>NW_021604760.1:4082281-4177641 GCF_004785775.1 Grammomys surdaster | reverse complement strand
CCTTGTAAAACATGCTATAAAAAAGCATTTCATGTTCAAAAAAAAAAAAAGAAAAAAAAAGAAATCTCCTATGAAAGTAAGATTTGAGAAAAAAGAAGATGAACATCCAGAGAATGAGGAGTAGATGTGTTGAAGAAGAGAATGAATCCTAATGCTGTTCAAATAGTCTACAAAGAACTTGTGATTGGAAAGGTTTGCAGTAAAACTACTAACAATAGACATAGCCTCAGTGGAGGAACGCAATTGCATATTTGGAAAGCATCATCCAGCATTTTTCTGAACTAGGTTGCTTTTTCATTTGCCCAAAAGAAATGGCACAGAAAACCAACAGAAAATACCCATTGCTTGGTAAATACCAGCTATGAGCTATATGCCAGGGGTCCCCACAAACACTTTACACTCATTACTTATTTCTTACAATAATATTACCCAAAAAATTGCTTACCATTTTCCAGCTCTTAAGCAAAGATATCTCAAGATTATGCTTAAAGTCAATATTCTAAGCCCCAAACACACACACACACACACACACACGTACCTGACTTCAAATTTTCACACTCAACATCCCCCTGTAACAATGCAAAACTCTGATTAGACATTACTTAAATCCTAGGCTGGTAATCACAATTCCCAGGAGAGCTGCAAGTCACCATGTCTTGTTTATCATTTAACCTCAGTCCCTAGGGAAGGCACAGTTCATGCAATGAGACTCTTTAGTAACTGTCAACAGAAACATCGATTTGAACAACTATTCACTGGGAAAATAGCTTCACATAAGTAAAGAAAACCAGGTGAGAGACCACAGGGTCTAGTGATTGTATTATAATAAATATGATGCACTGAAAAATATATAAAAGACATTTTTACATTTCCAACATCACCAAACCTCTAGTCATATGGCAGCAAAGCAAAGGGAGATGTTCTATTCAAGGAGGGAAAAAGAAGTAAATGAGCTTAGAACACAGCCTTAGAATGCCATGTCAGTGTACCAGAAGAAACTCAACACCAGCTGGACCACCATGACACTTGCCTATAGAAGAGATTCACAAGCTGAGTCTCAAGACCTGTCCCAATACCATGCAAGAGACTAAAGCCACTAGAAGATGGACTTAAATGCTGACCTGTATCACAATACTGAGTACAGTGGAGTTGGAACAAGAATAACTTACAATGATAGGAAGACTTCAACAGATTTAACACCTAAATGATTCTAGCTCATGGTAGCATCTACCATGGTGTACTAGTTTTAATGAATTCTCTGGGATTGCAACACATGCAACAATCATAAGCGTAAGTTCCACATCAAAATACTTGCCTAGAATGTCAGGTGGCACAAACTGTTGTAGGACCAGTTAAGATAGACACAAATAGGAAGTGTTTTAGCAAAAGATTCTTTCTTAAATGCCTAAACATTACAAATGGATGGGGAAAAATTTAGAGAAAGAAGATGTTGCTGCAGTAAGTGGCCTGGAAGAAATGGAAATATCCAAAATCAGATGAGGAATTATAAACAGTTAACATGCCAATGTGCAAGGGAAAATCTCATAAGGCCTCACTTCTAGATAAAGAGCTGCAGGCAATTAGAAGAAGGAGAACCAGCCTTCTTTAGTGACAAGACCCCAAATTGGTTATTCAATAGCAAATGACCAGTCCTAAAATTATATACATGTGAACAGCATGGATTGGACATAAGTTTAAAACTCCCAGACTAACATATCTGAAATAGTATTTCCCTACAGGAAATGCCAGTAGGGTTTTCAATCTTTAAAAAAAAAGAATGTAAAATTGTTAAATGAAAACATTTAACACTATAAAACTCCTTGGTAAAAGTATGTCAACAATTCAGAATATTCTAAAGCTGTACTGATCATGTACAATTTGCTTGTGTCTTTAGCATGAAATCAGAAAACAGAATTGGTAATAATACTAATAATGGAAAGAATTTTTCAAGACTATTTAATATAAAATGCAAGTTGTAAAATCTTTTAGGCACTGTGATGCATGTGTACAACAGCAGGACTCAGGAAGTGAGGTCAGTCTGGGTTCCATAGCTGACACTATAGAGAAAGAACAGAACAGGAAGGGAGAAGAGAGGGGGTGAAAGTGAAAAAATAAAGATAGGAAAGGAGAAGGGAGGGGGGATGGTAAAATGGCCAAGGGAGGGAGGAAAGTAAAGAATTATGAAATAAAAAATTTAAAATGAGGATAGGAGTAAAGAGATAAAGAGCTTTATTTTTTGTTTGCAGTCAAATTTAAGTTTTATCAACTTAAAATCTGTTATAGGATGATTTTTGTAAATGCCTTGTTAAATATCCTGCAAAAAACTGATTAATAATAATAATAATAATAATAATAATGCATAAGTATACTTTGCTCAGTTTTCAGGGTCAAGCATTCAGTATTTGATAACTAATTGTGCTCTTCACAATTATGGAAGACTATCTCTTCAGCTCTCAGCTTTCTTTAGTACTCTATAGTTCTCTGTGTATGGCTGAGGATGGGCTTACCCATCCACATTAGAAAGTCTTCCTCATGTTTAGGCAATCAGATCAGTGCAAATTTATTGGCTTCTGACATTAGTAGGAGACAGTCTCAGAGAAAACCCTCTGGTCCTCTGGCTCTAGTGATCATTCTGCTCCATTTTCCAAAATGATCCTTGAACCTTAGCTACAAAATTTGTCTTGTAGGTGTATCCATTGAGGCTAGGGTCCACAGTTCTGCATTTTGATTAGTTGTGGTTGCCAATAATAGTTTCCACTTAAGAAATTTGCTTGAACAGGGAAGAGAACTGCACTTTCCTGTGAGTATAAGAACAAATATTTAACTCTGTCTAGGGGTCCATTTTCAGGTTCAAGCCATGTACTTGGCTGCCAACATGTTGATGTTGTTAAAGAAAAGCTTTAACACAATGGGCAGGAATAAAAGTATTCCCAGGACAAAAAAGGGCTAGCATGACCAAGCTATATATGCCATTTTTGAAGCTTGACCAAAATAGAAATTCTGACCTCAGTTCATGGGTAATTTTATCTGCAGTATCTACCTCATCAATTCTCAGCAGAGCAGCATTCTTGAAATTCATAAGCTCCTTATGTATCGTTAAAACAATCCTAGAGGTATTAGAATTAGGCCAAATACACTTCTTCCTAATTGTAATGTCTACCATTGTAATTTGTAGAACTAACATGAATCCAATGGTATTTGGCATGACACTAAAGATGGCTGGCAAGCCAAGGACAGGTAAGATTCTGTACAGACCCTTACCAACCTAAGACATAAGTGCATTGCTTTTGATAATGCATATTCCATGATGAGTAAGGAAGGCATTTTTGTGAGAACAACCTAAGACAGACTCAATCTTGTTAATGAAATAAAAAAGGAGGAGAAGTAAGGCAGAAAGTCTTTGGGGCTGCTTGGCAAGAATCTGATATGGGCCAAGGACAAGGAAGTAGGCTTCAGGGGGGGAATCTGACATTAGACTAGAGCAAAGAAGTAATTTCAGGCAGGAATCTAAATCTTAGGCTAGAACAAAGAAGTAATCTCAAGCAGGAATCTAACTATTAGGCTAGAACAAAGAAGTAATTTCAGACAGGAATCTAAATTTTAGGCTAGAACAAGGCTTCAGATATGAAAATGACTTGGACTAGGACAGGGAAGTAGGCTCAGATACTTTGGTCATCCTGTTAAGCCTTTAGAAATAGTGACCACAGGAGTGTTCACATAATTGGGTTTAATGTCCTACTTTTTCTTTGACTATTTGTGCTTGTTGTATTACTTGTTCCTTGACTATTATTTGAATCTATTGTATTGCTAGACACTCAACCTAGAACTGACCTTAATACATGCATGTAATCAAAATGGTATAAAAGCATAAAGGAGGAGCAAGGATGAAATATGGGGTTCTAGGGAGGGGAAATGGGGAAAGGGGATGACAACAATATTGTAAATAAATAAAATATCCAATAAAAATGTGAAAAAAAGAAAATAAAGAACAAATATTTAGAGTTAGGTAGGGATTATGCTGGTTTGGTAAACTGGAGGTTGTTGGTTCTTTTCTGAGATCCATTACCTCACTAGCTCTGGGTAGTTGGCTAGGTTTTTAGTACCTGGCATGGTTTCTCTCCTGGGTCTTAAGTCCAATTAAAGAGCTGGTGGTTAACATCAAGATATGTGTGCCACAACTTCATCTTTACCACAGTTTAGGTTTGCATTCACTTTGTCAGTAGCATGTTAGTTGCTGCAAATTTAGGCAACTGTGAATAAAATGGATGTAAACATTTCTGCAGGCTTTTGTGGGGGCCAATAATTTTCAGCTCATTTGAGAATCAGCATGCAGGGTGATGGATCTGGTATTAAGAAGGTATTCCGTTTTACAGGAAGCTGTCTTGTTTTCTTCCATGGTAGCTGTACTATTTATTGCTGAAAGAATTTCTACTTCAGCACATTTAAATGAGTATTTGCTACAGTTTAGAATCTTGGACATTCTAAAATGTGGCTTAGTCAATATATATTTTACAATAAATCAATTTTTAAAGTCATAATAAAATTGAAATAAAATTTTAAGTAATTCAAAAATCAGAGGTTAAACATCTGTTGTTCATACTATGACTTTACAGACCAAAAGTAAGTAAAGGAAGAACTCCCTATGATCCTCCTCTTACCTGTCACTTTCAAGTGACTTTATCTGGCAAACTATAGTGCACGTGCCAGGAAAAGGCATTCTGTTATCTGTGTGTGTGTGTTGGGGTGTGAGTGTGTGTGTGTGTGTGTGTGTGTGTGTGTAAGAGAGAGAGAGACAGAGACAGAGATTCCTATCTCTAAGAATCAAGTAACTTTTTAAAAGACTTTTTGCAGAGTTGTAAATTGATCATAAAGATTGTAATGATAGCTGGTGATGACTTTTTATAAATCAGAGATTGTTCCTGATTATAAGGTGACAAGAAACTTTTCCAAGCAAAGAGGACACGTGTGAAAAGAAGAGTATCATGGACACTATTAGAAAGATCCAATGAACATGCATGTATATATGAAGACATGCATCATCATCAATAACAACAACAACCAAATTTCCCACTGGTTAACTATCTACCCAACCTTGGGCAAGTTCTATACCTATATGTTTGCTAATCTGTGAAGAATGTAAATAGTCAAAAGTTTTTCCACAGGACATGTTTAAATACCAAGAGGTTAATCATCTCATATTATGCCATGCTTATCTGACTCCTTTGACACTGACCCAAAGCACATGATAAACTAAGACTTGTCCTTATACTTGCACTCATTGCCCAGAGTATTTAGCAATATAAATGGAGAATCCAGGAAAGACAACAAGTCCAGCATAAGGGCAAACCAGAAAGTCAGATAGAAGCCAGACTCAGGAGCCATGAAGAAGGCAGGCCTCAGGGATATTCACATATGACACACAGAACTCCATCTCAGCAAAACTAGAAAAAGACATATATCCTGTTTGTAGCAGAGGATTTACAAATAAAGATCAAGAGGGTAGGTTTTCAGCAAGAGGCAGACTTGGGCTTCATTCCCGCCCTGGGAGCACATTAAGAATGTCACCTCATTTCACTTAATCTCACTAGCTCATGTATAAAGAAAAAGACACACTGAAAAGCTATACTCATCCAAGACTTAGCCCTGAATTCCTATGGGACATCATCCTCATTGACATCAAGGGAAGTGACTCAAGAGAGAAGGCCAGCATGGAGGTGACCATGTTTCTGATTACAGGCTTAATCTTTTATGCTATACTAGCTTCAATATCTATCGTATACTTTTGGATCAAGTTTTATAATTCTAGGCTTCCTCAACTATAAACTGAGAATGATAGCTAATTTCAAGAAAGCATGTGAACACTGAAATGGTGACAGACATGTAGCAAACTATGATCACTCATGGTCTATGCTAGCTCTTTACTATATGTGTGCCATTAGCTGGTGAACAGAACTGCATTTTAGACCACCTTTTCTGGGTTTAAAGACAGGTGCTATGCTCCTGTATGCAACACCTTGCCTCATTTCTTTTCAGTGCTTTAGCCATACCTCTGTCATTCTTGGTCACTGTTAGGTGATCTCTTGCTTGTCCTATGCCTTTAGGATATGATAGCCATACTAGCAAGACATTATCCAGTGATGAAATGATTAACCTTGAGTACCATCAGTTAAAATTTTTATTTTGACTGTAACTCTGCACTCCATCTGACTCAAGGAACATGTCTGTAAGCTTCTTAGCTTCTGCAACAGCAACAGGGGAAGCCACAATCAGCTACTGAACTCATTGGTACAGTGCACAGCTAAAGAATTATGACATTCTCATGGTAGCTCTTCTGATACATCAGTTGGGATTAAATACACAAAGGATGAGGTGTGGGGTTTTGGAGACCAAATTTATCACTTTTTCTTTTCCTTTAAGGATTAACGATGATAGTCTGGGGCCCAGAAGAATACTTATAGGAAGAAGAGCTAGTACACCTCTTTCATTGCTTAGACAATCAAAACCCTCTCAATTTCCACCACTGAAAGGATAGATATTTCCATTGTGAGCAGGGCATTAAAGGATCAAGGATCAAAGATTAACTAAAAAGATATAGCTTAAAGTTTTAAGGAAAACTTCACAATGAAGTTGAGAGGATCTTTGCTACTGATGTAAGGAAACATTATATTTTAAGTTCCTACCACAAGAAGATAATGGATTGACCGACGATTTCTACCCTCATGAAGTCAGAGTCCTTTACTGGTGCCTCCAGACAACCAAACGGGTCATCACAAAACAGGTCAAACTGCAGAATTGACCAGCAATGGGTAGTTGATTCAAGCCCAGAACACAGGCAACCACTTTTATCAATTAGAATAAAGAGTCCTTAAATACAGACTGTGTACTCAGAGCATTCATGAGGACAGGTTTCTGCTCTTTGATTTATGTGCCTAGATATGAGAGTCAGAGGCCTGAGAAATCACAGCTGGATTAAAGAGATGAGCTGTGCATGGAAGTCACATTTTGTTTTATGAAAGAAACTTGAGCATTAGTGTTTGAATGGCTGGGCACCTTTTTAATCAGAGAGGAGCTGCTCAATGGGAGCTTTGCAAGTGAGCTAATTAGTAATGTGCTGCAGCTTTACCTAGCTAATCGAATGATTAATCACTCAGTAGAGTTCAGTTCTCTTGTTTCCTGGCTGTCTTTGGCTCTTCTATTTGGTTTTTTTGTATTTTTTAATTAGCATTTTAATAGATGGCAGTCACCATTTGGGGTAAAAGAAAATGGCATTTCCCTATTTTAACCATTTTTTTTGTGTGTCTGAATAAAAACGCGACAGAGGCTGGTTTTCTGTAGAATGGATTATGGCTTTCCCAAATACTGTTTGGTTCAGAGGGAATAAGACTTTCGGTAGACCAGGAATGTACAGCTCTCTGGAAAGGTCTGAACACTTCCTTAATAATGTGATGATGGCTACAGACAATATTAACTAAACACTGAATCTACAAGTTAGCTGATGGGTGATCATAACTTTCACTATTTCATTCACTATTTGGCATAGCTCTGATATGAAAAATAAAAAATAAATTCATAGTTTTGTTGAACAACCTTTAAAGTCTACTTTAAAACCCCTCTTTAATGTTTTCTGGTACGAAAGGAAAAATATTTAAGTGTTTCTGGTACAAAGTACATAATAAAAACAAAATCAGATCATTTATCTGGAAGGTTCTAGCTCCAGACATTTCCAGATTAACAATGATACAGACTGTAGATACCAAAAATGTTAATGAGTTCCATTATTTTAAAAATAATATTATATTATGTACCTACTTTAATTTAATATATTAAAATGATTGTCACCCATGAAAACACGTAAATGGCTAAGAACGATGCAGATATCAGTTACAGGGAAGCTCCTCATTATGTTAGTATAATCACCCAAGACAGTTTATCCCTTACACTGTGCTATGTTCATCATCCCATTCTTCATCTTCAAGCACCATGAGAAAGCATCCTTTGATGATCTTAATGGTGTTTTAAATGCATAACAACATAACAACAATTATCAATTTGTTACAGTGATTCCCCTTTATGGTTTCTTCCTGTGTTTGGTTCTAATTAAAGCATCATCTACTGATGCATGTGTAGAATTTCTGTGTGAGAGTAGAAAGCAATTGCATAATTACATGGCTTTTCTGAAACCTAGTAGAGCTAGATCTTGAAAGTATGTGTAGCAACACAATGATCAGTTGGCCTTCATCACATAAAGCTAGTGATTCTCAGGCCTCTTTGAAATTGCAGGATCTCTACTTGTATTTTTCAAGCTACATGACTTACTCCTTGAAAGCCCTTGTCTTGTTCTTTGATGAACCACTGTTTCTGATGAGAAAGGATCAAGCACTTGAGTGTATAAGAAGGTGTGTGTGTGTGTGTGTGTGTGTGTGTGTGTGTGTGTGTGTGTGACATAGTGGAAAGCTAATCAATATACAGTTAAAAAGTACAGGTAAAAAAAATTCAAGTAAATGAAGTATCTCTAAAATAATTTGGGGACAAAAGGGAACAAACATCTGAGAGAAACATGGAAGTTGGGAATCAAGCTAAGAGGATTACCTTTCATTCATTGCTTCCTTTTTAACTACCCTCCAAGAATGGCTACATCATCTGGTAACCTCTAATGCAGCCAGAAGTAGTTCTTTATCAGGAAGACTCATAAAATGGAAAATGCCTCAATAAATCTCTTTGGTAAGGATTATCATAGAGATCTCAAGCTAAAAGCTAAGTTCTAGTTTGATCACAGAATGTCAGCCCATGGTGAAAGTCCTGAGGGAGGCGAAGAAGTCCCTTCTGGGCCAATCATAACCTGTAGTGAGAAGCAAACCTAGAAATAGAAGGATCAATAAGTCAATTAGCAGTTTCCTATGTCAAGCTTACTCTCTCCAATCAAGAATCTGCAAGTCTCCAGAACACAATATTGTCTTCATTATAAATTGTGTGTGTGTATTTGCGTGTGTGTGCTGGCCAGAATCTCTCAATGCTGCCCTATCTGCTTTGACTACATCACTCCTTTCCTATAAAGTAGCTTATGGATCACATTAGCTTGGATTGTCAAAAGTATGGTGGCACTTCATTTGTCCTCAAGATTTCTCCTCCAAGTAACTTCTGGACATCCTTGGCTGAAAGCCTGCTCCTAAACAGGTCCATTCCTGAAGGGCTTTGATCCTGAGCATGGCACTATGATGCTCACTATGCTTCCAAGACACCTAATCAAACCCTGTTCCAGGCTTATGGTCAAAATGGCTTTTATCTGGATACAGAATACACTTGCAATATGGGAGACCCAGGATCAGATAGAAACCTAACAACATTATTCCATCAAAAGTAAAAAAGAAGCCAAGTGTGGTAATGCATGCCTTAAATGCCTTTGACACTGGAGGTGGGATGCCAAAGGCAGAAGGATTTCTATGAGTTTGAGGCAAGCCTAGTCTACTAGTAAGTTAAAGGCTACATAGTAAGGTTCTATTTCAAAAAAAAAAAAGAAAAAAAGAGAAAAAATGGATTTTTAAAGTGTTAAAAATGTGAGCAATGGAGTGAAGTGGAGTTTTCTGTTCTGAATAACTTCTAATTGTTGTTTTGAACAAATTTAGATTTTTGTTGTTGATATATTAAGCTATTAAATTATACATAGTTGGTTGTCAAGAAACATCACAAGTTATTATCAATAAGTAATAACTTTTTGAGAGAGTCAGTCAACAGAGGTCCCAGGATTGAAAACTCTTACAATCTCTTCAAAATAACACTCATTCCTGAAGTTAAAGATTGAATGATTTGTCTCAGAATCAACACAGTAGTCTTTCTACTGCATGTATAAATAAATGCAAAGAAAACTTAAGGTACATCCTAACCACATGGAGATCACCTTGACTTTTGTTTCTACATCTCCATGGCTTCTTGACCTTTCTCTGCTCCACCTAGCCTTATATCCAATGAAGCAGAGACTTTGATGTGCCAAACATTTTAAAAGTGCTTAAAGTGACAATTGAAGAGATCATCTCTAGTCCATTCTGGTAAATCCTTCAGAATATGTTTGTACAAAACGCAATCATTTCACCTCAAAATTTGAAAAAAAAATATGTATGTCAACTCTGCTCTCTAAGAGCTCCCCTTCAAAAATGTATAATGCAGGTATGAAGGCAAATCAAAATGGCAGCTAGAGCACATGTTTTTCCCTTGGGAGTCTCCCTAGAACCTACAAAATAAGCATCAAGATTTCTTTTACAGAAAGATCCTCAATATTCCTTCCAAACAAAATTCCACTGAACCTATATCTAAAATTTTCAGTATATAATACGTGCCTAGACTTTCAGGCAGACATGACTTGTGCTGAAATCATACCTTGCTTCACCTTAATTATGGATTGCATAATGTGTCTACAAAACAGTAGTACTTAAGACATATTTTAAAGAAAGAATGTAGTTTACACACACACACAAAATACATTGTAATGATCCATGCAGAGGAAGCATGATTTAAAAAGAGAGAGAGAGAGAATCACACAGTACAAACACCAAAGAACTATTTTAATCAAATTTTAAGATGTCCAGAGAAGAATTCAATAACACTCCTTTAGAGCAAACTAACTTATGGAAACAACTCGATAAACATGGTTGAATGAATGAATTGGTACTTGCTTCATTACCTTTAAATGCACTCAATTTGGCTATAGCCCCTCATTCCTCCACTAGTTAAGAGCAGGAGGTATTCAATTTTAGTTCCTCTTAAAGAATATTTCTCCTTAGACGTTTGAAAACAACTTTAGCAGTTCATGTGGTATCCAACCTCAAGAGATTTATCTGTAGTATATCACTAGCCACATATATATCTGTTCTGTTTGAAGATAGTGGGCAAACTGGTCTCATACCATCAGTAGATAACACAGCTAGAGGCTCAACAGTACTCTCACGGCAGCATCAACTCAATATGAACACAGCTCAGAGCCTATGACTGCTCTACGTGTCCCAGTATGAACAAAAGGAATCCATAATCTTCTCAAGCAGGCTTCCAATAATTAATACCTTGTAGACCCCAGGCATGGGTCTCTGCCAGCCATGGACACATGGACAGCACAAACGGCCCTTCATTATCCAATGTAAAAAGAAGGCCTTCCCTTCACATAGACCGTATATATTTCTCTAAAGTAAATGACTCTCCTCTCCCCAAACCTATATGCACATAAGTAGAATGGTGTGTATCCATATGAGTGACAATCTCCATTTTCAACTCTGACACATAAAAATTATCAGAAATTCTTAAGCAAATTTAACTCAGAATAGGAGTATCTACTTCTTTGTTGTGATAAAGTAAAAGGAAAAACTGTTTGCCCTGTCAAGTGTCCCCCAGATAATATTACGTTATTTTGCCCTCATCATCATGCTAGTCCTTATAATATTGTAGATAGTAGAGGACAAGGTGACACTCACTTTGAACTGGGAATGAAAAGGTTCTGCTGTTATAAACCTTCTTCAGCTCATAATGACTCCATTTTTCATGTGGAAGTCCTGTCTTCTGGAAATCCTGTCTTATGAACTTCCTAAAACAATTAAAAAGGAAAATACGTGTGGTGTGTGTGTGTGTGTGTGTGTGTTAGTTACATGAATATGGGTGTATATTGCACATATGTTACTGGTGTCCATGTAAAAGTGAAAGATCACCATTGGGTGTCTTGCTTATTCTTTCAGTGAGGTAGGTCTCTCACTGAAACTGCAGCCCAACAATTGGCTAGATTCACTGGCTGATGGGCACCAAGAGTCTCCCTGTTTTCACCTGCCATGCACTGGGTTTACAGGTGTTTTCCCACAATGCCTAGCTTCTTGCAGGATTGTTGGAATTCCCGTTTACGTTCTCATGCCTGTGCCATAAACTCTTACCAACTTAACTACATCCTTGAAGACCTGAGAAAACAAATTGTATCAGTTCAAAGGGATGGGTGGAAGATTTGCCAGTACTGAGCATGCCATGTCTGTAGAAATCTAAATTTTCTGTGCTCTGTGTAAATTTCCAGAGTCCCCTGTGACTCTGGAAAAGGTCCTAAGTGTAATCCATCGGGCCTCCAAAAAAGAGTGTCCCAACTCTTCTTGGGTTGATTCTGTTCTTTTCACTCTCAGCCCACACTTCTAAGACAAAATGAGCCCTAGTGGTAACTCATAAGAAATACCAGACAAAAATGACCAAGGTATTCTGAGTAATAAAGCAGGTCAGTCACCTCCACAGCATTTACAGGTTCCAGAACCTCAAAGGCTGCTTTGTTCACTCACTTGCAGGTGAACTGCAAGAGGAAGGTGCCTCTCAGCCACCGCCTGCCTGTAGCTGCACAAAGCACTCATTCAGCGCCTGGGTCCTGGCCATTCCTCTCACACTGCTTCTGACTTATTGGGTTGCCTATGAGAGATCATTTCCCCATCTGTGCCTCCTTGCCCCTGACCCTGTTACTACACAATGCCACTCTGAGGGCGTGGTAGAATATTACATTCCAGAGAGGAGAGGCTGTGCTCAGGCTAAAGACACCAGGCAGACATAAGGACACTCCCTGCTGGCCACAGAGCTCCCAGTGTCTCTGCAGACAATAGGCCTCTGTGTAGCCCATCTCCTACTGCAATGACTGTTTACATGTTTTCTTCTTTGGAAACTTCAGACTGCTCAGTACCCAAGAGCAGCTGCACAGGGAATTGTTTGTCTAGGAGGAAAGGGAAGAAAAGGGGTGAGGTTTGGCCCTCTATAACAACTTACCAGCAAGCTTGTTTACTCTGAGGGCAATGTCATGGTTTTCACTCATTTAAACAATGATTATCTAGTAACTATGCACTGTGTGTCTTATTAAGAAGCCTACTAAGAGATGCTTACCCTGATAAACACTGCCTGCTTGTGTTCCGCTGATGGTGGAGTGAGTGAAAAGCTTGTCATTAATTTTTGTTGGGCAGTCTTTCTCCTGTCCACTTCTATGTCTAGCATTGTGTCAAAGCTCTTGAATCCTTTCTCATTTACCACCACATAAGAATAAAGCCAAAATGATAGCTTTCTCAGATAGTCTCTTCCTGGTGACAAAAATAAAATAAAATAAGATAAAATAAAATAAAATAAATGAAATAAAAGAACATCAGACAGAAATCCTGTGGAGGATACTGTAACAAAATATGTAAACCATGTTTATATACACTTTAATTCAGCAATATCACTCCTGAGAGTTTACTCTGAATATATACTTCTAATGCTTTGAAACTATATCCATTAAGATACGTAGAGTGGCAACATTTTTTTCTTGTAAAACATTGGAAACTATTTAGATATCCAAAGCAAGGAAATTGATTGAGTAAGCCATGGCAAAAACACATTTTAGAGTATGGTGTTGCTCTGAAAGATAGTGATGGTATCTATTCACCAGTACAGTGTTTTACAGAGATACTGTGTTACATGGCAAGAGCAATATGCCAGATAGAAAATATAATTCACAACCTTTATATAAATTAAGGAGTAGGAAGTCTTGCAAGTCCTCTTAATTTATCTCCCTGTGTTAAGAAGGAGAAAGAAGAAAGAAAAAACCAAGAAGAACTAAGATGGTGTATCAGAGGTGAGGAAAGAAGGGGAAACATATTGTCAAGCCATGCTGATATCTGTTGATATCTGTTTATATTTGAATTATTTTAAAAATGAAATGCAACTCAGGGGAGAAAATTTGAAGTTACATGTAATTGTCACCCACATATGGTCAAAGTGACTTTCATAGCCTCAGTAAAGGGAGAAAGATTTTAAAGTAATTCCAGTAAAATCAATACTGAATTTTACCACATAGACATATAGACAGATGATATGTGATACAGATGTATCAATATAGAACTAGGTGTATGCTTAATTTTAGTCAGAGTAGACAAAAAGAAACAATAAATTCTGACTTCTTTTTAGTTTACTTTTTAACTTGGGTGAAATAAACCTAAAACCATTTTAGGTACTTAAGATGACGAAGCAACTATTGCAATATTGTTGGGAGTTGGTATTTTCACTGTAGAAGGAAAAAAATGTCTAAGTATATAATGAAAGAAATAATGTCCTATGGTGTTGGATTAGAGTTAAAGGTTATTGGTATGGAGTTTGGATTTTAATACATAAGTCCCAGGAGCAAAGGTGGTCCTGTCACATGGTTTATACCCAACGTTGGTTTCTAGTGCCATTCTTTTCTGAAAAGAATGAGAACATCATAGAAAAATAAATGGCTGATTTCAGAGCAAGTATGAAGTATGTATAGTGTGGACCTAGAAAACCATGCTATGCCAAAAATTAAGATGATGCAGAATAAATGATTAGACACCATGAGTACAGGGACCAACTTGAAGAGTCTTCCACTGACCAGGCATGAGGATAATTATCCAATTAATTTTTTTAAAAAAGAGGAATTTGAGAATATTTAAAAACAGAAATCCACAGGTCTATTGAGATAACAGATGACAGGTCAGATAAACAAGATGAAAGACAGACAGACAAAAGATAGATAAATGATAGATAGATAGATAGATAGATAGATAGACAGATAGATAGATAGATAGATTGATAATAGATAGATAGACAGATAAATAGACAGATAATCTGGTTCTTTGAGTGTAAAATGGTAAAATCTGGAGGGAATTCAAAATTTGGACAAATAGCCATTTGTAACTGTCACTATAGGGGTAGTTCAGGGAAAAAAAATACCACAAGATGCTGAAAACAATAGGAATATTTTGGTAAGTAGAATAGATATTTTCATGGTCTTAAAAATATCTCCTTATATTTTGCTAACTAAAATAATCAAAAGGAGTGAGAAATCAGATATTACTGCAATAGAGACTGATGCACCCATCATCAGTGTGGAAAAGATGGACAATTCGGTGCTGTGGGTGGGTCACAGTATCTCTGACGTGCAGCTCTGACTTGTAATGCAGAAGCTGAAATCACTCATGAGAAATATAAAATCAACCAGCTCCCAAGTAGGTACATTCTGTTTTAGTGGTTGAGTTCTGAGTTTCTTTTCATGTCAGTTATCATAAATAAGCAGATAAAACTTATGCGAATATTTCCGTTTTAAAGCAAAGAAATAATGAGGGAACAGAATGCATATGTAACTTTACATCAGAACTGGTAATGAAGGTTTAAAAATGGCCCCCAGGCACATATGTAGCAGAGGACTGCCCTGCCTGGCTTCAGTGGGAGGGTGTGCCTAATCCTGTAAAGACTTGATGCCCCAGGGAAGGGAGATAGGGGGAAGCACCCTCTCAGAGGCAAAGGGAAGGAGGAATGGGGTGTAAAACTGTGAGATGGGAGACCAGGAGGGGGACAACATTAGTAAGGTAAATAAATAAAATAATTAATTAGAAATGTTTTAAAGAATATATTGTGTCAATTACCAAAGCTACCATAGCAGATCCTACTGTAATACAACTTCACCGTTTGTTGAAGCTGATAACCATTTCAACATTCTGAAAGAAGATGACATGAGCATGCTCGTAAAAAAAAAAAAGAAAGGAATCTAACGAAGCAGAAGAAGTCAAGTGTCTAGAGCTAGCCATTCTTTCTTCACTACTCTTGTTTTGTGGTTTGTCTTTTTTTTTTTTTTTAGTTATGTTCATTGTTTTTTAAAATGGGGTTTCGAACATTGGGTTTTCCAGTGATGTTCCAGAGCAATATCATGAACCTGATTTCCCCAGATTTGCTCCAGTGAGTATCAGCACATTTAAACACTGCAGCTCTTGGCTCTGCCAAGAGATTTTGCAAAGCATTTTACCAAACCCCAACAAGTAAACAATGTATTCTGGATGCATTCTTTCTGGCTGCTGAGAAGCAAGAAAAGAAAGGGGCCCTGGTTTGACTGGGCATGTTTGGTCACTGAGTCACTTGGAATAACCAGCATGTATGTAGTTGAGAGAAGGGTTTCACAGCGTATAATCTTAAATGATTCTTTCACAGCACTGAGAAGGGCACAAAAATGTTCTTAAGGCACAAGCTGAACCAGGAGGTTTAAGCTCCTAGTTAAGAGCCCAAACTGTAATTCAGATTGCCTATATTTTACCACCTTAAAGTGAGTAAAATGGACTCAACTGGCAAATCATACACAGTCTTCATCTTACACACCTCAACTCAAGTGATATGACCATACAGAGCAATCCTAGGATGCACCAAAGTTGCTTCGGTATTCATTACCACCAAAACACAAGGAATAGAAGGGAGTTGAGAGAAGGCAATGGGGGCTGAGATTGGACATAAAAAACTTTTAAAGATTTCAAAATCACTAAACACACATGTCCATAATGTATATTCCTGTTGCTTTATTACATACACACTGCATACACACATACATAAACACACACACAAACATGCACACACATCCCTGCTGTTGTGTTACTTCTGCATAATTCATTTATTTTCTGGACTTTGACTTACTTGAGAGTACAATTTTTTTAAAAATTTTTCATTGATCTTTTGACAGTTTCTAATTTCCACTAGCCTATATTTCCTTCTCTTAGCTCTCCTCCACTCTGGACTTTGGCAAAAGGAACCACCCTTACCTCAGAGGAATAACAGATGGTTTATTCTGGGGCTGCATATGAGTGACTGGAGAACAGATTTAAGTTTCCATACATTCCCGTCTTTCAATAAGAAAACAAGTTCATGAACTTTTTACAGAAACAGAACAGAGAAAGACATAGAATAACACATGTCCAAATATGCTGGTGGATGTATCAGGTAAGCCAGATACAGAAAAGAGGGGGAAACTCTGATATAGGCATCGGAGGTGAACTGATTCTTTTCTTATCCCTTTGCTTGGTTGGATTTGGGATCTCTTAAACAGGAAGAACCATACAATGATGCTAGTTCACATATAGAAGCAAAATTTTGCTGTCATTATTTTTTTTACAATAATTATTATCTGTCAAAGCATCCCAAAGCCGGTTTAATTTGTGTTTTCCTGGTAGCAATGATCGTTAAATGCTTTCTTATATCTGTGTACATTTCTTTTGAGAACTTTCTGCTTAATTCCACAGCCCATTTTTATGAGTCATGTGTTTTCTTTTTTTCTTTTTTCTTTTTTTTTTCCTTTTTTGGTTTTTCGAGACAGGGTTTCTCTATATAGTCCTGGCTGTACTGGAACTCACTCTGTAGACCAGGCTGGCCTCAAACTCAGAAATCCACCTGCCTCTGCCTCCCAAGTGCTGGGATTAAAGGTGTGCGCCACCACTGCCTGGCTGACTCATGTGTTTTCTTGATGTTTTGTTTATTTGTTTTTGGGGGGTTGTTTGTTTTTATTGTTCATTTGTTTTAGGTATTAATCCTCTGTCTGGTGTAGGATAAACAAAGGTTTTCTTCTACTCTGTAGACTAATTCTTTACTTGATTGGCCTTTTTTTGCACAAAATTTTTAAAGTCCTGTAAGTTTCTTATTTTCAATCATTTGCCTTATTTCAAAGGCAACAAGAGTGCTCATAAATATTCCTATATTTTGTTCCTCTCATGACGTTTGCTCCTTACCGTTTCAAGATTTAACCCTCATAACAATAATTTTTATGCAGGCTGGGAAAGAAAAATTTAGTTTCATTCTTCTGTTTGTAGACACCCAGTTTTCCTGATCCCATGTGTTGAAGATGCTGTCTTTTATTTAAAGTGTATTTTTGGAATTCTTTCATTCTTTGTCAAAAATTAGATGTCTGTAATTTTGTAGACTTATATGCGAGTCTTACAGTCTATTCCACTGATCCACATGTCTGTTCTGGGGACAGTGCTCTGCTGTTTTTATCACATTGACTCTAAAGTACAACTTGATATCAGGTATACTAACGCCATCAACTTGGTTGTTTTTGCCTAGGACTCCTTGTTTATCTAGGGTTTTGTGCTTCTATATGAATTTTTAAATTATCTTTTCTGTCTCCTGGAGAATAAGTATATTCAACCTACTGGAAAAAAAGTAAATGATGCCAAGACATGTGTTAAGCAGAGAATACAAACACTAAAAAATCAACTAAATAACAGAAATTAATACAACACATCTTTCAAAAATAACTTAGAATATTAACCATCTTAGTTTCCTATTCAAAATACACAGTTTTATGATTAGATGGAAAACCATAGTCTATCGTCTTACTATTAGGAACATGCAGAAATGTGTATTACCTCTGAAAGCTTATATGTTCACAGGAAAAAATATTCAACCAGAAAGACATCCCTGACAAGGTTCACCCTCAGGGATGCTGAAACACTGAGACCTATTGTTCCAGCATCCTGTCTGATCCTACCTCAGACTACCTTATTAACTGTTTCATCAGAATTTGCTTACAGGACAACTGAAAAGAAAGCTGCTGACACCAGGTGACCTCAATTTCTCCAGCTTTATAGACTGATCCAGTAAGGACTTTACTTAAGCCTGAACTTTCTCAGCATGATGTAGCAGGATACCGACCCACTACATTTGTATAAAGCTCAGCAATTGGACTGTATGAGAGGTGGGCAGAGTGAGGAGAGGAAGAGGAGAAGGAAGAGGAGGAGTTAGAAAAAAGCAAAGAGAAATGTAGGATCCATTGAGGACCACGTACATATCGAGAGCAGTCCTGGGTAAAAACTATATCATAAGGTTAGATATTGGGACACACAGCTAATTGTGTGGGCATCTTTTTAATTGAGCATTACCAAACATATAAATCTATTGGATAATCTTTAAGCATTAGAGTCTCATTTCTACTAGGTACTGCGTGGATGGTGGGGTGATCTGGGTTCAGCCTACCATTGTGGAGACAGCATAGTAGATTGGGGGGGAACATAGGAATAATATAGATATAATAGAAAATATAGTAGATTCAATTGTCTCTTAGACCAAAGAGTATTAACAAGCCAAAAACCTTACATTGATATAGATCTTTAGATACTGATATAAAACTAAGGTTATATTCGGTTATATTGGTTACAATATACATATGCATCAAGTCCGCTTAAAGTATTGTACCTATGTAATTCTTTAAATTGCAGAATTAAATTCTAGTCCATTTGAAGTCTGCTACTACAAACTATTTATGATAAGAAAGAAATGCAAGTTAGTAGTCAATCAAACTCATGGTCATGTTAGATACTAGTCTAGTTTATTATATAAACATTTTTTCAAAATTGAACAGATAGTAAAAAGCTAAAAACAATCAATTCAGATATATGATAAATGATAGATAGATAGATAGATAGATAGATAGATAGATAGATAGATAGAGATAGTCTTCAACAACCTCAGAGATCTATAGAATATGGCAGTTAATGTTATTTTATTATTAAAAGACCTTTCTTGATAATGAGACAGGTCTGCTCCTGACAGCACCCTCATTCCATTTCAATGAATATGATGAGCACCAATAACCTCAATATAGAGTTTGCTTCAAATATGCCAGTCTTAACCACTTGACAAGAAAAAAATCATTGCTTCAACTGTAGACAGAATACGGTCCAATGTTCAAACAGGACAAACAAAATGCAGAAAAGTCTACTGCCAAGCCTTGCAATGACAAGGTAGGCAAGTCTTTCAGAATGCCTATTTCATAAAAAAATTCTGTAATACACAGTGCCAGAAGGCTGAATATGGATGCTCTACTGTTATAGAAAATTTTCTAGATAACTGTCCACATAGCCAAAAACCCCTGTCATTTCAATAGTTGTGGAAGCTGCTTGATCTTCTCTTCCTGAACACTCAAGTAATATTTATTCCTTTGTCAGATCTCTGATGGGTTTAAGACTAGCTAATCTCACAATAATTGCAAGTTATGATAGAAAATGATTTCAATACAGAACTCCAATTCACCAAAATAGGATAGATAGTAGAGTACTTTCTCCCAGAGTTGCCAAATACAAATGGAATAGACACTGAATGTAACTTTTATCTGATGGCTTTCAAAATTGTTAATATTGTATATAATTTATTGATGAAAGAGAAAGCCTTTTATTGAACTCAAAAGGGAAAATGTAGAAAGAATCTCTTATAAGCACCTCCTATCAATAAAAAGTTGATGGCCAATGAGCTGAGGCAGGAAATAGGAGGTAGGACACTGGCGGAAAGAGAGAGGATCCTGGGAAATAGTGAGACGACAAAAGAGAGACTCAAGAGTAAGCCAGGGGAAAGAGTCACCAGGAAACAGGCGTAAACCAGCAGGTAAACAAATTTAGGAAGAAGCTGAGGGAGACACTGAGGAGACATGGAGAAAGAAGCAGGCTGAGACTAAAGAGGTTACTAACCAAATGATAGACATAAAATTGTTTAAAAAGGTTAAATAGGTTAGGGAGTAGTGAGAGAATGAGCCAAAGCTTATGGCCTGGACATTTAATAATAAATAACTAGTCTCAGAATCATTGTTGTTGGGAACTAAGTTGCTGGGAGGAAAACATATTTAAAAATATTAACAGGAAGATCCATTTCCCTTTTAGATACATATCATCCTTAAAGTAAAAGGATGGAAAAAGATATTCCAAGCCAAAGAAACAAGTGAGTGTCGCTTTCCTAATACATAACAAAATAGTCTGTAAGCAAAAACATTCTGATCAAGGAAGCTATCCATCAAGAGGGTATAATAATTCTAAATGTATCCATCAAGCTCAGGTGCTCTCAGTTTCATGAAATGCATCCCGGGGGGCATTAAGCTAAACAGTAACTTCAGCGCAATAATAGAAGGTAATTTTAATACTTCTCCTCAACCACTGCACAGTTTATCTAGACAAAAATAAAATAACATCATATATCCAACAGATAGTTAGAATAGTTCCCCCAGGAACTGTAAGATACACATTCTTCTTAGCAGTCTATAGGAGCTTATCTAAAATAGATCACATGTTAGAACACACACACACAAAAAAAAAAACTTAACAAATACAAGCAAATTGAAACAACTCGTTGTATTTTTATCTAACCGTAAAATCTTCTCTTCTCTATATTCATGGTGTCTGCCATAGACCTGATCTATCATGGATATCATTTAAATGCCACTGAAACTGTATTGGATTTTGGTAAGTGTCTAGTGAACTATTAAAACAGTTCTAGGATGTTCACCTTTTATCTATACAGAAATTGAAACTTAAACCTGAGAACTGAGTCAACAACTTGATAACATGTCTTATCAAAACTGATCTCATTAATACAAGAATCATATGTAGAAAAAGGTAGAAAGCATCCTGATCTTTCGCAGAGAACCAGCCAAGTTAGACACAACTGAGTTCTACATTCACATGCCAGTAGACAGAGGCAACTGGAGGGGGCCAGATGATCAAGCACAAGTAATGCTCAGACTCAATAGTATGGGAATGGAGACAAGAGCAACTAAAATTGATGAGTGTTCAGAAAGGTTGTTGTGGCTCTTCTTCCTTTTCTTTTTTCATTAATTTATTTATTCACTTTACATCTCTTGATTGCAGTCCCCTTCCCCTCTTCTCAATCCCATTCTTACAAATCCCTTCCTACCGCCCCCCATTATCCTCTCTTCTTCTCCTCACAGAAGGTTAAACTCTCTTAGTGTACCACCTCACCCTGAGACATCAAGTCACAGCAGGACAAAGAGCATCCTCTTCCACTGACAGCCCAGCTGTTGTGGTAATTATTTAAAATGGCCTCTGGCTCAAGCCGACTATCTAAGAGCTGCAGCAGCTCTGCCTAGCTCACCCACCATGTTTCTTGGCCTGAGGCCACGTGTGCGCTACAGCTAGAACCGGCCAGCCAGAAACACCAGCCCTGCCACCCACTAGATGCCATCGTGAGAGATGGCTCTGCCAATCTTCCACGCTATCTCTGCAAGGCAGAGAATTGCCCAGAACGTTCCACCATCCATGCGGGCACAGTAAGAGAATGAAACTAATTCTTATAGATTAATCATAGGCTTTATATGTTTGATAATGATTAATAACAAGATGCCCATACAAAGAGAGTTGTATTCCAATTATCTAACCTAATTATAAGTTTATAAGTTGTTCTCCACGATTGCTTTCCTTACCTGTATGGTTCTCCATCCTCCTACATCTCTGCCCTCTCTAGCTCCTCCTCTTCCTTTTTTCTCTTCCTCTCCCAACTCCTCCTCTTCCTCTCCTTATTCCTCTCACCTTAGTTCCTCTTATACCAGCTAGGGGAATGGGGATCCAATGGCAAGCAACAGAGTCAGAGACAGAGCCCACTCCAATTTTTAGGGGACCCACATGCAATCCAAGCTGCACACATGCTATAAATGTGTAAGAGGCCTAAGTCTAGCCCCTGCATGATCTTTGGTTGGTGGTTCAGTTTCTGTAAGACCCCATGGGCCAAGGTCAGTTGACTCTGTAGATTTTCTTGTGGTGTCCATAACCCCCCTCTAGCTTGAACAATGCTATCCTCCAGTCTTCCGTAAGATTCCCCAAACTCTGCATAATGTTTGGCTGTGGGTCTCTGCATCTGTTTCCATCTACTTCTGAATGAAGCCTCTTGGGAGACAGTTGTGCAAGCATAACAGAGCATCATTATTAGGGTCAGGGGTTGGCTCTCTCACATGGGATGGTTCTCAAGTTAGACCAATCATTGGTTTGCCATTCCCTCAGTCTCTGTTCTATCTTTATCCCTGCATACCTTGTACATAAGACAAATTTGGGTTGAAGGTTCTGTGGATTGGTTGATGTTACCCTTACTCCCTGGAAGTCCTGTGTGGCTACAGGAGATGGACACTTCAGTCTCCGTATCTCCAGTTGTTAGGAGTCTCAGCTAGGGTCACCCCCATAGACTCTCAGGAGCCTTCCCAGTCCCATGTCTCCAGATACTCTCAGAGGTGCCCACACTGATTTCTATTCTCACTCCCAGACCTCTTCCATAGGTCTCTCCCAACACCTGATCTTCATCCACTTTCCTCTCCTTAACCCTCTCTCCCACTCAGTTCCCTCCCTCTACCTCCGATCTCTATTTTATTTCCCCTCAGGGTGAGATTCATTCATCCTCCCTTTGTCCTTCTTTGTTACTTAGGTTCTTTGGGACTGTGGATTGTAGCAAGACTATCCTGTACTTTATGGCCAATGTCCATTTATAAGTGAGCACATACCATGTATGTCAGAAAGCTTTACATGGCTCTTTCTAAACTCTATAACATGTTCACCTCTTCTAGCTGAGTGCCAAAGAAAGGCTTCAGCTAATATCCAGTCACTGAGAGGCCTTGGGTTTTATATACTAAAGCATACTCTTGGACATCTCTCCAAAAAGATGAGGAATTCTTTCCAATAACAGCAAGCTCTCTGTGCAGAGAATTTGAAGGCAATGAGTTACAGATCATGTGTTAAGAATGATGATGGAGGAGACATGCTCCAACAAGTGCAGGAGCATCTAGATTGGTGGATCCAATATGTCTATCCTCAATCCAATGTAAAGCTATCATTGGCCAAAAGCAAAATAAGGGAACTTAAAGACAAAGTAGCAAGGTTTTCATAGCACTAGGTCAATTCAATTTAAAGAGTTACATCTCCTTACCAAATTGTGCTTTTATATTTTTCAAATTTCCCTGCTCTGGTATAACAGGAATGATCAGAATTGTTTCTTTGTTTTCAGTTTTCTCTTTTACTTTGTTTTTTGTTTGTTTGTTTGTTTTTAATTTTTATCTTGTATTGGGTTTCCTTTGATTTGGTTTTTGTTGTTGTTGTTGTTTTGTTTTGGGTTTGTTGTTGTTTGTTTGTTTGTTTTGTGTTTTGTTTTGTTTGTCCCTGGCTTGGCAAAATCACATCAACTCGGAAGCTTGTGTTGGTGCCAAAGTGTTTTTAAAAGTCACAGTGGCCTATGGCATTTATACCTGCCACCTCATGGAGCAGAGCAGTTCTGATGACCCTTCTGCCCTCAAGTACTATCTCATACATACACCCTAAGATCTGAGTCTACCAACCAGGCATGGCATAAAATACAAGCTTTGGAGTCATACTTGTCTGGATTGACACCATGCTTCAGTTACTCAATAAATAAGAAAAGCAGTTAGCTTCACTGTATCTTCGAACTTCAGTTTTTCAGCCTTAAAATAAGAAAAATTAATGCCTGCCCTGTAAGACCATTGGTTTGGATTCCAAACACATAGGTTTGTAGAGTATATAACAAAAATGTCTGCAACTCTTTGTTCTTCATCTAACAATGGGCAGCATGTACTTTCCTATCCTTTACACAAACATGAGACATGAACCTCAAGTATCCAGACACATGGTCTGCTGGTCACAGAATGCTCCCTGTACTCCTTGTGATCTTTTGTCTGCTAGCTGTAAAGGTCCAGTCATTGCTACTGCTGCAGTGAAAAGTCAGCCAACAACTAGAGGCCATTCAGGATCAGGCAGACTTGGTCAGTTCTCTTCATCTGGTCTTGTATGTAGGAGCAAGCCCTGCCTAGATCATTAGAAACACCCAACTGAACCTTAAAAAAAGAAAAGTAATGAAAAAGTTCTCTGAAGCCACTATATTCCACGGTGGTTCATTATGTGGCAAAACCCAAGAGATTCAGTTTCTTTCCTAGATTATATTTTCTAGCCAAGTGGTCCTGAGCAAATGATTCCCAATGTGTGCTCATGGATTTCAACCCTAGGAAACTGCACAGTGGCTATTTGAGGTAGAGTCCAGCATGTGATTAATAAAATATTATATAGAATTTAATCAGCAAGGCTTTGATTGAGCTCATATTTCTGAATCATGATCTGAGCTATTCAGCAGTACAAAGTGGTTGCTAAGGTAGCTAAAATGCAGAATTGTCATTCTGCTGCTTCAAAGGTTAGTGACACATTTCCAGAGATGAAGAATCTCACAGGGCAAGTGAGATGGGGATGGGTGGCGCTGACTCCTGAAGGTCATGGAGCAGTCATTTTCTCCAGGCTTTATGTAATATCTGTAACAGTCTTGTAGTGAGCATTTTCAACTCTGTAAACAAAAAGATTGAATGACAGGCTACATAGGGACTGTCCCATGATCCTCTGGTCAATGAGGGATGTGGCCCATGTTATCTACAGGTAAGATGTATCCAAAGTTATGATTCACATTTCTGGTGACCCACTTTCTGCTCCTAAGTTCACTTAATTCTGGGCTCCACAGGTACTATCTCAAATAAACAAAGGAAAAAGGAATGAGTGGTGTTATGGGGATGTTCATTATCTTGATTAACTCTTCCCATAACTTACCAGTCAATCAAGATATCATATTGTACTCCATATGAACATATCCAAGTCAAACACATTTATTCCCACGCCTGTTTCCCTCTGCTTTTCTCCTCTCACTCTTGTTAATGCCCTTCAATTAAAAATAAATAAAACATTGGAAAACTGGTGCTGTTATTTAGCTAACTAAATACAATATGCCGATAAAATCCTAAATAGTCTATCTCATGCCCATAGATTAGTACTGCTGCCAACAAGGGTCAGAGAAGCCTCTTGTGCAGTGGTCAGCAGAGACTTGGGGGCTCCCAATTGAGCAAAAAACTAAGAATAGCTGTTGAAACCCTGGCCATACATGGAACATCGGTCTCATCTTCTCCAAGGCTCACAGACTGAGAGTCAGAAAGACTGTAAAAGCAAGAGAAAGGTAGACCGGGCAGCAGTGTGGAACACTGACTTCGAGTCATGACACGGCAGCTGCTCTCTTGAATTCACAGCACTTATGATTACCAGCACAAGAGCTTCACAGAACTGGACCCCTCAATACCCTGCCGTGGATCTTCACTGCACTGCTAAGATCCAGACATAGTTCATCGTTGATGGAAGAGAGAACAATTTCCTCCAGTGGTATAGCCACTGGTGAGTTACCCACGCTCTTGACAATAACACTAATAAACTCAACGAGTAACACGAGGAGACATAAAGGAAGCGGGAGGGTATTTGGGAAGGAAGGGTGATTAGCAGGGTGAGAAGGGACACCAGAGTGTAAGGGGCCAGGTGAATATGATTGAAATACATTATGCATTTGTATTAACAGCTCATCATTGTATACAAATACTATGTTAAAAAATAAATCCATGTTTCAATGATGATCTCATAGTTCCCCAACTGCACCAAAGGCTCAGAATTAACACATATTTTGTTTCACTTGTAATCGAATTTGGTTTTTATTTTGCTTTGAAAATCTCATACTTTAGTGCCTCAGTGTAAAATAGGAGACTCCAAAGTAGAAGAGGGGCACAAAGATTTTAATAGCCAAGAGGTCTGCTGTGAGGAAGTGTCTTCTAACCATGGCAGGCAAATTGTCCTCATGAAATAGCAATATTATGATTGCCTAAACAAGACCTGCATATCATAGATGTGGAAATTTTCACAACACCCTCTGCTGGATGAAGATGAAGCAATCAATAGCTGCCGAGAGAGGGAAATCCGTTTTCTCCAGGTATGAGCCCCCTGATATCCAATCTCAAGTGGTTAGCCGTAACACATAGACACATGACCAGCACTAAATAGACCCAGTGGCATGCACATGTATGCATGTGCGTGCATGTGTGCGCGTGTGTGTGTGTGTGTGTGTGAAACAATAATATTAGAAAAAGGTCATGACTTCGAGGGGAGTGCCTAAGGACATGGAAGAAGTTTATGACGTCAAAATAATTCTAAATAGACATCCAAGTGGGCGAGGGTGAGAATACTCAGGAAGTTCAAGGAGTGGAGCAATGACCAGATCTTCAGTCTTCAAAGCTTTAATTTACAAAAGGTATCATTAAGTTAGGTATTTTGTATTCACAGTGCCCCAGAGTGAATGGTATATAACGGGTCGGGAAGTCTCTAACCCTGCCTATACATTTTTCAAATCTAGCATATCAAGTATACAGGACAGATGCTCAGCTACTGGCAGGCAAACCTGGGGCCAGAAGGACTAGCTCACTGGAGGAAATCCGCTGTAAGTACATTGGGGGAAATTTGCCTGGCCTGCATTTCCAGGGATGCAGGATGAAAGGAGGCTTTAAGGCTGCCTAGCAACACTGTGTTTATGCAGCAGTCCTCAAGACTTGGAGGGAAAAAGAGAAAGAAAACAAAAAACCTGTTTCTGGAGGCTGCCTGAGAGCAGGATGAGAGGTGGGAACAGAGCAGGAGCCTGGGAGCAGGCCTGCCGCTGCCAAGCAGGTCATGTGATCCCCAGATTCCAGGGCTGCTCGCTGACATGGGAAATGGGCCTGGTGGCTCCCAGACTGCCCCTAGCCCCACACTAATCACACCACTCCTCTGCTGAGCCATTGTTTTCACAGCTGTTCAGCTGCTCCTGCTTGGGAGGAGGACAGACAGGCCGACTCCAAATCATGGAGAATAGCAGCCAGAGTGCACAAAAAAAAAAAAAAAAAGGAGGAGGAGGGAGTCAGGGGGTGGAGAGAAGACAGAAAAGATGAAAACTCTTAACTCTTTACTTGACTGCATTAAATACAATGGCTCTTTTTATGCCACGTGAGAACTTGGAGACGAAAACTGTTCTGAATCTCTGAGGATAGTTAGGGACTAGATTTTTGCACCCAAGATTCTTTCTGCCGACAAAAATCACAACAGAAATTATGTTCATTTATCCTTAGCACACTCGGTTAAACTCACTGCTAGGAAACAGGAAAACCTGGATCAGAGTATAAAAAGGTGAAGTAAAAGTCAATAGTCTAAAGAGAAAGTATGGCAGGCGTTTCCAAACTATTCAGTGGGTACTTGGGATAATGCAAGCGTAATTTCACTAGTTCCCATACAACCCATAAAATAGATAAAATCTGCACACTCTAAAACCAGAGTTGATGTAGTTAGTGACTTATCTACAATGACAAAGCTGTACACAGGCAGGCCATGACATTAAGTGAGGTACTGTGACCCCCGAGTCAAGGTTCTTGTCGCCAGGTGCACTGTTTCTTCTAATGGCCCTTACTAGTTTGCTGTGATTGCTGGATCAAGCCATAGAATGACTCATACAAATGATGGCTTAACACAACATAAGCTTGTTATCTGGCTGTCTGGAGGTCAAAAGTTAGATATTGGTTTCACTGAACTAAAATCAAGATGTTTCTTCTGAACACTCTAGAGGAGAATCTGTTTTCTTTTCTTTTTCCAGACTGTTGAGCCTGCCAATATTTCTTGGCCTGCTGTCCCTTTCTCCACCTTCAAACCAGCAGCGTGGCCTTTTCTCTCTCTATCCTGAGTCCTCCTTCTATATCTGGAAGTGCCTTTCACCCTTCTTGACCTGGTTAATTCTTATTCCTTCCCTGGAGACTCAGGTTGAGGCTTCTCTCTATGACGAATCTCCTGATACTCTCAGAGATGTGCCCGTGTGCATGCTCATGCTCTTGCCTTGTTGTGTCCTGTTGTGCCTGCCCTACCATGTGCTGTGTGTGAGCCCACACACTTGAGAACTAGAGGTAACTGGATATGGCTCACTAGAGCTGATAGTGACCATTTCCCTCCCTCAAATCTTCATTTGCTAACATACTATTGCTAGCTATTGTAGGAATATTTAGGTTACAGAAATAGGAAGTCATTATTCATTATCTCCACCTAAACTGTCTTACCTAACCCCACTGGCTTAATTTCTCACCCTGAGCTCTTCTTGGCTCTACCTTGCTGTTATTGTTTTGTCCTTGCTAACCATGGTGAGGTGCTCACTCATACAGCTATACTGTCCCCTTTCTCTACCCCTATTGTGGAAGACTGAGTTGGAATGACCCCATAGACTCATGTGCTTGAATGATCACTCTACAGGGGTGTACACTACTGGGATGTGGCCTTGTTGGAATAGGTATGCTTTGTTGGCGGAAGTACATCACAGTGGGAGTGGGGTTTTTGGTCTCCTACACCCAAGCTATGCTCAGTATGGCACACGATCTCCTTCTGCTGCCTTCAAATGAAGATATAGAATGCTCAGCACCGTGTCTGCCTTCATACCATCCATCATGATGATAATAGAGCCAGCCCAATTAAATTTTTTTAATAAGCATTGCAATAAGTCATGCTGTCTTTTCACAGCAATAAAACCCAAACTAAAATACCTAGCATATATCAAAGTTTCTGAGGAATTCTGGATGGCCATTCAAATATCTAAGGACAAACAATAACAATCATGAAATCATGAATACTTTCCATGAGGACTTTCCAAACTTATCTAAACTAGACGCAGCAACTCAAGCAGACTCAGAGTGAGGCAAGTCTTGTTTTATGTACTAGATCAAAGCCAGAGCTTCATACATACACAAAAGTACTCTGTGTCTGAGTAACACTTCCAGACAGAGGCAGTTTGATTTCTCCTGATTAATTAAAATTACTTCAAGTATCAGTGATATTGATGCTGTCATCATGTCCTAGTAGCGTGATGGAGTGTGACAGGGAAGAGACAATTATCTGAGATCTTAAAATAACCAGGTAGCCATCCCAACAATATCAGCCACATTTGGCAATATGTAGATTAATCCAACTTTGTCTCAAATTCATTTTAGGTAAAACTTCTCAATCCATTTGTGGGATTTTACCCTCCCATCCCTGCATCTACTGCTGGGCAGCTACAAGGAAAGAGAAAATAAGAGGGGAGGTAGCTGGTCAGCTTTGCCCATGCTTTTCACAGCCATGTGCTGCTTCTCTTTCCTTCATGCCTTGTGCTAACATAGATGTAGAATGAGTAGAGAAGCAATCTATGTCCTGGGAGAATGTGAGTGGATATACTAGCATCCATCAAACCTTTACCCTCTCATTTCTTTTGCCTATCGTTATATTAAAGGAACTGGAAAGAACTACTTCGGTGGCATGAACCTGGCCTGTAGGCATAAATTTTTGCAACCTACTTTTAAGAAGGGTTCAACACCTCCTCTAGACCACCACCCAGCAGAGGTAGTGGAAGAGAAAAGTTATTACAATATGGGGGAGGCGGACCTGTTCAGCAATAATTCTTTGGGTGCAAGCTCGATCTTCTCTGATAGCAGTTCAGTCCCATAGTAAACACCAAATATGACTTAGCAGCTACAGACCAGTCCTCTAGCAGTCAGACACCAAGCACAAACCAGCAGCTACAGGCCAGTCCTTTCAACAAGTAGACACTAGGCAGCTATAGTTCAAACCTGAAGAAACCACCAGGTTCATCAACCTCCTTAAAGCACCTGTTTCCAAACATCTTTGAGCCCATTGACTAAGTAATGGTTTCAGAGGTTGAATCCTACCTATGCAGTAACAGGAACCTAAGACAATTTTATCTCAGTTTTTAAAAGAAAGATAACTAACATATTTATTCTTTAAAAAATCCATACATATATACAATGCATTTTTATCATATCAAAATCCCACTCTTCCTCCAACTCCCTCAAAGTCCTCAAACACATCTCCCTCCAAAATCCATACCCTACTAGACCTAAATTTATAAACTACTAAGTTAAATTATTATTTTCCATCTATATTTGAGCATAGGTTCATCCACAGGGCAATGGGCAATTTACTAGTTGTCAAATCTCCAAGGAAAAATGTTTCTCCTTCCCTGCATCAACCATAAACAGCCAGTAACTCCCCAGCTAAGAGTATGGTCTTTGTAAGCATAAACAAAACAACAACAAAAAACTTAGCTGAGTGGAATCTCCTGAGATCACCACTCCCTAAATCTCTTTATCTCCTTCCTTAGTAATCTTCTAACAAGTTGGCTCACAGCGCAGCTGCTTTTGTTCCTTTAGATCCATGAAGGCCCTCGTATAATTCATACTGCAGCCTCATTTTTTGCACAGTTGAGAAATTATGTATTTTCGAACTCATATATTTAGAGCTTTTTCGCATAGTCTAAAGGACTGTCCTGAAGGTCCCAGTGTTTACCATTTTGCTGAGACATAGCCACACCCTCAACTCCTGTACTGATGTTGTTCTCATTATCATGGAGTCATTAACATTAACAGGTTAACAGGGAGGAGATTCCTCGGTAGGAAAGAGTCCTCCACTGCTAGTGGGTCCAGAGAAAGTGTACATTATTACATTACAAAACAAGCCAACAACACTCAGCAACTTGTGAAGGCTCACATCTGGGCCCTATCCCAGGGGCAGGACCCATGCCACTCTGTCTCCTCCAGGGCCATGGCAAACTCAACATCACTCATTTCTGTCATAACTCTTGAGGTTTGAGGGGGTAGAATACAGGTGTAAATGTGTCTATGGCTGAGCATTTACTATCACTTATTCCCAGCATTTTAAACAGTTCTCTGAATTCACCATTGCCTACAGCAAGAAGACACTTAATTGAGAAGCAACACTAATCTCTGAGTGTAAACACAAATATTTAGAAAGCAATTTGACAACACCTTGGCTAGAGAAGCTATAGGCCCTGGGGAGGAGGAGGAGCAACTACTGTTCTTGTCTCTTTTAAGAGTGAAGAGCAATCCCAAAGAAGCAGCACAAGGGTTTGTAACATTTTTTTTCCTTTTCTTTCCAACTGATAAGAAAATCAGATTACAGAAGTTTTAGAAAAGTTTCTAAAAAGAAATCAGTGAACAAAAATCATCTCTTCAAGCACTCTTTTGTTTTGCTCTGACTAAATCAAATCAATCCTATGTTCCCACCCAACACTGTCACTCTCCTTACCCCATTCAGCAACAGAAGTTCAGCTCCAAGACCTATATGCATTAAAGTGTAAATAATATCCCTAAATCAAGAAATAAAACTGCAATCAGAATGAATTAATGAGTATTGCTTTAAATATCTACATAAATATAATGTTGTTTAGTTTTTCTACATTCAGGGTATATAGATACTCAGATTGACACAAATAGTAGCTGAAGTTACATTTTAATGGGTTTGAAATGGGTAGAAAAGGTTTTCTAGGATTCTAGAGGAGCCCATGGCTAGCTCCGTGGATCACAGTGTTCCACTGATCAAAACAGCATATATTTTCTCCTGAGGAATAAAGAAGGGGAACATGTCAAGATTCATCTGTGCGGTGGATTGCTGGACACTCCTGATCCCATCTGCCTCTATGTCACCCCACATGGACTTATGCCTTATGTTCTCTATACTGTGAGGTATCCTCTGTCTCTATCTTCCCTAGCCTCTATCTGGGACCTTCCATTTGGGGGAAATCACAAACCTCACTTATTTCAAGTGAGCAACTGTAACTATAGCAAAAATGCCTGAGATAATAGTCCTGTGAAGTGCAAAGATTAACTTGGGTTCAGAGTTCCAGGGCTTCTATTAAATATCAGTGGCTCCAGTGCTTTGATAATCAGCCATATGGCAAGAGGAGTGTCAAGTATAGTTATAAAGGTAGGTCATTACACAATGACAACTCTTTACATATAAAACTTCTCCAGAAAGAGTAAATAACCTATCCACCATGGTCTCACAGGCAGAGCAAAAGTAATCAGAACAGGAATAAGCCAGTCATTCACAAACTCTAACATAGGACTTAAATAGTCTTTAGAAATTATAATTTTTTTAATTATTGGAGAGCTTCTTTTGTAGCAAGTGTTTTCTGTATAAGAATCATGGCTTTGCTCATGACCTCTTCACGTCACACACTGTACATCTCCAGTTCACACCCTTCACACTGTCTTGTTCTCCCCGCATTCAAGTTCTTTAAACACCAATAGACATGTTTCTTCTTTAAGAACTATGCTTTAATGCTTTAGTCTGTGACCAGATCTTTCATTTGGATCCACTCTCATTTTTAGCTTAGTGATAGAGCACTAGGCCAATGTTTATAAGGCTGTAGGTTTGATTCCCAGAACGCCAGGAAAATAAAATGGGCAACTTTTCTTTTCCAACCATGTACAAGGGAAGGGGCTCAGTGAGGCCCTGATCTTTTCCCCATCAAACTTTCGTGACCCGGAGGGATTATAAAGGGGAAAAACACATGTGCAAATAATACCACATTATTTCCAGACCTATAAACTACAGAACAGATTGCATTTGCAATATCTGCTTGAAATAAGCCTGTAGTATGTTAGACCCAAGGGACAAGTCAAAGTAACCTGTCACAAATACCCAGAGCAAGATATTGGGCGCCCTGGTATAATCTGTGTATTTACTGGAGGCCTTCCTTCAAAGGTAGCTCAGATCCGGATCTGAAGACCTTTATTTGAACTCTCCACTGCGGCGTAATTGACAGGGAGAATTAAAGGGGATATGAAGACCTGGGCCTGAACTTTTTCAACAGTCTCAGCTCGGCTCACATTGCTCATGATATTAGAGGCTGCCGTGATGGTATTAAATGATGCCGCACTGACAGAGATTAACAGACTATGCAATTAGATTTAAATGCTGTAATTGGAACATGCTGTTAAGTGCCTACCATCAGTCCTGGGCTCCCTTATGACAAGTGAGTCTCTCCTTGGGCTGCTTTGTAAATTTAACACTGTCCTCACCAGCCACAAATCCACTACCACTTGCTCAGAGGCAAAGAACAACTCAATGTTATGAAGGAATTGCCACGTACTCTCCTGCACACATCTACAGTTTTGTGTGCTTACCATAGGCTTCAGGTCTTTGGAGCTTTCTGACCGTGTGTGAGTAGAGGACACACACTTCAGGGCTACATCATAGGATCAGGAGCAGAGAGAATGCCTGCCCAGTCCTCAGCTGCTCTATGCTCTGAATTTAAACTAGTTCTCAGCCTCTAGATTTCCAGCTCTTCCCATCCTACATCTCTGCCTGACTAGGTGTGATTTAGAACTAAATTTTGCCAACTGAGCAGCCTTCTCCCTAAAGGTGAAGAGGCCCAGACCCCAACAAGACAAGCAACTGCATTTTGCTGCCCATTACCCTCCTCACCATAGGTCTCCACCAATGAAATTACCTTGATTAATCACTGACTGTGCCATAGACCAAGCAAATCCATCACCTCCTGCTTGGGAAACACCATGCAGTGCCTGGTCATTGATAAGCCTAGATGAAATTAGATCAGTCTCATTGACTATTTCTATCTGTCAGTTCAATTTTCTCCCTTACAAAATACAAAAATTAATAGCTAACATTTGCCAAGATAATCACCAAGTGTCCAGACTTTTATACATACATATCTATATGTACTAGCTTTGATTTTTAAGTTGATTTTCTGTCACTGTGATAACAGAATTCCACAGTCAGTTTACAAAGGCCATCACGAAGCAGGAGGAGTTTAATGAACCTCTGAAACTGCTTCCCCACCCTCACACTGAAAATAAAGCAGATTTTAGGGGTCTCTCATTAATAAATTTTAAGTAATTGAAATAAATCATGTGTTATCTCTAGTTTAAACTTGGAGAAATTAACTGAATGAAAATTAATATTCTATTTAAATCCCCTAGCCACTCAGGATATCTCTTTTTAAAAGGAAAACAAAACAATAAAAATATCTATAGTAGTGACTGTAGAAAGGAATATGAGTGTATATTACTCAAATTTTCTTTTCACGCACACACACACACGCACACACACACATACACGCACACACTCATATTTGCAAGCGTACACACATTTCTCATCTACCACCAAGCAAGACTCACACATGGACTCAGATCATTAGACTTGGCTTCAGGACTCTTTACCAGACAAGTCAGTTTGCTGTCACTTTTACCATTTGATCCATTTCAAATTTATTTTGATGTACAGTGTAAACAGGAAACCAAAATTACTGTCCAAATAGATACTTGACAACTGCTGTAAAAAATGTCTGTCCCCAAATCTGTCAGTTCACACACCTGTACAGTGCTGTGAACTGGCCAGTTTATATGTTGTATCAATTACCATGCATGTGTAAGTTTTACAGGTGGGCTTTCTACTCTGGTCCTTTGGTTTTACTTTTTAGCCAATATTTTCTGTTTATTCAAGATACAGGATATATTTTAGTATTTCCTAAAGAAAGTACTTTCCCTTTCTATGAATCTGGTTATTCTCATTTATTTTTTTCCATGGGGATTTTTTAAAAATATCATTTGGTGTTATATTAGAATTATATGTGATTTAAAGACTAATAAAAAAATCCTTTCCATTTATCTTAGAATGAGTCCTCCTATAAGTGAACTTAGTCTATAAATTGGTTCAGCTCTTCTTCCATATAATCTCAGGAACATGAATGCATGTGTGTGCTGAACACATGTGCATATATATGCAGTTGTGCTTGTACATATATAATGTATTATTTATACACTGTGTATATAATGTTGCATTAAACAGTTGCCTTTTATTTCCATTGGAGAATGATTATAGAGATAGATGATTATAAAATAAAAGAAATATATTCATATATGAATGTATATTTGTTCATTATTATCATTGTAAAATTTCTCCTTTTCATTATGGCGGAGGGTTCTTCAATAGTTGCTGTTTCATCTAGCTGTTAACTTAGTTGAGTTTTGAATCTTGACTATGAGAGTCTTTTAAGACTTGCAACATTGACTTCATTGGATGATCTTTAAGACGACACTAATTTTTATTATCCACTGAGAAAAATCAAACAGACATTATGGCAATAATTAAATGTCACAACAAGTTCAGTACTGACATTAAGAGAAAAAAATGAGAAATGTAATCTCTTACTCTCTGTGATAATTACAACATCTTACACAGTAGGTTTCAACACCTTTGGGAGTCGAAGGACCCTTTCACAGGGGTTGCCTAAGACCACCAGAAAGCTCAGATATTTACATAGTGATTCATAGCAGTAACAAAATTACAATTAGGAAGTAACAATGAAAATAATTTTATGATTGGGGGTCACCATAAATAACATGAGGAACTGTGTTAAAGGGTTAAAGCATTAGGAAGGTTGAAAACCACTTCTCTAACACAAATATGCCACAAGGTGTTTGTTAAATGTGTAGATAAAGACCAAATATTCCATGGGCATTAAGAAATACATGACACAATACAGGAGGACATGCTGACTTACAGAGTCTCAGAAACTGATATATAGGGCTAGAAAGAGCTTGGACTATGTTATACACTGCTTGTAATCTAATCTAGTTCTTCTCCCCAGTTGAATACTAAAATTCAGTTTCTTAATCTCTAAAATGGAATCATTATAGTATTCAGTTTATGACAAGTCTTAACTGAAGTACTCTATGTAATTACAGCACGTTTTTAAATATATCTTAAAATTTAATTATTATTTTATAATCATAATATTTTTAAAGTTACTTTTCTCTCCTAACCCTTCATCTTTCATTCCCTGCCTTTATTAGGAAAATATACCTACTAAGTAAAGATAGCCTAATGTAGAGAATAAAGCACATGCATGCCCACACATGCACACGCACACACACACACACACACACTCACAGACACATACAAATATAAACTTTTTCAAAGTAGCCTTGGACGATGGTAAGAGCTTAGAGTCAGGTTCTAATCCCAGGTCAGCCCTTGACTACCTATGTGACCATACTTCTGTCCCTTAAATCACTAAATATTTAGGATTTTGTCTGTAAAACATAAGTCATAATACTATTTCATGAGTCCATTTTCAGATAGTGACAATACATAAAAGCACCTGGGACAAAGAAGGGACAATATCCTCAGTGTCCTTGTTCCTTCCTGACAGCCACACAATGACAGCTGATATATGGATTACCCACTGGTTGCCAAGAATGTTCCTTTTCAGGCAGCCCACTAACATAGAGGGGGACTTTGAGCTGTCTGGTCAAGAGATATGACAACAGGAAGCCCCATCCCACTCTCTTTCTCCCTGGTCACCAATCCTCTGGTCATGTGAACTCCTCACTGCAGAACTTAATCACATGCTGTCGTGTGCGGTTACTCAGCCTGCTGTGTTCTATCCACCAAAGCGCCTTGTCCCACACTGTTCTTTTATCTCACAAAGCGCCTCTTGTTGGACTGAACCCAACGTCAGCAAGCAATTAAACGCTGTAAATCATATAATTTCAGGGTTGGGAGGTTACTGAGAGGTGTGATATATGAGTCCCCTCAACTACAGTTGATTAAACTGTTTGAAAAACTCCACCGAAAGACTTCCTTTTCTACCACATCCTGTCCCACTAGGAAGTCCCTCGCATCCAGAGGCTGCACTTGCTTCTTTCTCAACCTGAAACATGATCCCCCATCCTTTCCCATTTTCAGCCCGATTACTATAATACTTGCCAAGTGACTTGCTGACCTCCAAGTGAGATTAGTGCCACCTTGCAGTGTAGCAAGAAAGCCTGTCTACCCTTCCTGTACTGCTCCCACCACACCTAGTACTCACCAACTGTTGTGGTGATTTAAACAGTAAGCATCTCTCGAATTCACTGGCCTTTAAAATCCAAAAGGCAGGAATAAGTCTATTTCTGCTCTTAGTATCACTGGCATCAGCCCCTCACTCTTCACCTGGTCAGTAGCACAGATATACATTTTAATACTAAAATGTTGACTTAATTCGTGCATGAATAAAATTACTGTAAGTACTTCTGAATGTGGCTGGATTTTACTCTCTAACTGAATGGAGTCTCACCTCAGCCGAGCCACACAGTTCAGTTTTTATCTTTTCTCTATCTTGCAATTTCCTCTCCTTAACAGCAACAGGTTACACCTGAGCATCTGCTTGTGACCTGCCATCTGGAAGAAAATCAAATTTCCTTTTCTTTTTGGCCCAACTAACCCCAACCCTGCTCCTGACATGCAAACTGGACACTCACAGCACGATCAAAAACTTTCCTAGCCAGCAACTCCATATACGATTTCTGTGCAGTAAGCTAACTCTCTCTCTCTCTCTCTCTCTCTCTCTCTCTCTCTCTCTGTGTGTGTGTGTGTGTGTGTGTGTGTGTGTGTGTGTGTGTATCTCTGCACTTTATCTATGATGTGTATTAAACACTGATCAATCCCAGAATTCCAGAGTTCTGTGTGACTTTCAGGCCAGTTTGCCATCAGATCCATGCCTTACTCTTCCCTGAATGGTTGCTAGGTCACCTCCACAGACAGTGATGTCTACAGAGGCTAGAGAGGAAGAAGCAGGAAGAGGCTGCTATGTCCATTGTGTTTTCTCTCTCTCTCTCTCTCTCTCTCTCTCTCTCTCTCTCTCTCTCTCTCTCTCTCTCTCTCCCTCTGAAGCACCCACATATACACACACATATATACATAAACTAGATAAAGTATAAATAGGTAAGGAAGATAGATTAGATACATAGATCATGCCGACAAATAGACAGATAGATAGACACATAGCTAGATAGGTCGGTAGATAGACAGATAGGCAGATGAATGTATAAGTGGAGATAATATTTCAGAAACGAATTTAATAGTCCCTTCATTTGTGAGCCTGGCAGAACAGAATGGAAACAAAGACACATGCCAAGAACTTGTTTAGCAGCTAATCCTAGGGTACAAGATAGAAATTTGGAAGAGTTGATAAGGAAAAAACAAAATGTATTCTCAATTCTCTCTCGTATCACCTCCAATGCTCTTGTCTTCACTTGTCAAACACTTAGTAAAGCATGGGCTAAATGCCACGCAGATGCAGAAGAATTCAAAGGCTACCTGCTCTCAAGGCTGCACTTACCTCTGAGGTTCAGCTTGCCACTCTGAACATACTTCCTTTCTGGCACTTCTAATTAGCTGTGTATTCAGGCATAGGGCTTCCCAGCTGCTCTCCCATCCTATTGAGGCCCTTCCAGAATCCCTATACTTCTACATGGACAAAAGTTTTCATAGAATCTTCATGAAATTTTCTTTAAAGCCTAAGAAACTTGTTTTGTTGTTGTTATTGCTGTTATTGTCGTTGGCTTTACCATAAGTAATAACGGAGAGTCTCCCACGTTCACTTTCAGTACTGTCTGTGTACTAAGGCTCTCTTCAGCCAGAAAGAATTACCTCAAAGTGAGCAGGATGTCACTCATCCTTAATGATGCACATAGTAATTGAAAATGCAGCCTGCAGAAAAGCCCACTGCAATAAGGTGTGTTCGAGGCAAGAAGGCTACCTCTGATGTCTCCTCGAACCATCAACACTCTGACTTTTATCCAGAGTTTCACGGGAGAACAAGCACAGGTAGTTTAGAACTAGAAAAAGCACCTTGGTATAAATTCTGACTTGGCCTCCAAGTTCCCAGTTACCTTGACTGAGGCACTTCATCTTTCTGTATCCATCCATGTGTCTTGTGTCAAAAACAGAACTAGCACCCAACTCCTAGACAATTATTCTGATGATCCAGGTGCATGAAAACCCATTGGCTCCATAATAGACAGAAGTGCTCTGAGGGCTCTAAATTGAAGAAGGAAAGGTCTCAGAACTCAGTGTCTTTTAGACAGGATGCTACCAAGGTGTTCACTGGAAACTAAGTTTGTGAAGGTCATGCCTTTAGAGGCAGGAAACAGTCATGGGTACATCTCACTTGTGCCAGCTCCTCTGCTTCAAGTTTAAAATTAGATGAATTGGATGCATTCTCTCCCTGGTTGTTTGCATCTAAGGCACAGAACTGGACCAGGACCACAGATATGTTTGCTATCTTGTCCTCTCTTCCCTCCCCCTGCCTTTTTAGGTCTCTCTTAGTAGAGCCTGACAACAGTTGGGCAGGGTTAGGAGCTCAGGCAGCACTTGCCACACCTTTTCTGAAGTGATATGTCTTCTGTGCACTGCCTGGCATCTTCACATTCCTTCCCTGCTTTATCAGACTGAGATCCTGTCTAGGACTTACAGACAAGAAGCTTATGAAGCCCAGACCACAGATGAGGGTGTGTGGCAAAGAGTAAAATGGGTATATTTCTCCACTTTCAGCTGTTCCTCTCACATAAGAGTAGAAAACTATCTGACATAATTCTCCGAAAGACAAAAGCTGAAGCACCCAGTGAACATTTTTCTGACATTGACCCTTCCCCTCAGCATTGATGTTTTGTGAACTGATAGCCAATAACAGTGGCTTCTCTTTCTCTCACTCAGAAATTTGGGAAATTTAAGTCGGATGTTCAGGGAAGCCATTTGTCACCTTGGAGGCTCTTTAAAGAGGAATCCAGGTGGCTTTCAGCATGAAAGCCAAGTTGTTATCAAAGGACAATAGTTTGGGGGGTCTTTCCTTGACACCAATCCATATTGCTTTAACAGGATTCAGTCACATTCAACTTGATAGTCCTTCCAAAATTGTTAATCTGCTCTCAGCTACTTCTGCTGGTTAGTACTGACTGGGAAACTATCCAAAGAACAGTTTAAGGAGGGGGAAATGTTCTCCTGTGTTACCTAATAGACTTTGTCAAGGAAATAGAGTCCCAGTTAGGGAATTAGGTATTTAGGAAATGGTCATATCCTGGAATTCATTGACAATTTCTATTTTTTGACCTATTTTTATTCTATTTTTATCTGTGAAATGGGGGGAATACACTATATGATTCATGAGATTCCCATGTAGGGGTGTGTGTGTGTGTGTGTGTGTGTGTGTGTGTGTGCACGTGGGGGTAGGGGCCTAAAATATATGTATCCAAAAAAATCTTACCTGCTATTATTAGTTCTACATCAGCATTGACACAGTGAGAGGTGAATGTGGCATGTGGCACAGAGGCTGAGGAAAGCCTGTAGGCAGCAAATAATAAAAGTTTTCTGTGATTGGTTAAAAAAAAATATTAGACTTCATATGAATTCAGGCAGTTGATTTCAAGTTCCTGAAATCCTGACTCCCTAGACCAGTGTATGTGTTAGTTAGTGAGCACTACGTGATAGAAATACAAAAGGCTGGAGAAGTAGTCATACTACAGACTCACTCTAGGATCTTCCCCACTTCGACAGCACATTGAAATATGAGGTCCTCATTCTTACAGAAAAGAACACTCAGGGTACCTGCATGGCCAATAGCTCAAGTGAACAGCCACTAATTGCTATAAGTTCTACTGAAACACTGAGATGACTATTTGCCTACTCTTATCAATGATTCTTTTAGTTGCTCCAGACATCACACAGGCTGAAAGCCTATAGTGTTTACTTTCAGATATTTTATACAAAAACTTGGCTGACCTTTGTTTTAAGCTCTAATCGAACCCAACTTCTGTATCCACAGTTCTCAAAATGTAAAAATGAATATAGTCAAATAATTTGCCTAAGGCCCAGAGGATACTTAGCAAAATACAAAATAAAGAATGTCCTCTACTGGGCAGTAGTGAGATCATGATGTGATATTATTATCAGCCCAGAGAGAAACCTGATTAGAATCTCAGTGCTCATTCTCAGGCACACAGCCAGCTCTGAATTGCAAGCTTGCTTTCCCAAATGACTGAAATGCTATTTTTTTTTTTTTTAGTGAGATCCTTGACAAGGAAAAGGTATATACTATTTATCAGTGTCTCTAATTTCAGTCTAATGACTTTTAATGAAAAATATACATAAATAAGATATAAGGAGTAAATTTTTAAGTGGCAGGCAAAAGTATAATCACATACTTAACTTGACACAGGAGCTAGTCCTAGAGAATTCCACGGGAAATACTCGAGTTTTAACCACTTGTGGAGAGTCTAGCGTGACTTGCTCTGTGTGCAAACAATAAGGAAGTCCTTGGTCTATAGTGACACTGTGGGATCCAGATCAGAGCATATCTTATATGGATGTATTGCAGCCTACTAACTTCTCATATAAGGCTTTCTATTATTCCTTCTCACTTTTTGAAGACAAATTATTTTCTGTGTTTGGATGCCAAGGCCCTACTTGCTAGCTGAGGATAATCTTACCTTAATCTTAACATGCCACCACGAAGGCAAGTCATATTCTAGATATAAAAATGCCACCATTGTCTTACAGAAACTATAAGATGATGAGTTTAAAGCTAGCCTGAGCTACATTGTGAAACAGGTCTCCAAAAGCAGCAACACAATGAAACATTTAAAACTCTGGATATAAAAATAATGAACCAATATTACAATTGCTCTGACAAAGGCACATAAATTTCGTTTCATTTGATTGGAAGCAGAACCTCAATGACTCAATTGAAGCAAAAGAACAAAGCCCAGAAAACACAAAGTTCCACAAAAAGCAGTGTCCATTTTTCTCTGAGACAAAGTATAGTATACTAAACTTTGCCTGCTCTTCACCTAAGCAGATGAAGAGTACTGTCTCTAGCAATCATAAAAAAAATATGATAACTCAACAAAGAGGAATAGAGTGCATTGTAATTATCTGTGTTACTGCTACAACAACGTGAAGCTGATATATATTTTGTCTAGACTAAAAATTTGTAGTGTTAATAATTTCTGTAGTGTTAATAGTTGTAGTGTTAATGATGTCAGTTGTGAATATCACATAGTCCTTCCTTTCTGTTTGTGTATGCCTTTCCACTGACAAATACCACTGTGATTGTTCATGTGAAAAGTAATGAGTATTGACAATGTCAGGTATAGTTCCTATCTCATGGAGCAGACCTTAAATCCAATCACACTGTGGTAGCATGCTCCCATAACAACTATGCCACTATTGACCTAGTGGGCACATCTTACAGTCAGGTCACCACTGGAGGTCGCAGTGTCTGTAGCTGAGTGAGACTGATTCTCACCAGTAGAATATACAGCACATTCTATCACTATGTTATCCAGAAGGAGGCAAAATTTATAGTTGAGTGCCCACTAGTTTCCTCCATGTTCAATGACATAAATGTATGTGGTATCTTCAGCAGTACAGTATTCCCTTCAAGTTGTGGAAGGTAAACAATAGTGTTGACAATAGTCTGTAACATTTTACTCCCTCCTATTACATGATAAATCTGTCTAAACTCTTTTTATATGTGTGTATAATTTAGGAAGCTTCTGCAGTGCTGGACTTCATATGGCTATTTAAAAAGTCCTTTACGTTAACAAAACTCCAAAGTCCCTCCTCTACCCTGTTCTGTCCCCACCCCCACCTAATTCTTCTCTTCAAATTTTCTCTTTATCCCTTTAGAGCATCATACTCTGTTTGCCTTCTTTAAAAGAACACTTCTTTCAATCAATCCATTTCCAGCTACTTAACTTCTGCGATTATTCTAAATGAAGCACATGTATCAAAAAGCATAAAGCATAAAATACAAGGAAACGTAATATTTGTCTTTCTGGATCTGGGTTACCTCATTCAGAATGATTTTTTTCTAACTCCACCTAATTACTTGCAAATTTCACAATTGTACTTCTTTTTACCAGCTGAATACTATTCCAATGTCCAAATATACTAATTACATTTTTATTATCCATTCATCGGTTGATAGATATCAAGGCTGTTCCTAATTTTGGGCTACTATGAACAGAACTGCAATGAACACAGATGAGCAAGTATCTTTGTAATTAAGATGTAGAGTTCTTTGAACAAAGGCTCAGAAGTCATATAGCTTTATCTTGTGATAGACTGTAAAGTGAAAACTTCTAGTTTCTTTGGAAGGCCAGCTATGTCAAATGATGGTTTTCTGGAGCCAACACAGGTAAAATGATGGTTTGCTAGAGCAGACACAGGTAAAAGGATGGCTTGCTGGAACAGACACAGGTGAAAGGATGTTTTGATATAGAAAACAGGTGAAAGAACCCATGATGGAGTGTCAATATGATTCCACAGACAGTGGGAGATGAGCACCGAGCATTGGTTTGGTATGGTTTGGTTTGGTTTGGTTTGGTTTGGTTTGGTTTGGTTTGGTTTGGTTTGGTTTGGTTTGGTTTGGTTTGGTTTGGTTTGCCTAGCTATTCTTCCCTAACTACACGCATGTATTGGTTCACCTTACATAGCGGTGTTGAGCTCAACTCATTATAACAGAAACACCCAACAACTGCTCCTGATGTTCTTCAGCCTTCCTTCAGTCTGGCTGATTAGCCTTGTGGTTTCTTCAGGATTGAACTACAGCTGCTGGTTCTTGCCTGGTATCTGTATACTAAAAGGACTGGCCTGAAGCTGTTGAGTTGTATTTGGTGTTTGCTATGGGACTGAACTGCTACCAGAGAAGATCAAGATCACCCCCAAAGAACTATTGCTGAAAAGGTTCACTTCCCCCATATCCTAGTAACTTCTCTTCCACTACCTCTGGAGGTAGTGAGCTAAAGGAGGGATTGAACCCTTATTAAAAGTAAGTTGCAAAAAATCAATACCTACAGATCAGCTTTCATTTTTTTGAGGAACCACCACACAGATTTCCGTAGGTCTATTCCAGCTTGAACTCACACCAGCAATGAATAAATGTTCCTCTTTACACAAATCATCAGCTACTATTTTCATTTTCTTTATTCATCTTGGCTATTCTAACTAGAGTGAGATAAAGTCTCAAATCAGTTTTAATTTGTATCTTCCTGATGGTTACAGATTTTTAACTGTTTTGTAGCCATTTGTGTTTCAGCTTTTGAGAACTGTCTATTTAGTTCTCTCTTTCATGTTTTAATTGGGATATTTTTTCCTGACCTTCAGTTTCTTTGTATATTCTACATACGAACATGAAGCTAGAAAAGTCATGAGGCCTAGTTATTTTTGCTAAGTGATCATAACAATAAAATAATGCCTACTGACATTCTTTGTATATTCTACATACGAACATGAAGCTAGAAAAGTCATGAGGCCTAGTTATTTTTGCTAAGTGATCATAACAATAAAATAATGCCTACTGACATTACTAAACCATGGATCAATGTATTGCTCAACACTCACCAGAGAAGCTTTTTCTTACAGTAGATGATTCTTAGCATAACTGACCAATATGCAGAAAGAGAGAGACTTTGGAATCTTCAGCCCTAACTGGGATACCTGAATCACACTTCTCTAGATGATGGAGGGGTGGAAGAGCCACACATAGAAGGTGAGTTCAAGAAGGAAAGAGCATTTTCCAGACATGCATGACAGATGAACAAATGAACTCACAAAGACGGTGCTAGCATACATAAGACCTGCAGGAGCTCAAACCAGACAAAATGATGAAGGAAGAAAATGGACATGAAATCCCACTTCTAGTCAAAAAGCTATTTGCAAGTGCTACTACTTAAAGAGGGAAAATAAGTTTTCTTTAGCATAGTGACACTAAATATATCAACTACACTCCAGGGTAGGCACCATGCTCAGAAGTACTTTGTCAACAAAAGTTGGTCTCCATGGGTCTGGGTTGCTTGTTTGTTTGTTTTGTTTCATTTGGTTTGGGTTTTAAAGAAAAAATATTAAATAATTAAGTATTAACCAGATTGTGGAGTTGAAAACAGGAACCATGTGTTGATGTCCTAGCACTTCTGTGCAGGTTCTGTGTTTTATTTTCTTTTGCTAAAGTAACTTCCAAAAAAATCCTCTGACTGAAAATCATGAAGAGGTTGTTTGGCACAAATGTTCTAGGAAGGTTAATGTAAACCAGTGATAATAGTATTCGGGTTCCCAGTTTGGAAATTGGTTTGGCAGTTTCTCAGAAAACTGGGAATAGTCCTAATTCAAGACCTATCTATACCACATCTGAGCATATAGCCAAAAAATGTCCCACTATACCACTCAACTATGTTCATAGCAGCAGCTTTATTTATTTTTAATAGATACAAACTGGAAACAACCTAGATGTCCCTCAACTGAAGAATGGATAATGAAAGTGTGGTGTATTTACACAGTGGAATACTATTCAGCTATTAAAAACAAAGACATCTTGAGATTCTCAGGCAAATGGATGGAACTTGAGAATATCATTCTGACTGAGGTAACCCAGACCCAAAAGGACATGCACGATATGTACTCACTTATAAGTTGATATCAGCCACAAAACACAGGAGACCCAGACTAGCCAATGAAGCTAAACAAGAAGGAAAGCCCACAGGAGGATGCTTAAATCTCACTTAGAAGGGGGGAAATTAGTTGTAGGAAGCAGATGGATGAAGAGAACTGGATGGGAGAGGGAATGAGAAGGGAGGTGGGGCTGGGGGGCATTCAGGATTGGGTAGGGGAGGGAAAGGAGAGATGGCCATATGGCCATGAAAATGAATGGAATTCTGCAACTAGTGAGGGTGGGGAAGAGAAGGCATCTTGAGGACATGACAAAGACCTAGGATGGAGAAGGCATTCAAAAATTAATAAACGTGACCTTAGTAGCAACTCACAGCATTGAGGCTAGAGAACCTGAAGAGGTCACCCCCTCTAGCCAGGCAGGAACCTCAGTGGAGAGATGAGGACACCAACCCATCCATGAAACTTTTGACCCAAATTATCCTGTCTATAAGAAATGCAGGGATGGTGGATGGAGTGACCAAGCAGGAACTGGCTCAACTAGACACTCATTACGTGGGCAAGCACTAATCCCTGGCACTATCAATGATACTCTGTCATGCTTGCAGACAGTAGTCAAGGCTATCTTCTGAGAGTCTCCACCCAGCAGCTAACTCAGACAGATGCAGGGACCAACAACCAAACAGTGGATGGAGCTTGAGGACTCTTCTGGAAGAATAGGAGAAAGGATTAAGGCCCCAGAGGGGATATGAACTCCACAGGAAGACTGACAGAGTCACCCAACCTGGACCCTTCAGCTCTCAGAGACTGAACCACCAACCAAAAAGCATACATAGGCTGGACCTAGGCCTCCCTGCACATATGTAGCTTGGTCTTCATATGGATCCTGAACAACTGGAATTGGAGCTATCCCAAAAGTTGTTGCCTGTCTGTGGGATATATTCTTGTAGCTGGGCTGCCTTGTCTGGCCTCAGTGGGAAAGCATGCACCTAGTCCAGCAGAGATTTTATGTGCCAGAGTTGGAGGATATACATGGGGGTCCTGTATCCTCTCAGAGGAAAAGGGGGGAGGAATTGTGGGAGAGGGTCACCAAAGGTGGGAGCAGTGATCAGGATATAAAGTGAATAAATAAAATAGTATGTGTCTTCCTTGCATGGATAAGTCATAGTTTCATGCAAAAGTATAGGGTCAATTATTAGAAATAAAATTCATTACTACATGAGTTTTCTAGTTACCATTTCATAAAGAACTCTTAGTCTTCAGCTTAATTGATTGTAAAATACCTGGCATGGTCAATACTCACTCTTTATCCATTTCCTCTAAACTTTTCAGACCCAATCCATGAGATGAAACACACACTTGGCACTGCTCAGCTGTACAAGAATCTGAATCTAGCTAAGCCATGGACCTAAAAGAAAACCTATTATTCTACTAAAGGAACATAGCAATGACTCCTAATACTTTATTTATAGATCCATACCTCACTCAGCCTTCATTAGAGAAGATTCTTCTTATAGTAGATGGGAATTAAACAGAGACCCACAATACACAAATAATGGGAGACTTTGGAACATCCTAAGTAGGATGTCTCCATTAAACACCTCCTTTCCTGGGTGAATCTATATGAAAGAGGGAAACAGAAAGACTGTAATAGCCAGAGGTGATGAGCAACTCCATGATAATCGTCTTTTCCAGACACAACAGGATTGATTCATAACCAGACTGCTGTACATATGAACTCACAGACACTGCAGCAACATATATAAAACCTGAACAGGTTCAAGCCAATCCAAACTGAGCACTGAAAGGAAAGTTGACATAAAGCTCCACCCCTAACCAAGAAGCTACTTGTAATTGACACGTTGTGGCAAAAGGAAAATCAGTTTTCTCCAGTGGAGTGTCACTGAGTTTATCATCCAAGGCAGGCCACATGCCCAGGAGCAGTTGACCAATACAAAACAAACCAGTTTGAAGCAAGGAGCTTTTTGTTTCATTTTTCTTTGTTTTGTCATTTTTCACCTTATTGGCTTTTTGTGTGGCTTTTATTTTTTGCTTTCATTTGTCTACTGAGAAAGAAAAAGAGAGAACAGGAAGATGTGTGGGTGGGATCTAGAAGGAGTTGAGGGAGGGAAAAAACAAGATCAAAATATATTGTATGAAAAAATTAATTAAAAAAAATAAAGCTAATGTTCTTCCTAAACTCAGAGGGGTGTGCTCATGTGGTGCTGAAACCTGAAGCTACTTTCACTTTGAGTGTTTCACTGAACACTCACTACCACCCCAAGAGGAAGGGGATGCTATTATGAACCAAGGAAACAGAAGGTACTTCTCCAAGATCATGTGCATCTAGGACTCAAAGTATGGGCTTTGGTCTCCAAATGCAGAAGCCCATTTCCAATTCCCACCAAGAGCAATGAAAATACTGAAACAAGATTTACTTACTCGAACCCAGGGAAAACACTTAAAACTTGTGTAAGATAAATTGTAAATACATGTATATCCTAAAGGGCTGGTTATAAGGCAGCAATGGATTAAGACTTCAACAGACAAAGACAATAAACTTGAAGGATGTATTATCTCACTTTTCTAAGGACCCACAGACCTCATAGAAACCTATATTTATTAAAAACATACATACCTCTGAGAACCAGAGAAGGGATGTAGTCTAGTAACTTCTATTAGCAGTTGCACTTTTGTGTTTTGCTATGTCTGCATCTCTAAAAACTGTCATCAGAAAGTTGACATTTTCCAAGGACACTCTTCCAAATGACCAGACCAGCCAGATCTTAAGTAAGTCTAAGCTCTATTCCTGGATACACACACCTTGGGTACATGAAGACATTCATAGCATATTCCATCAGAACAGCATAGGTCTCTGGCCATGAAGGAACAGAAGTGTCGGAGATACAGAGCTACAAGCAAGACAAGATGAGACAAGACAAGATGATTAGATGCAAGACAGATGCTCTCTGCCATCATTAATAATATAATATTTACAATAATATTATAATGCGATAATTTTCCTTAGATCAGCCATTATTAAGTTCCAGGCCTCTATATTCAAATGTCTGCTCAATAATTGTTTTCAGGTATTTCATGGGAATCACAACGCTAGAGCTAATGCTAAACTTATGACACCCACCACCATTTTGTACCTTCTGCACTGTTCCTGACTTCTCAAAATCTTCACACCAAATCCACCTCAATAGTCTCATCAAACTTGGAGTCTTACATGTCAATAAAGAAGGATAAAAATATCACCTTCTTGGCTCCTTGAGCTGCCAACTGGTGCCAGATTTGTGCCTATTATTCACCAGTAGCAAGGAGGGGCAAGTCTAACGTGGTTGATGCTCCGTACTCAGGAGTGCCATTCCTGAGACTGTGTCTGGGTCTCTGTATGCTCTCAATGATCAGGCTGTGTATCACTTTACTGACTAATCTCAGAAGTAGCTGAATATGTAAATGAATAACAGAAAGTAAAAATTAAAAAAGAAAAGTGGGGGGGTATCATCTTACGGATCACAACTCATCATTTCTTATTCTTTTACCACAGGTCAAGTATTATTTGAGACTACCTCCTCCAAATAAGCAACTTCCTTGGGATCATTGATTCAGCCATAGGAATGACTCCAACTAGATGAGAAATGCCTGACAGTAATACACAGGATTGAGACCTGAAATACTTACTTCAAATTGTATTAGTAGACGGTGCTCAAGAATTCCTCTCTTCTGAGACTCAGGGCTCTGAGCTGTCAAGCCTAAGCTGTGTCTGCTGTCCCCAAAAAGCTCTATCACCTATGCTTAGAAAACAAATTAAGTCACTAGACACTAAGCTTACAGTGGACAGATTTTCCATTTATTTCACTTCCCTTATAAAATCAAAAGACTTTTATTGAATTAAGGCTCTTAAATTTCAGTGAAACATTTCTTATAGTCACATTTCAATTTCTGCCTTTTATTAGTCAGTACATTGAAATTGATTTTAATGAACAGTTCAATACGTTAGTGGAAAGTATGGGTGCTGGTTGTTTGGGTTTTTGATAATCAGCTTTTGAGTGAAGAATTGAAGGCTAAAATCAAGCATAGGTTTGTGGTCCAGACATGAAAGCATCCACTCACTTTGCAGATATATAGCACTGATCTGAGAACAAAGGGACTACGTAGAGAGAATGTCTTATGTATTATATGGATGTACCACCTGTCAATTAAAAATCCTATGGCCTATTGGTTAGGCGGGAAATAAAAGGCAGATTTAGGGATACAGCCAAGAGTGGGAAAATCCTCCCAGGAAGATGTGAGGAGACAGAAGCATGGTACCTGAGCTCAGGTAACCGGCCACATGGCAGCATGTAGGTTAAAATAAATGGGTTATTTTAAAGTATGATTCTAGTCAGAAAAGAGCTTAGCTATATGGCTAAGATATTTGTAAATATATGAGTCTGAGTCTTATTTCTGGGAGCATGGGGCTGGAAGGAAGAACCAGGCCTAACTTCTACAGGGCTATACACGGAACTACAAAAGAACCTTTGCTCTCCTGTGGATCCTACAGTTCTCTAACAGTTCCCTAACATGTGGCACATGTATGGAAGGGATGAAGCCACAACAAAAGCACAGTGGCTACAGAGGCAGTGTCTGGGGTTGAATTGGGATAAGGGTGTCTCTTGCACAGTACTGGAATGAATTTTAGGCTGTTTTCCTTTGCTTCCAGGGCCTGCACACCTGTTTCATATTTGACAGCTCTCATAGCAACGCTACAAGCTTCTGAAACACAAACAAGTGTAGGCATGGTCGGACTATGAGCTGGATTGTTTTGTTTTTCATTTTAAGTAAAATTAAAATGCATGGGAAATAGATGTTGAAGAGAACCATAAAAGGCATGACTGCTGAAGATATTTACAGTCTCCATAGACAGTACAGTCTTGCTCTGGAGAAGTTCCCTGGGGTTGGACAGTGTTATAGAGTGACTGCCAAAGTCTATTAACAAGGGCCTTTTGTCTGACTCTCCAGTCTAGACTACTGGGGACTCTTGAAAACAGTGCACCTGCCTTTACATCATAAACCAGCATCAGCTAAAGGGCTGGCACAGGAGATTCCTCCACTGGTGACTGTATCCTTTTACTATGTCTGCAGCTCACATATCCCACTTTTATGATCTAATTCGTTAAATATTGTGACTTAAATTTCATTTGGTAGCTAAATCTTTATTTCCAATTGGCCTTCCCAATGCATCCAACATTTTGGTATTGAGTCATGACTGTCATCCACAAAGTTCACACCTATATACTTTAATTATGAAATAAAAACAAAAAATACAAAATAACATAATATTTTAAGTAAATTTACATTTTTCATTAGCCACAATCATAAGCACCCTGAGATTGATGTGCCCCTCGATCCACAGGCGGCCCTTGGTAAGACAGAATGTTGGTTGTGCTGAGCCTCACAATTGCTCTGCTTACTCACATTGGCATCTGTAGGCAACTGATCCCAGCTCCTTAGACCTAGACCTTATGCTGCCTCTCCAGGAACAACCATTACCAGCCTGAGACAGAAAAGGTTTGGACATTCCTTGAACTCTTATTGTTTCACTCTGACAATATGGCACCAAAGTTTTTGAGGAAAATAAACTAAATCAATGGAGGTATCTGAAATGGGATGAAAGATGAATAAAGATTAATCAAGAGTTTAATCCATCCAATGGTTTTTTTTGAACTTGCCAGTACTCACAAAACAAATAGGGCCCAACTCTATGCACCATTTCCACCAGATTATTGCTATTGCTATTGCTGCTGTTGTTGTTGTTGACCAACTTACTTTCAATTAAATAAAACTGAATCTCTTCAGAATCCATACACTTTCTTCTCTAAATAAAAGAAAAGAGATGAACAATTTTAGCTAAATGCTAAGTAGGTATAGCAACCTCCAGAGGTACGTGTTCTACGTAAGCTAGTCTATAAGTCAGCTAAAGAAGGAAAGATGCAGAGGAGAAGCAGAGGTTAAAGGGAGACCTAATGGAAGTATCATCCAGTTCTGGAATTAATGCCATTCTCCTTCATGGTAAGAGAAGTGGATATAGGAGTTCAATGACACTCACAGTGACAAAAAACTGTGTGTAAGAAATTTTTCTTATACAAATTCGTATAACTAACATGTAGCAGAACTAGTCAGTTCCTCCCAAGTACTCTGAGATGGATATTTCTAGAGTTAATTTTCATTAAGTGCTTGGTTCATTACTTAGCATCCAGCTCTGTGAGATAAAATTAAGGCAGCCTTAGCACAATGACTTCCTTCAAAGAAGGATGTAAGCAATCACAGCAGATCATTGCAAGAAAAAGCACCGTCCTTCAGCTGAACCACCTACAGAGTCGGATTTCAGAGACTCAATGAAACAGACAAATTTGAATAGTATTAAATGGTTTAATAAAGAGTGTGGGTACTGTGAGCTTCATCTTGAGAAATCTTTAAATACCTACTGTGTGCCAAATATCTGATCTCTATCGGGAATTCAGAGTTTGATCAAATCAATCCCGAATCTTAAGAGTCCACTTTCCAGAAATGAGATTATCTCTCCTTGATGAACAGCTGACTTCATGGAAGCAAATGTAGATTGTGAAGCAACCACACAACCGTTTTTAGTTTAATGCTGGTCGATGTGTGGGGGCTTTATGGAACTGAGATCATATGAGCCTGACCTTGCATTATGATGAAGTCTACAGCAGAAACATACACAAGTGTGTACAGGCAAAGGAAACAAACTGAGAACTCAGGCAAGATAGCACTGTTTACATCTGGGAAATCCTGAGAGCACTGTTCCAGGGAATCCAAAGGGGGAAAATCTGGGGCATGAGCTAAACCAGGAAGAACGTAATACAGAGCTATTAAAAAATCTGGATCATCAAAAGCATCATGAAGGCCATGTAGCAAATATTGGTGATTCCCATCCTACATCTTTGGGCATAAGCCAGCCAGCCTCCAACTGCTACCAACTAGACTCTGACTGAGGTATCTCAAAACAACCAGAGAATCTTGTCTGCATGTTGTGCAGGCAATGTACTAGGCCATTACTGTCTCTGCTCCTTCTTCCCCAAGCAAGGACTAATGGTAAAGAAATGACCTGTTACCAGCATTGGGAAGCTCTGAAGCTGGTATCACACAGCATTATTAGGATTCTGCTGCCCACGTTATCAATTTTCATAATTATTTTCATCAGACCTTCCATGATGGCTACTATTTCTCTACACCTGAATGTTTCCTAGGATATTGCTTCCAAAACTATCATCTACACTTGACTAACGTTCCCTGAGAAGCCAAACTGAGATGCTACCATGAGATTATCATTACCAACTAGATATCTAATTATTATCAAATTTGAGCTATTGGTAAGCGTCGATGATCAAGTTAGGGAAAGACAATCCAGTAAATAGAATTGAGGAAAGGGGGGATCTATAGACTAAGAAGGGAGTGAAGATGGGCTTCATCAGGACCAGGGCTTCAGAAAAAAATGCTGTGAGAATAAGCATTAGGTTTGCCCCTTTCTTCACATAAGGGTAAGGATTAATGGATTCTTAATCATTTTGATTTTTAGTACCCTTTGAGAAACTGATGAAAGCTTTGCATTTTCTAACTAAAAAAAACAAAATGTACATACAAATAATTTTGCCTGGAACTTCAAGGGATTCACCAAACCCCAGATTAAGAATCTCTGATTAAAGGCTCTGTATGGGCTGGACTTGAAGCCCTGATTGCCTGCAAAGACCTTTGGCATTCATTCCACAGACACTGGGGAACCAGCAAATGTTTCTGCTATCACAGTTCCCAAGTGGTTATAGTTTTCCATTCTAAATAGAACCTTAAGGATCTAAATGTTTTTAACAGATTGAAAGAGAGATTGGGGGAAATGTACATAGGTAATTGAACATTTTGTTGGAAGAAAAGTTTTCAACCATATGTACTATAGGCCTTCAAAGAGTGCTGACTGTAAAATTCAGATGCACTTCAGAGATGCCCTACAAGTTGCTGCCCCAGCCAAATGTGTTGACCTCAGACATTCCTGAAGCAGGCTGGATGCTGAATGGAGCTGGAAGCTACCTCAGGGCAGACACAGCTTGTATCTGATCACATCTAAAAGCCAGAGGTGAAAAGCCTCTGGCACAGAGTACAAGGGAAAGGAAGAGCAAGAACAAAATAATCCACTTGAAGAAAAACAGAGCTGAGAAGATGTAGAGAAGGACACACTGTATGTGGGATTGGAAGAAAGAAGCTGATGTGAGAACAAACGAAGAAAGTGTTAAGATAGGGAAAAGATAGAAACTGGGCTTAAAGGACCTTGAGTTCTAACAGAAATGCTAAAAAGGTTAAGGTATGGGATATTTGGGTTTTGTTTTTACAAATGAATTTAAAGATTGGTTCTCATTTCTGAGTACCTAGTCTGTAAAACCATTCAACTTGACTGTGCTGTCAAGTTTTATGTCAACTTGACACACAAACTAGAGTTATGTCAATTGAGAAAATGTCTCTCAAAGATCAAATTATGAAGGATTTTCTTACTTAGTGATTGATGGGGATGGCCCAACCCATTATAGGTGGTGTCATCCCTGGGCTGGTAGTCCTTGGTTCTATAAGAAAGCAGGCTGAGCAAGCCAGAAGAAGCAAGCCTATAAGCAGCACCCTTCCGTAGCCTCTGCATTGCATCAGCTCCTCCAGCATCCTCCTCTGTTCAAATTCCTGCCCTGACTTCCTTCAGTGATGATCAGTGCTGTGGAAGTGTAAGCTGAATAAACTCTTTCCTCACCAATTGTTTTTTAGTCCTGTTGTTTCATCACAGCAATAGAAACCCTAAAACCCTAACTATAGCAATTAATCATGTATAATAATACTATAAATAAGACATTATCCTCATAAGATATTATCCACTGTATTAAATATAAATAAATGTTAGATACTGATTTCATTTGTCACTAAGGGTTCATATGCTAAATGGTGGAGAACCAGTAAGAGGTGGGGCCCAGTGGAAGATTGTTAGGTCATGCCACCCGCAGACAGGTATAGTTAAGGTACTTTTTGTTGGATCTTAGTTCTTTTTACCATCTATGTTTCTGAACATGTATTCTCTCCCCTTTGCAAATGTATCTACCATTATGCCATTTGTCTTGTCTCTTCAAAGCCAGTAGCATTCATATAGTTTAGAATTTTAGTCTCTGAAGCTTGGGCTAAGAATCTTTTTCATGAGTAATAGAGTCTCAGAAATTTCACTATAAGGACAAAGAATGAACTAAGCCAGTAGACAGCTGCATGCATTTTCAAATAAGCAACAGGAAACCTGGAGTTTGGGACAGATCAGACTAGAAGTTATGTATGTGCCTAGTTCTTATTGTCCTTATCATAGATCTCATATATGTAGAATAAACAAGGCCAAAGTGACAACACATTACACAACTGAGATCACAAATTACAAAATAACAATTATATATGTCTATGTACTTATAGATTAAAGTGATAGGCAGGCAGGACATTGTAATATTGGTCCTCTGAGCAACCACATGATGATCTGTGAAACATTGCTATGTCACTGTAATCAGGAAATGACCTGTGGGAATATGGGAAGCCTTGTTAGTCCAGGAGTAAACATGATTGGGTCATTCAGATGGCTAGCCTCGTGTTTCTGGAGTGGCCTCAAATGGATACTGAGTCAGGCATAAGAGGTTAAATCTCATTCAGTTGGATGCTCAACAACCAACAGAAGTTTCACATCCTCAGCTTCTTCACTGACATAGTTTAAACCATCCTCAGAAAGTGCAGTGATGGCATAAAGAGGATGAATTCAAAAGACAGCAACTTTGCATTCCAAAATTCTTTATAGTCTCTTTTTCTGTTTGAATATCGTTTTCAGATACCAGCAAAGCAAGATCTGCCAGTCCTCTGGTTGCAGTTGATGCCTTCATTTCCCTTCAATTCACAAATAGTAACAAAAAAAAAGAACAGATTTTCTTAGAATTTTGAAACATGGAACACTTCAGCTCTGCTCTAACATCCTTTCACCATGAACCTGGAAGTGAAAGCTTTATCTTTCTATTCCTTTGTGGAACAGGACTTAGGATTACACATGTTAAGTCACAGTTGCACAGCAAATGGAGAGTCACGTGGCCTGAACGGAACAGGGTGGTGGAATAGCATCATTAGGCAAGTTGTTTTCTTTAGAAATTATTTTCTATTTTTTTCATTTATTTGTTCATTCACTTTACACCTTGATTACAGACCCGTCCTCCTAGTTCTCCCCTCTCACAGTCCCTCCACCCTCCCTTTATTCTCAGAGATGGGGTGGCCCCTGAATACCGACTCATCCTGGCACCTCAAGCCACTGCAGGACTAAGTGCATCCTCTCCCACTGAGGTCAGGCAAGGCAGTCTAGTTAGGGGAACAGGATCCACAGGCAGGCAGCAGAGTCAGGGACAGCCCTCCTCCAGCTCTTCTCTTTTTAAAATGCTGTTTCAATGCTATTGGGAAAAAAACATTTTTTAAGAGTTCTACTCCAATTCTGTTTGAAGTTTACCCAGAAGAAGTTTACTAGTTACTTATTGTTTGTCTGGGTGTGGAACATCTCACCAAGTTCATGTACTAAAGGCTTATTCCCCGAGTTTGGAGGCAGTAGAATCTTTAGGAGATAACTGTAGTTACTATTCTTAAAAAAGACTATGGGCCAAAAGTAATCTCCTTGTTCTGTCGTCCTCTCGCCATGATTGCCATGTGACTTAGTCTCCAGATTCTTAAAAGCAATGATTTTTCATAAGCTGGAAACTCAACAGCTATGAGCCATAATAAACCTTTCATACGTTATTTATTTCAGGTATTTGACTATGCTGATTGAAAGCTTACTAGTGCACTGGTCATATACATATATGTATACTATGTATACTATGTATACTACATATGCATATATTATTTTTACACATGCTACTAATGCTTTAATTTCACCTGCCTCATAGGAAAAAGTATTGAATTTCCGTATTCTTATTTATAATCAATACACATTTTATAAGTGTTAACTATGTGTTTATTACAATATGTCAACTTGTACATAAATTGACACAAGAAAAAAATTCCCACTTTCCAGAACCGCAAGATCAGTGTGGAAATAAAAAAGGAATTCGACAGTTACATTTCTTATCAGTTGTAAATAATATAAATACAAACCATAGCTGAAAACAAGACTTGTCTGTAGAGTGAGCTTTTATTATCTCATACAAGTTCAAAGTAATAGTCCTTGAAGAATGTTTTGTGCAATGCCTCAATGATGTTAACAAAACTGTACTTCTGTCCAGTTCCAGTACATTAGCATCTCAATTTTAACTCTTTTTCTGAATACAGCATGGCTATATTAAAGTTCAAAAGACAAGGAAGAGGAAGTAGAAGAAACAATACCATATTGTGCATGTTTCTATTGGCTAAAATATGTTTTCCAAAATCTCTCAGAGACTTCTGTTAGCCCATTGACCATGACAGTGCTACATGCCCATCCATCCACCAGTGAGCAAAGGAATGTAGCTGTCACCAACATGACTTATTCCTAGGTCTGAAGTGTGGTTGCTTCTCCTGAGTAGCTAGGGAGAAGGACAATTGATTCAAATCAAGTTCATGCAGCAAAGAGAAGTCTGCTGTGTAGACAACTAGTAGCACCTCATGGCACAGTCCATCAGGCAAGGGAATAGAAGAGAAGCAAGCACAAGATTCATCAGGAAGACCCCTAAGGTGGAATTGGGAACTGTGCTAAATTCAGAAAGAAAGGCATTTCTTATAAATGTACTTTAAGGCAGAACTAGAAATGTGACTGCTTTGGCATAGACTGGTGGGACTAACAGAGTCTTTCCAGTGCTTCTGGTGGTATCTGACACCAGCAGGATAGCACTCACCTCTTGCTGCAGGGTCCAAACCAATGCTCATATTCAAGGTTACAGTGCTATGACTGAAAAGCTACAGGATCTAAGAGTCGAAACAACTTTGAGTTCAAATCCAAGCTCTGTCTTTGTCTGTGATAAGAGAGAACCTCCTGTGGGGAGCTAAGGAAGCTCTGAGTAAATGCATGCTTTTGGCATTGGGCATGGCCATGTCAAGAACCCTAGCCTCAGCTCCTTGGGAATAGCAAAGGCTCATCCCACACAGAGTAAGGCTGAGAGGCATAAGAAAATCTGCTTCTGGTCTCTGTGTGGGTATTGTATTGTGTACAGAAGGTCTTCACTGTATTTTTTTCCTAGATGTTTATGCCCTCAAAACATCACCCCTAAAGAGACCACTCCTACTAAGACTAGCTAAGCCTGTGGATCCAGCATCTAACACAATGTCTACTTCCTTGTTCATCTGTATGCAAAAGTTCACCTCCATATACAACTGCATGTAGTAAGCATGCTAAACTTCGAGGGTACTGCACTTTCTCCATCAGACAGCCCACCTGACTCTCACTTTTCAGTGTATTTGTATGCCTGTGTCTGTTGGTTCTATCTTCATTCTCTCACTGCCCTAGTCAGGCTCATCCTGAGAGCTATGCAAGGACACATCAACCTCCTAACTGGTACAAATTAAAAACAATATATGCAAAGCAATAACAGATTGCCTGGAACAGAGCAGTGATTTGGGTGTAGTGCTAGTTAGAGCAATGGAATGAAGATAATGAAATGGAAATGAATTAGAAAAGCATGGGATAAAAGGAATGAAGCAACTGTGAGCCACAAATTCAGAAATCATAATCAAAAGGTAAGTATTTTAATAGTTCTTTATGACACACAAAGCCTCATTCTTCCATGTACACATGGGCTCTTCACAGTCAACGTTATTATCAGGATTCCCTCTTTTCGCCCATCAAAAATAAATCCAAGATTCTGTCCAGACACAGTGGACAATTCCCTCTGCCTCACCAACAGCTCGCTCTCTCTCTCTCTCTCTCTCTCTCTCTCTCTCTCCCTCCCTCCCTCCTTCCCTCCCCCTCCCTCCCTCCCTCCCTCCCTCCCTCTCTCTCTCCCCAACTTGCATAGCATCTCTGCCCTAGCATATCACTGACCATGATAAGCAACATCACAGCCACTAGTCATCATGCTGGCAGCAAGGGTCAGTGTCAGAGATGCCATCATCACTGCTTCTTGCTCAGGAGATCCTCCTGGACTTCATGAAGGGCCATGCAAAACCTCGAATGCCTGCACATTACTTTTCTAGGCACCAGGTTCCCATGACCAACCCACAACTCTGCTTAGAAAGTTTTAGTTTAGCAGTAAAACCTACCAAATTATTAAAGAATTCCAATGACATCTGAATGTTCAGAACATGGCACAGGTGCTAGTGTTAACCTGAGTGTTGCTGTAGACCTAAAGGAAATGATGGTCTCAGACAATGGATGTACATGGCTAAGAAAAGCAAAGGCAAATAGAAAATTGAAAATTATGGGTTTCCTGGAGCACTGAGTGAATCTGAAGGTAAGTATATCCAAAATATTGTATCCCATGACTATACTAAAATCTAGGCTTTAATTTAACCGGACAAAATCCTAATGTTAAAGTGAGAGAAAACACAGTCCACTTAGGAAGCTAAAAGTGACTGCAGTCCAAGGAAAGTAGCCACGCATTCTGAAAGTCCCTGGGACTACATTTGCTCAGGGAACTCTAGCTTCTAAACAGGAACAGCTGCTGTTAGAAAGTCAGACTCAGAAATGCTGTAAGACCAAGCCACTGTCTTATCACTAACTGTAAGTCTCCTTAAAGACTTGTCACAGAACACATCTGTAACCTGTGTCATTCAGGGTCCAATGTCTGAGACACCCTGTGAAACAGTAGATTGCCAGTCCAAGCCCCAAACCTTGGCTTCAATGCTCCAGGCTATGGCTTGATAGTCTGAATTCTCATAAGTTTCTGGATATTACTAATGGTGATAAAGTAGAATCATGCTTTGAAAACCACTGGCATAAAGATAAGACCGCCATTCTACAATGCAAGCTCAGACCCACAGGTGAATCTGAGGTACTCTGCCATTTGGAAGGAAACATGATTGTTTAATTCAAGCTGCTTTTGATAACAAATACACACAAATTGCATATCTATATATCTGTACTGTAGATTGAAATAAAGACTTAGATATTATTTCCAGTTTAGAATCATATCCACAGTTTTATGAACATTGGACAAGTGATCTATCATTGACATACCTAGTCAGGTCCATGTGTTTCTTATGCATATTATTTTAAAATGCAAAATTTGACCATTTTACAATGGATCTACAATTTCTATTTTTTTTTCTTACAGGCCAATGAACTGTCTTGGACTCTCAGCTTAGGGAACACTAGAGTGACCACAGACTGTCTAACATATAGTCCAAGTAGGTACACACATACCACCCAAGATGTTGTTAGTGGGAAAATATCTTGACCTCTCCCTAAACTATCAAACAGGAATCTTAAGACAGGAAGAACAAATGATTTACAGAATTCTCTATGTAGCTCTACGAATAATAAAATGAAACCCCCTGGCAGCTACCTCAACTAGTGGAAAAACTATTCTTAGACTCACTAGTGGCTTCCTATGCTAGAGGAAGAAAACATTCTTGAATCTAAAATAACAGCTAAGGGAACTGAAACAAAGCCCAATACAAAGCTGAGCAGAGGGTACATTCAACTCTGAATAATTCTGGAATTTGGCTTTGCAATTCACTATTTCTTTCCTTCTTTCCTTCCTTCCTTTCTTCCTTCCTTCCTTCTTTTGTCGTTGTTTGGTTGGGTTGGGTTGGGTTGGGTTGGGTTGGGTTGGGTTGGGTTGGGTTGGGTTGGGTTGGGTTGGGTTGGGCTTATGGTTTTCAAGACAGGGTTTCTCTCTGTAACAGCCCTGGCTGTCCTGGAACTCACTTTGTAGACCAAGCTGGCTCTGGCCTCAAACTCGCAGAAATCTGCACCTCTGCCTCCTGATTGCTGAGATTATAGGTGTGCAATACCACATCTGGCTTACAATTCAGTGTTTCTAATAGACAGCTTTAAATTAATAGTACTACACTTTTTCTAAAAACTCTAGTGATATTTTAGTAACAAGACACCATGAAAGAAAATTGTTGAATTCTATGAGATTTTTTAAAGTTTACCCGTTATAGAAAACAATGGTCTAGCGTACAGGAACCTAAGGAGAATCCCAAGCACAGGGCTTCTAATGCCACCCAGAAAAGTCTGGGAAAGCTAGGATGAGTTAGTTGGTCACCATGGAGCCCTTTATGGAGATGTTTGATGTCTCTACAGAATCATCATTTTTTCTCTGCTTAAATCAACTGCTGAGTTTCTTCATAAAGTGGTATGGACAGACCAAAAGAGCCCAAGTTAATTAGCCAGTTCTGCAGTTACTTCATGGCTGTGTGATATACACAGGTCAACTAATCCATGGCAGTAAAACCAAGTTACTCATCTGCAACATCACAACCAAAACTCTCATGCCTATACTCATATTATCATTACCAAGGCAAACAAAAATAGTTTTATAAAACCACATAAATACTTTTGTGTGTCCAGACTGTAAGGAAAACTCTTTGTCATCAAGGAAAGAACACATACATTGGGACAGACTGGTCCTAGTTTTAAACCCAGACCAGATTTTATATGAGCACATTATTTTATCTCTTTGAGACGATTTCTATCCACAACACAGGGATTCAAGTTAACATTCTTATAATGCATTGAGAAGATTAAACAAGACAGTGGTTGCAAAATGCCTGGCATACTCGGAGCTCCAAAGTATGAGTTCCCTTCCCCATGATTATAAGGCATTCAAAGACTTAATGATAGTTTTTTTCTTCAGTTAATGCCATGAATAGCATCATTATACTTGCTTCCTGAAGTGAGAAGCTACAATAACACTCCTCCCCACTCCCAGGGCTCCTTTGATGTGGTGGGGTTATGGGGGTGTTGTTACCACTGAGTAAGATCAAGTCAGAAAAAGCTGCCCAGCTCTTTCCCGTGGAGTACAGTGAAGGCTTAGAGAAGCCTGAAAATGAAGTGGTCTTTGTAACTGGGGAATGTCAGACCTCTGACTTCACCTGTTGACTTATTGCCTCAAAAGATCTCATATAAAGAGAACAGTCTTTGTAAGAATTATTTCTTTTACTTTATGAGATAATAATATAATTATATCAATTCTCCCTTTCCCTTCCTCTCTCCTAACCCCTTCATATACCCTTTTTACTCTTTCAAATCCTTGGCCTCTTTTTTTTTCCACAAATTGTTGTTACATATGTATGTGTGTGTGTACACATATGTATGAATCTGTTCAGTCTATATAATATTACTTGTATGTATGTTTTATGGCTGACCATTTGGTATTGGATAAAACTATCTCCTATTCCCAGGATTCCTTCATTGCCTATAATTCTTTGTTTAGGGTTGAGGCCTAATGGACTTTCCCATGTTGACATGTCTATTGTTGTCTTTGTTCAGTCCATATTTAAGCAATCATGTTGGTGAGACACTATGAGACCTTCTGACATTACTAGGAGACAAAATTTCACAGAAAACTCCCTGACCCTCTGGCTCTTTCAGTCTTTCGTCTCTCTCATCTCTAATAATCCCTGAGCCTTAGATGTAGTTGTTTTATACATGTATCCCTGGGACTCGACTCCACAAGTCTGCAATTTTATTGATTGTGGTTTTCAATAATTACATTTCTTTGATGAAGGTGAGGACTACACTTATCTGTGGGTATAAGAACAAATATTTAGAATTTGGGTGAGTATTATGCTGGTTTAGTAAAATGGCAGTTGTATGTTCTTCTCCAAGATCTATAACTTCACATTCTTTAGGTAGTTAACTAGGTTTCCAGCACCAGTCATGATTTTTCTCTTGAGGACCAGGTCTTAAGTCCAATTAGAGAGCTACAAGTTATTAGCAATATATGTATGCCACTACTGTGCGCTTAGAGTTATTCTGGCATGCTGGTTATTGTTATAGAGAAAACATAGCACAACTAAGTAGGACTGTTGGTTATTTTCCTCCTTTAAAAGACTGCATGACACCTTCTGGTACCATAAAAATTAGTCATCAGGGAGAAAACTGTTTAGGTAAGTTTTAGTTCAGGACCCTTTAGACTCTGATGAACAAGTTTTTAAAAGGAATAGCCCCCCAAAAAAACAAAGAGAAAGTTTCACCTGTCCCAGTAGGTAAAGTAGGTCCATCTAAATATCTGTCTTCATGTGGGAATCATGTAACATTTGTTTCTGAAATATTTCGTTCATTCATCAATCACTTTTGATTGGTATTTTAAGCATCTATTTTGTGTCAGACTTGGCATATAATAGATAGGACTAATTCTGCTTGGCCATATGTCCACATTTATATAACCATACAGCCACAAACTAAAACCGTCCTGATTGGGGCAGGTCTGAGGAGTGATGATGGCAAAGAGGGGGCTTAAAAACCACGTGGATTCATGCTGGAAGTGAGCCTGCCTCCATGTGTATATTAAGCTGACAGGCAAGCAGGTGACCAAAGTAATGACCCTTTGAGACTAAGGTATCCACTGCACTTGCCTTGGTAAGTGTCCTTCTCTGGAATCCTGTGAATAAATCATAGACAGAGTGATCTAAGCATACATGATTGCATGTATGCTGCATCAAGTCATTACCTAAAATTAGAAAAACACATTCACCCCTTCCTTTATCACATTGATTCTACATAGAACCAAAGCCTAGCAGTAAGCAGGTTTAGACAATGAGGTTAAGAAAATGAACACCACAAAAAAAAATGCTGATCAACCAGAAAGAAAAGATGTAGGGGGCCTTCCTTCATAATTTATAAAATGATGTTAATGTATCAGCAAAAAGATAAAAAAAAAAAAAACAGAGTTTTTTATAGAGAAAAATACAAATGACCATGTTATCTTGGGTCCCATTTCATGCAGCTATCACTTCATACCTGTCTACTGGAAAAGTTGTTCTTCTTAATGAATCCTTTATACTTTCCCATGCAACTGGTAACTATTCAGAACAGCAGATACCTCCAAATGCAATGTGCCATGGCAGCAAGTTATCATCAGAAGCCTATGTGCCCATCTGTGAGTTTCCCCAGTAGCTTGCGTGTCACCCAGCAGTTATAGTAGTAGAAAATGTGACATGTTTCTGCATGCTTCCAGGATCTCTGGTTCCCTTGTTCTTCTGTCCTACAGCTGGAGTGGCCTGAGTCCCAAATGGAAACTTCAAAGCTGTTTGGGGCAGAAACTGAAGAATTACTTCCTAGCTCTCAGCCTCAATTCTATTTTCTTCTAATTCTACTGCCGACTTTTGACTCCGATATGGTCCCCAAGTTCCTAGTCCAGGCTAAAGTCTAATCCAGAAGTAGATATTTTTGTTAATTCATATGTCTATCACCAGATAGAATAGGACCAGTGTAACATAAAGAGTTATTAAATAATACAAGGTAAAGGGATAAATGAATAATACAATATATTTTACTAATACTCTTCATCAAAGCTTTCTATGTGATGTCCAATCTCTGCTCCAAAAAAATAAGAAGACTATTTATGAATACTGTTGACCACCATGTACTATGCAGTGATTTTTAGATGGCACAAAAATGCAGTTTGATTTTGCCCAAAGTTAGTTAGCATATATTAAAATATATTTAAGAAATTAAGAATAAATAAATCTAGTATTTCGACCTAATCTTTTAAGGATGGCTACCTTTTAAATCAGCTGCTTCTGACTCAGGGTACAAAATACACAGCCTTCAATTCAATATCACTTGACATAGTTACAGACTCAAGGACTAACTTTTCTCTGTGAGCATTTCACAGCTAATGTAGTGAGATATATCTATTTTTCTTTATGAACATCCTCTTCCTTCATCTCTGCTTTTGTCTGTGTGCTTGTGTGTGGCTTCTGGGACATCTTCTGGTTAAAATTCTATTATGCAATTTCTTTCAAAAACACAAATGCTCCTTCATTGTGGTACAGACTATAACACACCACCTGCTCCTCACACCTAACCCATGTGTGCTGCAGTGACTGCCTGGTCCTGACTGTGGTCTTTATACTATTCTAGCTAGATCCCCTGCTGAGCCCAGGGGCTCAGATCCCCTCTTGGGCATTTTTCTCATCCCTGATCTAATCCATCACCTGCAGCCCAGATGGGAGACCACAAATCTCCAGGAATGCATCTCTAGTGGAGGACATGTGCTTGCCCCAAGGCTCACCATTCATTCCCAGACCTGAAATCTGGCAGCCTTAGAGAGAACACGCGTTCTTTGGACCAAAGATGGAAGAAGGGCCTTTTCTTAAATTCTTTAAACAGAGGCCTTTGCTGGGACCAAATCACCTCAAAATAAATGATAACACAAAAGGCCTGATAGAGTTGTTGCCAATATTGCCTATCTCCATCACACTTTTTGAATGAAGTCACCCTCACGTGTAAGATTCCAACATATCTTTCTGATGCACTGTGTTCCTTCAGTTTGTTTCATATCCTAAATATGTATAAAATCCACATTCCTCAGTTCTTCATATTCCTCAGCAGTATTTTCTGTCATGGTAACACTTAATTTTCCTTATCTTAAAAAAATGAAAAATAGAATTGGTAAAGTAATCAAACAATAGAAACTAAAGTCTAAAGTTTGCAGAGAAGCTTAGTTCTTGCTTTAAAAATGGAAGCTCTGTGTATGAACCACCTTTGACATACTGTGACACATGAAACACTGGGAATGTTTAAGGCCACTTACACATGCTGAACTAGACTGGTATGACCCACAGTGAGCTTACAACCTACATTTGCCAAGTAACATGAAAAAATGACTACTCTGTTAACCTCTGTATTTCACCAGGAAGTATACTATAAACAATTCTGCTTTTTAAAGTTTCATATTTCATGTACTGAAAAGTAAGTATGTGGTGTGTGTGTATGTGTGTGTGTGTGTTTGTGTGTGTGTGTGTGTGTGTGTGTGTAGGGACACATCCCACGGCGTGCCTACAGAGGTCAAAGGGCAACCTCAGACATCAGTCTTCACCTTCGACCCACCTTGTTTGAGCCAAGATCTCTTTGCTGTTTCCTCTTGTACACTTCAGACAAGCTGACTCATGAGCTTCCAGGATTGTTCCGGCTCCACTTCCTATCTTACCACAAGAGCACTGAATTACAAACACACTACAGTGCTGGTTTTACATAGATTTGGGATTTGTATTCAGGTCCTCGTGCCTGCATATTACCCACTAAGCAGCACCTCCAGCTCCGACAGCAGCTTTTTATTTGTAGTGAAATTCTATGTCCTTGGACACTAGAAGTAGTTGTATAGTGTAAGCCCATTTCCATGATACAGAACACAATATGCATGGAGTAACTATATAATTTAATGAATTCAAAAGGCTCCATTTAGAAAGTGAACATTGTATCAATAATTATGCTATATTATGGAAGTAGAGAGTTATTCCTAGAAAAATCAATGCAGGGTCATGCTTATCTCTATCAAATCCTTTTCTATCTTCTCCACCAGCTGTCAGGAATATGGGAAAGTGGAGAAAAAATGGGGAAAAAAACAGTTTTCAAATTAATGTGAAGTGCTGGTCATGAAGAAACTAATAAGCAAGGAGAGAAAATGTAAACAATTTAAGGTTTCTAAGAAAATTTAGGATGCTCCTCTCAGTGGCACCTCACAACTGAGCAATGAGAGAGTACCAGGCTGAAAGGGATGCGAGTACAGTAGTAGGTCACAGCTCTGACCCACTGATCCCTGAGCATCAAAATCACTGTATACAGGTTAAGGAGCCATGAGGAAAAGCTCCAGGCTGTCAGAAGCCAACTGTCCATCCTTCCCAGGGGAGGGTTTATTCTAGGATTTAGTGTCTTCCATTACAGACTGAGCAGCCCTCCAGAAAAGAACTATCCACTTTTCATTGTGTATTGAAGGTAGCAGAAGTTGTGCTTCATTTGTCTTCATTCAATGTAGAGGGGAAAACATCATAGAAACTACGAGAGCATTTTTCAGTGTACTTATTTTATTGAATAGTCTCTTGAAATTCTGTTGGTGGTAATATATACAGCCCCACTTAGAGGTCAGGTGATGGAAAGCATTCTAAATTATGAAATATAAATTATAAACAACACTGGCATATATTTGGCTCACTGTACTTCTACTCAATTTGATAGAACATATGAAGAATACAAATTTTACTACTTAAATTGCCTTCAAAAATCTACTCTGCAAAGAATAGAATAGAATGACCTTCAGATACCAGGCTCATGGACCAGGAGTGTTCTTTATCTTACCTAATGTTTCTTACTGGCTGCTAAGAAAAATCAACATTGTAAGAAGTAGGACCATAGCTTTATATAATGTTTGAGCTATAAAGAGTGAGGGAACTGAATGCTATCAACAGACATGACAGAGTGCGGATTTATGGCTTAGTGTCAGTGCACACATGGACAGTACTGGGAAATGTGTATGACCTAAACAAGTATAAGGATTTTTTATTGGATATTTTATTTATTTATATTTCAGATGTCATCCCCTTTCCCCATTTTTCCTCCCTAGAAACCCCCATCTCATCCCCTCTCCTCCTTTTTATTTTTATACAATTTTAATTACATGCAAGTATTAAGGTCAGCTCTAGGTTGAGGAACTAGCAATATAATAGATGCAAATAGTCAAGGAACAAGCAAGACAATAAACACAAATAGTAAAAGAATAAGCAAGGCAATAAAAAAAAGGTCCATGAACAAGCCCATGGTCACTGTTTCTAAGGGCTTATCAGAATGACCAAAATATCTGAGCCTATTTTCCTGTCCTAGCCCAAAGTCATTTTTATGTCTGAAGCCTACTTCCTTGCTCTAGCCTGAGATTTAGATACCTGCCTAAAATTATTTCTTTGTTCTAGCCTAATGTCAGATTTCTGCCTGAAGCTCACTTCCTTGTCCTAGAACAATGTCATATTCTTGCCAAGCAGCCCATTTCCTTGTCCTTGGCCCATGTCAGATTCTTGCTAAGTAGCCCCAAAGGCTCTCTGCTTCTCCCCCCTTTTTTTTTATTTCATAAACAAGACTGAGCCTTTGCTTACCTATACACCAGATGGGACAAGCTCCCTTGCCTCACGTTTTTAGACCTTGTGGGACAGATAATCAAAAAGAGAAGTTATAATGACTCTTGTTTTTTTTTTCTTAGATGTGACCAGCTATTTGGACTCAACCATGGACTGGTCTAGAAACCAACCCAATATTGAAAATAACAGTCTTCATTTGGAAGGCTGGTCCTGGACATTTTCAGAGACATATTTGGAAGTTAAGTACATATCTCTATGATGTTATGTTAGCAAGAGATAAAGTTGGGACAAGATCTGGATTTCAAACAAGTGAATACATGTGTTAAGGCTCTTTTAATTATCATGTTAAAATTACTTTTGTTTCTTCTGCAGTATTTAATGAAAGTTGCACTGAATGTACACTTTCTAATTGTGTTGGTGTGTTGAAACCTGGCATGTCTGTTATGGAAATCTATCAACCAGCTTTTGTTTTATTGCCCTGAATATCACAAAACCTTGGTATTCTGAAAAAAGCTTGCAAGTACTGGAAGAAGTGAGTTAGGCTTTAAGCAGAAGTAAGAGGGTAGGGGCCTAATTATTGCTGGTATAACAGCTTTAATTACATTAATTGCTAGCACCACTGCTTCTGCAATTCCTTTGACACAAGAAGTTAAGACAGCTACTTTTGTTAATCATTTAGGAAAAAATGTTACTAATGAATATGTTGAATATACAAGAGGATTTAGATAGGCATTTTGGAAGAATGGATTGATGCTCTTTATCCTATTCAAATTATTGTAAGGCGGTTCAGAGATTAAGAGTAAGGAGCCATCTTGAGTGTCATGCCAAATGCCATTGGATTCATGTTAGTTCTAAAATTTACAGTGGTAGTCATTATAATTAAAAAAAAGTTTAAAGACACTTGCAGTGTATATGGTATAATTCTAACACCTCTCTGGATGTTTTAACTTTGAATAGTGAGCTTATGAATTTAAAGAATGCTGCTCTGATGATCATTGATGTGGCAGATACTGCTGATAAAATTACACATGGCTTGAGATCAGTATTCCTATTTTAGTCAAACTTCAAGAATGGCATACATAGCTTGATCATGTTAGCCCTTTTTGTCCTGGGAATACTTATATTCCTGTCCATCATGTTAAAGCTTGTTTTTAACAACATCCACATGTTGACAGCCAAAGTACATGGCTTGAACCTAAAAATGGACCCCCAGACAGAGTTGTTAAATTAATAGGCTGGCAAGCCAAGGATGGGTAAGATTCTGCGCAGAGCCTTACCAACCTTAGACAGAAGTGCATTGCTTTGGATAATGCATATTGCATAATGGGTAAGGAAGGCATTCTTATATAAATATTTTTTATGTCAATCATACACTTTCCTATCTTAATCCCACTTATTCTAACCCTAGAAATCAAGGAAAAATGGATATATATCCATAAATATGTGAATATATGTATATATATGTATCTTTTTAAATTTATGTATATATATATACACACATATATGCACAAATTTATATATATAAATTTATATATATACATATATATATATACTCTATTTTCCATAGTCAGTCTTCATTGCTATTGTTTGTATAAAAAATACAGTAGGTAGATGACAGCAAAGTTCATTCATCCAATCATAGGAAAACAAATTTCCTTAAAAAGGCACCAGTGGACTCAACAACTCTAACCTGGCTTTTAAAGAAACAGGAAAAATAGTCAATAGGATGTTATTTTTTATTTTTTAATATTAATCCTTTTTAAAGAATTATTTTCTTTTTATTTATTCTTCTTTCATATATTCCCACACACACACCTCCCTTCTCCCAGATAACTATGTTCCACTTCTGGCTTCTCCCAGAAAAGAGCAGGTCTTCCAAGAACGTCAACCAAATATGGCATAACAAGCTATAATAAGACCAGGCATATATATTTGCACATCAAGGCTGGATAAAGCATTCTGGTAACAGAAAACATCACAAAGGCAGGCAAAAGAGTCAGAGAGAGCCCCCTGCTCCCATTATTAGTAATTCCACAAGAACACCAAGATACACAACCATAGCATATATGTAAAGGACCTAAATCAGACCCACATAGGCTTCCTGATCTCTGTGAGCCCACTTGAGTTCCAGTCAATTGATTCTGTGGTCTGTTTCTTGTGATGTACTTGATCCCTCTGACTCCTACAATCCTCCTCCTCCTTCTCCTCCTCCTCCTCCTCCTTCTCCTCCTTCTATTCCTCAGGACTCCCCAAGCTCCACCAAATATTTGCCTGTGGGAATCTGCATCTGATCCCATCAGTAACTCCACATCTGACAGACTGGTTAATATCCAAAATATATAAGGGACTCAAGAAAGTAGACACCAAGAAACAAAACTATACTATTAAAAAAATAAAGGGTAAAAATCTTAACAGAATTCTCAACAGAGAAATTTCAAATGGCTGAGAAGCACTTAAAGAAATGTTCACCATCCATAATCTTCAGGAAAGTGCAAATCAAAACATCTTTGAGATTTCATCTTATACCTTTTATAATGGCTAAAATAAAAAACACAAAGACAGCTCATACTGGCAAGAATATGGAGCAAGGGAACACTTCTCTATTGCTGGTAGTAGTACAAATTTGTACAACCACTTTGGAAATCAATATGGAGATTTCTTAAAATATTTGGAATTAATCTACTTCAAGACCCAACCATACTTATACTCCTGGGCATATACCTAAATGATACTCTATCCTACCATCCTACAACAAGGATACTTCCTCAACTATGTTCGTAGCTATTAGCTTGCTCAACTATGTTCATAGTTCATTACTATGTTCATAACTTTGTTCATAATAGCTAGAAACCAAAAACAACCTAGATTTCACTCAACCAAAGAATGACGGTATATATATGTGTGTGTGCGTGTGTGTGTGTGTGTGTGTGATTTATACAATGGATTATTACTTAGATGTTCATGAGGTGTTTCATAACTAAGCATCACTGTATCCATTTCAGGCTGTTCACCTTCTCATACATGAAATTCAATTACAGCCATGAAGCACGTCTCTGATATATCAAACTGATGGCTGTTGATCACCGCTGTTCTCAAAGAAGCCATACTCCACTTGCCAGTATACTGAGCCCTCTTTTACTTATCACACTAAAATGTCAACACAGAACCCCGTGCACATGGATTAAGGTATCAAGATTTTCAACTCTCGGTCAGAAACATCCTACAATGCTTCCTAACCAGACCAACTCCAGTCCTTTGGGCTATAAGACTAGACAATTTAAGCACATTTCAGCAGAATGTACTCAAATCCAGTCATGGACAGATTACAGAGGATTCCGGAAATACCCTGAAGGTCACTGCTGGATTCTAGAATAAACCTATAAATCCACAGTCCAGAAATAAACAAGCAAATGCTTCTTTTTTTCATTCGCATGTTAATTTTTAAGGAACCTTTAGTGTTTGTAGTGCATCAGAAACCCAAAATGTTGATTTCACTCCTACTCTGCAGGCATGCCTTGAAAAACATACAGGTGAAGGAAGTCACCTAGTTTGTGACATTTCTGCCTTTACAACACATTCCAGCTCAGTTCCCCAGTTTCTTCAATGAGGAATGATGACCATTTCCAAGACTGGGTTCATATCTGTAAGCTCTCACAGCACGTTTGATAATTTTCCATGAGCATTTACTATTCTGAATAATCTGTACCTTCAAGAAGTTCTAATGCTAAAAAGGTCCTTCCACTGGCAAGTCTTGAGACCTATCATTTCATTTTTAGGAATACCTCAGGAAAATCACTAAAATTTTCTGTATATGATGTAATACAGATGATATTAAATCAGTATTTGTCCCACTCCCTTACACATCTCATCACTCAGGAAATCATACTCTCTGAAACATTTCCACCATTTATAAGTAAGAAAAAAATCAAGCCAGGAAAGAGAGAATTTACTGAGTCAAACTGATCTTTTGTTAACTGGAAATCAGCTCACTAGAGTCTTGGGCAAATCTATAGTCTCAAAAGCCAAGACTGAAAAAAAATGGCATTTTCTGCATTATAATAGCTCCATTTCACATGCTGATATCCAGGCTAAGTTAAGTCACAGAAAATACCATTGATCATTTTAAGGCCAAAACCTCTTATTGATTGCTTTTTATGACAAGTACTAATACAAGTGTTTCATATTCATTAACTTCTTTCAATCTTAACAACAATTTCCACCTTGAATTCTAAGCTTCCAGATTATAAACTGGATTAGATACAGTAACAATAAATATACTGCAAATAAAGCGAACAACTCTGTAAAAATATATACCATCACCAAAGTTTACAGATAAGGAAATAAAGGCACAGGTCAATTGTTTTCTTCAACATTTTATAGTCCATAATGAGGACTAAGATTCAAGACAAGATAACTTCTTCCCCAAAACATCAAATTATGGAGGCAAACAACTTCAAGTTCTCCAGCTTTAGCTTTTTGCATAATTTATAGGATTATCAGCCAAATTCATACTACAGACAAACATACACACTATATATATATATATATAAGTGTCAAAAAATATCTACAGCTTTTCTTTTATCCCAGTCTAATTATATAAACAATTATAACTTTACAACATACTTTAAAAGGTGTAAAATATACCCATGCAATATACAATAATAACAATTATTGACATTTACCACAATGTTACCTGGAGCCAGCCTCATAGGTCTCGAGAAAGATGTCTGCTTTCTGGTGTTGATTGCCAGCTGCTTCCTGCCTGAATTTTGAATGCTACACAGTTTCTTTTAAAGTCTAACAAGAGAGTCCTACCAGTGCCTTCCCAAGCGCCATCTTTCCTTCTACATCATCAGTCAGTGACATAGGAAAGGAAAGAATTGCCTCATGTTGCAATTTTATGTCTCAGATACTAACCTATTAAACTGACTTAGGTAGCAAATGCTTATTCAGACCCTATTACATATCACACACTATACTAAACGCCAACAAGATCCTTTCAAGTGACCAAAACTGACAAGGCCTCTTGCTTCTGGCTGATGGAGCCATACATTATTTCATTCAACCTTGGAAACAACACCTGATACAAGTAGACTTAATAGCAGCCTCATGTTCCAAATGAAAAGTGGACTCAACAAACTGGAGTAACTTGTTTATTTCACACAGTGGCATGATAATGTGATGTTGGTCTCCAATGCACAACTGTTTTCATAGCCCATCTGAGCTTTCTCCTTTTTGTTACCGTTTGTCTGGCTTTACCTGCTCTTACCAAAGACTTCTAACAATTCTATCTTTTCCAAAGTCAAAGAAAGAGCTAATCATAGCATTCAACAATAACTAAGCATAAGTCATGGGACAAGAAAAATGAATTTTGCCTTATTGCATAGAAGGTAACTAGCTAAATCTCACTCACCTCAGTTCTCAGACCTTGGAACCAGGCCCTACACTCAATGCCTCAATCTGACTACCTCAACCAAGAGCAAGGAAGACACATTAAGCTGAGAAATAGTCCCAGTGGCAAGAGTCCCTCACAAGAAGACCGGTAGAAAAAAGACTGTTTCTGAGAAAGAATTTTCAGAATGCATGTCATTTCTTGAGGACTTTACTTCTATTTTTGTTACTGAGTGATTTTATAGTTAGTACAGCACGGTGTAGTTCAGGATAGCCTCAACTACCAGTAACCCCACTCCTCCTCTCAAAAATAAGGATAAACACTGTATATATTCTCAACTTACCAATAAATATCTATCATGTAAAATATTAAGGAATTTTAATTACTGTATACTAAAACTAATACTTTATAGATTCTGCTCAGGGTATGAATTCTGTTTCTAAGAAGACTCTATGTTACATAATGTCAACTGTGGTTCAAAAAGATAATCAGAACACTGGAACTTAAAGTTTTACAAAGAACACATTATTGCATTGGATTACTCACAGTGCTTTAAGTTCATCCTGAGTTTACTCTATTGCTTTACTTAATAATTACCATCTATTAGTATTAATAGTTTAACATTAGTTTGATTTATCATTGGTTGTTTTATTACTTATATGGAGTTTAATAATGAATATGTGTATTCTGATTCTAGTTGTCTTCACTAGACTATGACATGTACAGTTTAGATCACTTGTACTTCCTTGATAAAAAGAATCTATATACAACCATATCTTTGAAAATATATGTCAACATTATATTTGTACTGCCTGATTGTGAGCCATTCAAGTTTGATATAACAAAATCCACTGGTTTTAGTTATAGCTGCTCTAAATGAACCAGCCATCTGCAGCCAACTATATGCACTAAACAATGTTTGATACAATAACTAATGAATTACTAGTAGCTGCAAAACAGAAAAGAGATCCTGGAAAGATGGCAGAACACAGTAAGCTTCACTGTTATTGTAGTAACAGATTTAACCCCACAAATAGGTTACAGTTGATGCAACAGAATAATGAAGACTCTCATAGATATCCCACAGTCTTTCTGTTCTGAAAAACACTAGAGAAATAACACTTACTGAATCCACTTCTACTGTGTGGATGAGTCTCAAAAGGAAATACTAAGCAATAAAGATAGGATACCACAAATTCTACATAAACTCTATCTAAATCTTAGCCTAGTATCTGTAACATGTACACAGTGGGCAGATCATGAACTGGTAAGAACAAGAGACCCTAACAGAAAACTTCCAGATCCAAAAATTTAACATATTGCATAACAATACATAGACTCCTGAGTCTAAACAGTATAGTAGCAATGTCAAAGACACAAATCATAATCACTTGACATAGAAAGAGATGGGAAAAGATGACCCGTTCCGAAAAGACAAAATAATCAACATAATAGCCCAGAAGTTAGAATTATCAGCCCTTAGCAAGCTTCTCTTTAGAATGGATTGAGACTATGAGAGAGATCTACTCCTGCTCCAAACACAGAGCATATAGTAATATGAAGCACCTAGGCTCACTAGGTTGCCAAGACCCATTTAGGAGAAGCTAAAAACTAGCAGGTGATCTTCCTGAGAGGGTTCTGCCATAGACTGTCAATCTATGATGGATTTGCTTCTCTAGGCAAGGCCCAGGAGACTATATCTGGGGAAACATTCCTGCTATTAATATGTATTTTCTATAATTATTAAATATATAACAATCACTAGGTATTGACCCATCCTTTTGAGCAGATTTCTGTAGATCTATGATGATGTACTATTTTGCAGTGATGCTATAGAAACAAATAATGGTTCTATAGAATTCCTGACTTGATTCAAATAATTTTAGAAAGAGAGTTTTTAGAGATGGTCTTAGTTGCTAGAAAGATATAATAAAGTTAGAATCAATAATACAATGTGCCCACTCCTCAGAATAGTAAGTAAGGCTGCATAAAAAGAAATACATTGACCTTTCATAATTACATTAAAAAGAGAAATAGACTTGGGACAATTTTGTGTTTAAGGAAAAACACTTAGCTCCAAGGATAAAGTCACAGGTGTGCACTTTGCTAAGGTAAGGCCATGTAAAAATTGTTGCTTTGAACTTATAATGAGTATATTATAATGAAACACTGCTTTGAACTTAATATTAACTCCCATTTTATGCAATATTTTGTCTCTGAGATAATTTTCTAAGGAACTTTTTGTCTAATTAGGCATGAGACACCCCCCCAAAAAAATATAAAATTGTTGAGTGAATGGTTTGGCTTGGGGAGTTCTGCACCATCGATCCATTCATCCAGACAGACAGCCAACCAGCCAGCCAACCAAATGTACATGTCTGTCTATTCATTTGTATTCAGGTATATGTGTAAGCATGCATGAACACTTGTGGAGTTGATTGTGACAGTTAGGCCTAGCCAGAGTGTGAGTGTGTGAATATTTGAATGTATATGTGTCTGTGCATATTTGACTGTATAAAGCATCTTAATTCATTTTCTTTACTTCCTCTCTGGTTCACAAAGAGATAACAAGATTAGCCAGAGAGACTTCACCAGCAATAAGGTTTGTTTTTGTTTTTGTTTTTGGTTATTTAGTTAATCCCTCCTTTCCCTGCTGTTTTACTTTGAGGTGCTAAAAGCCAGAGACAATTGCAATTTCTGGCCTCAGAGGAACTCAGGCAGGTCAGCTACCACTGCAAAGTACTTAGACTTAAGACTTAAGACAGTTAAATGTTGTTTGTTTGTTTGTTTTACCTCACAAGACCAAGTCTTGCCCCCTCAAATGCTCTTCCCTCTTGTCTTACCTCAAGAGAGAACCAAGAAAGAACAGCCTGGGATGGCCCCTGACACTAGGTGTCTTATAAACTACCTAAAACTAAAGACTCTGAACAGCAGTCAGAGCACACCAAAGACTTACATCATTATTGACCTGTCACCAGAAACACCCATGACCAGAAGCCAGTGAAGGAGTGTCCTTAACACACTGAGAGAAAAATGATTGTGACACCATGGTAGTGACCTTGCAAAATTACCCCTGAAGAAGGGAAGTGAAGCAAGGCTATCTTCAGCAACTATAAGCTAAGACCTTTTCACCATGATGAGCCAGGGTAGAGGGATACCCAGAGGGACCCCATGTTCTCAGAAGAGAAGGGGAAGAGGGTTGGGGAAGGTCTCTGGGGGTGTGGCGGGCAGGGTTGGGACAGCATTTGAGATGTAAATGAATATATAAATTTAAAAAGAAAATTATCAAAAAAAATTCCCCAGTTACTAAGGAGCAAGAGCATGAAAATGGGGAGCCACAGAGATGGTTGAGCGTTGGAAACACACACCACTCCTCAGTGGACTTGGTCACCTGCCAGCATCCCTGTCCGTAACTCCAGTTCCAAAAATCCAGTACTTTGCTGGTGCCTTGAGTATGCCTGTGGTACACACACATACATGCAGGTAAATGTTCATAGATATAAAGCAAAAAAAATTAAATGAATCTTCTATAAAATATAAGAAAACTTTCAGATCTTCGAGAAAAGAATAAATGTCTGGATAAATATAAAAGATGAGATACACTCTTGATTTTGTCATCTGTCGCATGTAAAGCAAAAAAAATCATATTATTTATGGAGTTTATAAAATGCATATGAAAACTATAGTAATGTCAGTGAAATGGATTTTATAGTTGTAGTTCTTTACATTTGGTATGAAGTAGTAAAATATTTTTAGTAGTGAATTTTAAAATGTATATTGTAATCTCCATAGCAACCTGCTAAGAAGATAATACGACTTCAGGCAAAGCTAATGAAAAACTTTTAATGTATAAAGAGACCATGCAATAACCTTGGGACGCTATAAAAAAAACCAAAATCTATAAATTACAGATTCTAGTGAGAATTTCACATAAAGGGCATAGAAAATATTTTTTAACAGATTCATAAAGGAAAATTCCTCAAATTTAGGGAAAGAGATGCCAACAAGATACAATTGGCATATAAAACACTGAACAGTTAGCAACAGTTACAATAATGTGTGCACAGAAAATATACACAGAAACTATGTTGAGACCTGTAAAAGAGAATGGCCTAGTCACATTCCAGGACGGGCCCATCAGAGTAACTACTGAGTTTTCAACACAAATCATAAAAGAGGAAAGGCCTCAGACTTAGGTCTAACTGAAAGGTCACGGCTTTCAACCCAATTAAACATATACAGAAATGCTATTTATCATGATTGAAGTTGAAAAATTAATCCTATAATAAAAGCAGGCTAACGGAATTTGTGACCACCAAGCAGACCACCAAGCCTTCTACAGAAGAAACTGGAGGGCAGGGCAATTCATTTTGAAAAGAAAAATAACCACAATTGAGGCAACAAGAGGAAAAAATAATCAATGACGCCAAGAAAGTCATGAAGCAAGTGAAGACTAAGAAAATCCTAGATACTCTAAGATTCACAAAATGACAAGGAGCTTTATAACTCTGAATATTAGTAGTCTCATCAAACAACACAGTCTAGCCAACTGAATTATAAAACAGAATCCATATTTTTGCTGCTAAAAGTGAAAGTTTTGAAAACTGTATTCCAAGCATATGGGACCAGCAAGCATGTCTATTCTCTTTTCTGCTAAAAATTAACTTCGACCTAAATCTTGTCAGAAAAAGTAATGTTACCTCATACTGATCATCGGAATAATCAATCAGAAGGAAATTACATGTAAAGATATATTTATGAAATTCACCCAATTTAATAAAGCAAACACTACTCAATTTAAAAATCACACATTAACCCCAAACACAGTAATAGTGGGTAACACCGGTATCCTGCTTTCACCATTAGACAGGTCAACTGCACATACACACACACACACACACACACACACAAATCCACTAAAGAAACACAAGAATTAAATGGTATCATCTATCATTTTGATCTAACAGATATCTACAGAACACTCTACCAAACAACAAAAGAATTCAAATTTGTAAGCAGCCCATGGATCCTTCTCTAAAACAGATCACATATTAGGACACAAAGCAATTCTCAGAATATAAGAATATTGAAAAGCATCCTGTATTTTTGCCTACACGATGATATAAAACTAGAAGTTAACAGAAAGAAAAACTACAGAAAATATACAAACTCACAGACTATTGTGATTAATTATGGATTCAAATAATGGATTATTTGAACTAAAGGAAAGTCAACACATAATATATATAAATCTATGAGAGAGAATAAAGGTCGATCTAAGAGGGAAGTTTATAGCTCTAAGTGTCTAATACTAGAAAATCAAAGAGATTTCAAGTATACAACATGTTGATGAGCCTTAAGGCATTGAAAATACAAGAACAAACCAGTCCCAAAAGCAGTAGATAGATGAAGAGAAATAAAGAAGATTTGGGCAGAAAAATAAGGAAATATAAATAAAAGCTAAATTAAACAGTAAAAAAAAAATCAATGAAACAAAGAGCTGGTTATTTGAAATAATAAAGAAAAGTGACAAATTCTTAGTCAAACTAACCAAAGGAATGAGAAAGTAAAATTAATACGACTGTAGGTGAAAAGGGAGACTAAAAAAGTTCAGATAATTTCTCTAAAAGTGATACTCCCCTAAACTGAGCAGGACTGTGCAAGAGCCTCTTTATTAGATTCTCTTTTGGTCCACACCCAGGAGTGGTACATGGGGGTCGTATGGTAAATCTGATCCCTGCCCCTTTTGAGAACATTTAGATTTCCAGAATGGCTGCCCTAGGTTACACCCTGACCAAAGTGTGTAAGGGTTCCCTTGTCCACATTCACACTAGCATTTACTATTTTTTTATATTCCTTATGTTCAGAATTCTGACAGGGTGAAATGAAACTTCACCTAGTAGTGCTAACCTCCATTTCCTGGCTAAGAATTTCCAACTGTTTGAAGAGGTTTGGGCACATTTAAATTTCTTCTTGTAAAAACTTTATGTTCAGTTCTATGCCTCATTTTTTGTTTTACTTTGTTTGTTTGTTTGTTTGTTTGTTTGTTTGTTGAGACAGTTTTTCTGTGTAGCCTTGGCTGTTCTGGAACTCACTCTGTAGACCAGGCTGGCCTCGGGATCCTCCTGCCTCTGCCTCTCTAGTGCTGAGATTAAAGGCGTGGACCACCATCTATCTTATGCCTTATTAACTGTACTGTCAGATACATAGTTGGCAAAGATCTTCTCCCATTTTTGAAGTGACTCCTCACTCCACAGTCAGTTTCCTTTGCTCTATTATTTAAAGTGCTGAAGCTAAGCAACATGTGTATTCAGGGTACACACACACATACACACACACACACAAGAACATCATAGAAGTGAAAGCAGAAAGGATGTCGGAGCTGACAGATGAGGCATGTAGAAATGCTGTCTTCTGGACATGACATGGTTGTTTCACAGATGCTGTGATTACCAGCACAAGACCTGCTTAACATCAAGCCCTCTCCACTACTTAAGAAGCTCTTGATAATTGATGGCTACTAGGGGAAGAAAGTCAGTTTTTTTCAAAGCTGTGTTCCCTGATAGGCTAACCATGCTCTAGAGGACAGCCCCACACTCATGCCAAGTTAGAGACAGATGATGATGAAGGTAGAAAATGGGGTAAGGACTAAAGCCATGATTCAGCCTTGCTTCAATGTACTTGCTAAGAATCAGATTAAACAAGTTTTCCTGTAATTAATACAGCTAAGATCCCTTGATGAATCTTCACACGACTTCATGACAAATGAAGGGATGGAGAAAGAGGCATCATTTACACTTCTGATTTTGCTTCTGTTGACAGCCAGGTGAGCTTATAGTATGAGGGAATTGAGTACCAGGAGTCTATTTGGAAATAGTTTCAGCTTGGGTGACCCAAACTGTCTAATTGAAGATATTAGGCAAGTGCTTTGGTTTGCCTTATTCAGTGTCTAGCAAGTCAGTACAATGGATGTGTCTAAAACTACATACTCTTCACTTGTATATTAACTGACAAATCTTTCAGGCCAGAAAGTTTTATTGATATCAACACATTTAGTCTTGCAGTAGCCACTGAATTTTAGTGCTGGTTTTAGTTTTATGGAGAAGGGAGCCGGCTCAAGGAGGTCAGCAACAAAGAAACTGTAAGTTAGGATTAAAACTCACATGTGTCTGTTTCTGAATCCCTGGCTAACTCTTTGTTCAAAGAAGGCCTCCACCACCAGTCATGTGACATTTATGAAAGTGAAGCTCTACCTTAGAGTTTACTCTCTTTTCCTTTTCAGACTTTGTTCCTTTCTCTTTCGTGGACACACCAGAAGCAAACCCAGCAATGTTGCCTTTGCCTCCGCCCGGGTTACGAAAAGATGGAATGCTGCCTTCTCTGTATCCCTTTACTAAAAGTAAAATAGAAAAACAGAAAGCACCCCCAATGCTGCAGGATTAGGGGTGCACTCATTTAACGTTGCTCTTCAAATCTTTTGAGGAAGCTGAAATCTAATTTAATCTATTACATGATTGTACTAAATTGCCTCACCACATCAAAGCTGCAATGGCCTCACACTCTGGGAAGGGACATTGTTAAAATGGTTTCAAATATATAATGCAGTCTCTCAGGTGCTCAAGACAGGGACGCCCATCCCTGAATATAAAGCTTCCTTTGCACTTGGAGATCAAAACAACGGAGCCATTATTTGAGAGGCTGGATGAAATACCAGATCCATTTCTTATTAGCTTCCATCATTAAAGAGAATTTTGTAGCATGGCTATTTTATAGGGTTTTCTGCCTTCCCCCCTAACCCATGGCCTTTAAAAAGAAAAGGCACTCCTAATGGGATGAAGGGGCAGAAGATTTTGAAGATCAAGATTATGAGTAAATTTCCCCACTAATTGCACTGTTTTCTGCTTTCAGAAAAGAAAACCAAAGACTCTTTTCCACTTCCCCTCTACGTCTAATGCCACCCATTTTAGGAACACAGAAGAGATGTTAAACACATTGCCTTTCAATGAAAAGGAAAGGGGAGAGCTTACTCTTCATTCCTGCCTCTGTGAGTACTTGTGAAGAATGTCCTACGTGAAGCTATTTTAGGAAATAGCAGGTTTTTCCATAACAACATTGTTTCACTAAGCAAAATAGTTTGTAAAACCCACAAAAGTCAGGAAATGCCACAACCTTTCCAAGATGACACCAAGACAAGATGCTGGGATTCTCAAAACAGGAGGAACATCCTCCATTCTCTTGAGAACTCTTCTAAAAGCCTTGTAGCAGTGGGAAGTCAGTCTGGGATGAAGAAAAGAATGCTTCAGAAGGCTGACCCTTTTGTACCCAGAACAGAGTAACTGGGCCCAGTTACAGGTGTGAGTCCTGACTCTGTACTCTTTCTAGCTCTCGAGCCCAGATTCTTTATTCTGTGCCTGAGCTTCCATGTCTATACGACTAAGGATTAAGAGCATGTCTATAACTTTGTTATAATCAAATAAGTTACTACTTCAAAATAAGTTACTAGAGTTCCAGACACATAGTCTACTGATATACTTTTCTCATTTATAACTTTTCCCTGACCTCTCAAGACACATTTACCTTCCATATTTAGGTGGACAAACTGACACCTATAGACACTGAACAGTTTTCCTGTGGGACTGTGTGAGGGTATCCTGGGTCATAGTTGAGCAGGTGCCTAGAACCCCCTGAGACTCTGTGTGAGTACCGGCAGGAGTTCAGCGCCCCCTAGAATCCAGGGTCCTGAAAAGCAGTCATGTCTTCATAGAATTACATTGTTCAGTCACATAGGCCAGACTATAGGCCTCAGGCCCTAGGGATTTACATACTAATGAAGGCCAGAGGGCAGAGCAAATTAAGCATGCCTCCCCCAGATCCTCCCCCAATCCTCCCCCTTTCTCCCCCCCCATATAACTCGGGACTGCCCTGAGTTTTGGGGGGTACACCTAGATCCATCCACCATCCGCCATGACAATAAACATTTCTGGAACCAAGGACTTCCTCGTGTCATTGGGGCCTGCCGTCGCCAAAGCCTCCAGGCTGCTGGAACCATAGGGTTCCTCCCAAATATGGGACCCACCGCTGTGGCGGTCTCTAAATTTTCCCCACATTTTCCCAGTGAAAGACAGTTATAATGGACAAGCTTTAAAACGAATGGCAGAATTTATAATAAAGACATGATCCCCAAAACTCCAGACCCATCACATAGTACTATCCCGCAGTAGCAATAGAAATGCAGGGTACTCATCAACAAATGGCTTCCCTCACCTCCCAGGCCTCTAAAACAATCCCTCAGCTACCAACTTCACAAAAGAAAAGGAAACGAAGTGTTGAAACTGTCTTTTTGCAAGGCTCAGGGATGAGGAGTTTGCCCATATTCTTGCCTAACACAGGGCAGACATTCACGGCTATTGACTGCTGACAGTTGGCTATTGACCATTTGAAGACTGGACATTCAAAAAGAATGCCTGTGTTTTGAATTTCTGTTGCATGTGTTCAGGAAATCCATACCATGAGCTTTTTGGAATGACACAGGCCTACCCAAATGCTAGCCTAGCTTTGGATATCCTTTGGGAGACTAATTAGTTAGAGAAAGCACAGTCATAAGAAAGTTTTGAAGAAACCATGAAGCCAAAACAGCAAGGCTGGGGCCCATAAAGCCAGCTGTTAGATAAAGAGACTTTTGCCAAAGACTAAAGGGAGAACTGACAAGATATTCTCATAGGCCAGACGCTGACTTGGTCCAGCTTAAACATAGAGAAAATAGATGTAAGACTGAATATAGAACAGAACTATTCCAAGACCAGAGAATACGTTTTGTGGGGTTTTGGGGAATATCTGTGGAGATCATCAGGAAAGAGGCGTTTGCTTCTGTGTCAGCATGGGTTGCACACACTCCCTGCAGCACTCAAAGCACTTCTTGGTAATCTAAAAAGAAATTGTATGAAGAAGGTTCATTTAAGAAACTACAAAATCTCAGAATCAAGCAAGGATTGGTCCCTGTGCTTATCTAACTGGCCAGCCTACATCATTCCTTGCACTGTCACCACACCCCTTTAACCATTATAACTGCTTTCATAGGCATCTCCTTCAGACTTTGCATACCCTACTCTTCTATCAGAAAATTCTTCCTTGTCACTTTTTAAATGATACTGCTATTGTTCGCAATTCTCTTTTCTGTAAATAACACTGTAACAACCGCCCTTTATTAAGCTGTTGTTATTTTTTGATTATAGATTTTATTTTTCACATTAATTTATTTATTTATTCAATTTATATCCCAATCACTGCTCCCTTTCAATCCCCCTTTACACAGTACCTCCCCCTATCACTCCTCTCCTTCTCCTCTGAGAGGGTGGAGCCTTCCCCCCAGCCCCCATATCCTCACACACATCAAGGCTTCGCAGGCTAGGAGCATCCTCTCCCACTGAGCCCAGACAAGGCAGCCTAGTTAGGAGAATGGATTCCACAGACACGCAACAGCTTTATGGACAGCTCTTGCTCCAGTTGTTAGGGGACCCACACGATGACCAAGCATTATATCTGCTACATATATACAGGGGTCCTCAGTACAGCCTATGTATGCTCTTTGGTTGGTCATTCAGTCTCTGATAACCCCAAGGGTCTAGGTTAGTTGACTCTGTTGGTCTTCATGTGGAGTTCCTATCCCCATTTGGGGCCCACAGCCCTTCCCCCAAATCTTCTATAAGAGTCCCCGAACTCCATCCAATGTTTGGCTGTGGGTTTCTACATCTGTTTCAGTCAGCTGCTGGATAGAGTGTCTCAGAGAAGAGTTATGCTAGGCTCCTGTCTGCAAGTATAATATAGTATCATTGGCAGGGGTGGGGGTCTTTAATATGAAATTGTATATAAATTTATTTGATCTTCTGCTACAGCAGACAGTAACACAATGTGTTCATAGTATTTTAACAGCACCCAGAATCTCACAACATAATTCTTAAAATTAAGAGATATACAACTGCTCATAATATTGAGAACAAGGCACTGAGTACTTAACTATAAATAAGAAATCTGTATTTTAACTCCACCAACACCAAGGCTCAGAGAACACAATAGACGAGGAAGTGGAAAGAATGAAAGAACTTGGTGATAGAAAGGAGTTTTGGTACAAAGCTGTCTTCTGGTTATGGGATGGCTTATGCACTCATTAACTCACAACATCTAAATTTTTCCCCATTAATTTATTTATTTATTCACTTTACATCCTTACTGCTTCTCCCTCCTTTTTTCCCCCCTCACACAGTCCCCCTCCCACCCCACTTCCCTTCTCTCTGAGAAGGTGGAGCTTCCCCCACAGGTATACTCATGAACTTTATGCTACAACATGGTATCCCCAGCAATATGCATGCTACATATATGCAGGGTCCTAGGTCTAGCCTGTGCATGCTCTTTGAATGGTCATTTAGTCTCTGAGAGCCTCCAGGGTCCAGTTACCTAGCACATATGCAGCATGCATATTGCTGGAGAACCCCAGTAACTAAGGTTGCTCATAAGACCTACACAAGAACAAGCCAGCCAAAATTCCGGCATACTTTACTGATATTCATTCTGTTGGAGAAAGTTCATCATTGGGGGTAGCTTTGAAGGTTTGTAGTTCTGTCTAATTTTCTGGTTGTTTTCTATGCTTCTTGTATAGCTAAAAACTTTATCATCCAGTTTCTTGTTCCCACTGATGTGCTATACCCCTTCACCGCCATTCTGGAACCATCAGAAGAAATAAACTCTGTGCTCCTTAAGTTGCTTTTGGATAATGGTATTTTATCCCAACCACAGAACAGTAGCTGATATAGGTACAGTCAGTCCAGAATTGACATACTCACACCCAGCTTGATGACTAAAATGAGTTCATAGGGATAACTTATAACTTGGTGGATGACCCTGGAAGGCTACATTTAAAGTAATTTGTCACCACTCTGAATACCAAGGTCTACATCATAGAGCTTTAAGTCTATAAAAGAATTCATAAACACCTGGTTTGGGGTTGGTAAAGCAGGAGTAATAACTAAAGATCCAAAGAAAACAAGGCACTGACAAAATCAGATTCTAGTCATGCTATGTACTCTGATTTGCTCTTATCCACGCTTTTCTGATCTCACAAAACACTGTCTAACCATAGAATGTGCTTGGTGTTTTATGCCTACTGTTTGTCACATTATATCCTCAGGGACTAGGAATGCCGTTATTATCCCTGGTTTATAGATAAGGAAATAGTCGCATTAAAAGGTTAAATGACCAAGTCATTCACAGTTAAAAAACATTATGTCTAGGATACAAACCTAATTCATTCAACATCCCACTTCACTTTTGACCTGCCAAGCAGCTGAGGACAGTCATCTTGGTTGAGCACGTTGTTAAGGGCTGAAGGAGCAGACTATTATGCCTGTTTCATGTAGATCACATACTGGTATGTAAAATGTAGTTCAGTGTAAAACTTACCTAGTATCCTAGCTAATTTTGCTCTTAACAAAATCAAGATAAAATATTGGACCAACAACAACAAATAAAGCAGTTTAAGGAAGATTGGGGTTTGAATATTTTCTGGTTTACAGCTCAAGGGGTTTCATTTAAAATGATGGGTAAGGCAAAGGCAGCAGAAGCATGAGGCAGTTGCTCACACTACATTGCCATTCCAAAAGCAAAGAATGGAGTGCACTCAGCTAGTGTTCTCCTCCTTGTGTAGTTCAAGACCCCAGGCCATAGAATGGTGCCACCAAGAATTAGAGTGGGTCTAACCTAATCTATAAGGCCTCATAGGCAATCTCCTAGGTGATTCTAGATCCTGTCCAGTTGACAATACAAGCTATCATGCCAGATGATGAAGTTGTAATCTAGAAACTCCAAGGCAGCAAGACTAGATGTTATCTCTGAGAAAGTAGAAGACTTCACAGGGAAGATAAACTTTGGGCTAGACCTTAAAGCAAACTTACAAATTGGTAGATTGTGAAAGAGAAGAGTACTGGATTTGTAAACTTCCATTAAACAGTTCCACAAGATACAAATGCATTAGATTAACCTCTGGTAAAGACTTAGCTGCTGCTTTTCTCCCATAAAGCTATCTCATTAACAATGTTTCTTAACCCTATGAACTCAAAACATGCTGTCTGCCACGAAACTCTTTGCATTCTTATCCTTGCATGCCCTGTAAATGCGACATGTGAGTCTTTCATGTTATCATTCAAGCATCTGTCTTAACCACAAGTGTCCTGTGGAGATTTATTCTTTGTATGGATAATGAACAGCTTTACCACTGGAAACTCTCTCAACTTTGATCTACTCAGAATTCATTTCTGAGAGGAACAGCCTTCCTGTATATCTTGTATTCTTTTTGCTTTAGAAATAATGGAAAATAATGGAGGAATAGTATTAACTGTCCAGTTTATTCAGGAAGGAAGTTTGCATGAGAAACTGTGTAAAGACTCCCAGAAGATAGAACACATATATGGTTCTCTTAAAATTGTTCATTTCAGAGTCTCAGATTGTATTTACCTATATACTCAACATACATCACCAGCCTGACTCAATTCATAGGTTATTTGAACTCCTCTCAGAGTGAGTCTGTCCAACAGAGAGAAGGCAGAGTCCATGGAGGGTCCTTAAGTAAGATGTAAGACATATCAATGGAAAGGAACAGTTCTAGAGAGGTTTGAAAAGTATCCAATATGCCAAATTTTTGTCTTTATTTCTTCAAGCCACAGTAAGAATATACCATAATAAAAGTCCATTGATTGCTTCCTTCACCCAAAAATGTCTCACTACAAAAAGTCTTTCAGTAAAAATAAGGTGCTTAGTTTTGGTTTTGATTAGGATTGGGGTCTTCTTTAAAATGTAGTAACCAATGACAAATGGACATGACCAGTAGGACACTCTTTGAGAAGTCTAGATCTAGGAAAATAGTTCTTCTAAACCAGTGGAGAGACTTCACCTCCCACTTCATCTGCAGTTTAGTCACATGGTGTTAGAACTCTGTCTTTTCCTTCATTCAGGGACCTCTTAACATGCCAAAAGACTGTCATCCTGACCCTTTAGTCAGTGCCAAGCTCAGTGGAGCTCAGAAGCAGAATGCTGCAAAGAAAAGACACAGTCATGAGTCTGGTGTCACATTTCAATGCCAGTTTCTTTCTACTAGCTCTGTGAGACAAATGATGCCCAACTTCTACTCTTCAGTACTCTGCTTACAAACATTAAAGCAAACATACACCTAAGAAGCTTGTAAAAGTTGCATTTATAATTGTGCATCTAAGTGTGTGTAACTGTCCTGTATTTAATAGGAAAATAAGATTTACCACATTCTTACCCTCTATCTCCTTGTTCCCTCTTCTTACTGTCTTAGTAGGCCAATAAGCACCTTTTATAAGAATATCAGTATATGTTAACCTTCTGCTATTATTGCTAGCTACATGAATAACATCACGGGATTTCAGTTTCTTACTTGAGACCTAAGTCTTTGCCTCGTTGTCTGCTTAGGAAACCTATTCCCACATGCATTGTGCCAAGGATGATAATTCTCCCCCAGGGCCAACCTACATGCCTAAATCACTCCCTAAAAGCAGGAATAACAAAGCTGGTTTGAAAAGGCCTGTTTACTCTGTCACTTTTCCCAGAGGCAAGGGCATTGCAGGCAATGGTGAGTAGGAAAATGAGACTATAAAGAAATATCTGACAGTGCTTCCTTAATCGCAGTCCACATCTGCTGATCCAGCCAAAAGTGAGGGGGCAGAGGTGAACTTTGCTATGCCACGGTGAGTAATGCAATCATACGTTGGATACCAAACTACATTTAACTGCCATATAAATCCTGCCTGCCTCCATGCCACACCTCATTATCCCACAGGAAATGTATAGCCTCCACAAAGTCAAATGTGCTCCGACCTGAGCCTCTGAAGCTGAGACAGAGATGCAAGGCTGAGAATCATGTGCTTGCTGCACCAGCACTCTGGCTTTCCTGGAACACATAAGGAACCTTCCACAGACATCCTTAGCATTCACTTGTCATGGGCCATCAGGCAAAAACACTTGAACACTCTGCTTTAGGCCTGCCAAATAGAAAATGGGAGTACTCCTGCTTTGCAAATTAGGAGGAACAAGGCTCTTAGCAGATCATTCAAGGTCAAAATCAAGTCTATAGCCAAAGGTCTGGATGAACATTGACTCAAAGTCTGTCTTGACTCACAGCATTCTTTCCCCAAAACAACAACAAAAAAGTCCTGTCTGTGTTTATGCTGCTGTGGTACTTTGGTAGAAGCAAACTGGGCTCACTCAAACCCTTAACAATGGCACTGGCTATTCAGGGCCTTTTATTCTCAACAAGCTGAATTATGCAGATTCCCCCGAAGGATGAAAATGTGTCAAATAAACACAAATATAAATGTCCAAGCTTGATTCTAAGGAACATAGTGAGATAGCAGAAATTGTGTAAGAAAGTTCAGGGGAAGCTATCTAGACCTCAAGAGAGGAGAGGAGGGAAATCCGGAAAGTACTCTGCTTGTGTTCAAAAGGGGAAGGAGCAGGTTGGGTTGGTTTTGCCTTGTTTTCAGCTGCAGGAACTGAGAAGCCCTGTCCAGGTTCAATGCTCCATTCTTAAAGTGGTGAACAAAATCCCTCTTTGTTCCCCACTGAAACTTATCTCTGAAGAGCTGAACCACTTCCTGTGAGATAGAGCCCTGCAGATGTGTCCTTCAAGACCCACCCCACTGCTCTGTCTTTAGTCAAAAGGGCAAGAATGGTCACTTTGTACTGCTGCCTGAAAACGACACTGACTCCTCTGATCCCTACTGGGGTTACCAAGTGGGTAAAGCTTCCTGCTCAGAGGAGAATTGGTCTCTCTCTCTCTCTCTCTCTCTCTCTCTCTCTCTCTGTCTCTCTCTCTCTGTGTGTGTGTGTGTGTGTGTGTGTGTGTGTGTGTGTGTGTGTGTGCCTGTGTGTGTGTGCCTGTGTCTGTGTGTCTGTGTGTACGTGCCTGTGTGTAAGTCTTTTGGTGTGCCTCTGTGTGTACATCTGTGTATCTGTGTATGAATCTGTGGTGTGTCTATGTGTTTCTTTTCTTCTTTTATTAATTTGTTTAATTATTCATAGCGCACCAATGTAGCCATGTTTTCCAAACAGTATTTTGTGGAACCTGTCCCTAGCAGCCTGAGGTAGGAGATAAACTTAGTAAAAGCAGTAATGTGTCCCTGAGCCCTTCTATCTGCCTCCCTGTCCTTTGCTAATACCAACAGTCAAAGAAGTTCTAAAATTTGATGTGTCAGAGTTGATAGTATTTCATCCCAATAAAGACTTGTTTAGATATAAAAAGGGTAGTTATGCAAATACTCTGGTGGGTTAAGGAGCCTTCTAAAAATATGTCCCACCTCCTGAAAACACAGAATTTCGTGATTCTGACTCATTCATTTCAACTCTAGTTTCAATGTCTTCCTCTATAAAATGAGAAGACCCTAGCACTGTACAAGGCTATGCTTGTTATACTAACTGGATATTCCAATTGAACATGCTCTTCGTGTCTATTCATACTGACAAATAGTTATCAACATACTTTGGGAGTCAGATATTCTCTATATCTTGGGAAGTCAAAAGTGATAAATATAATCCCTTCCATGGAGGAATCCATAATCTGAGTTATAAACAGAAAACTAATTAAATATTGAATGATAAAAAGTCCTGAACTTAGCAAGTGGTGAGCCGTTATTTTAAATTATGCATTTCCTTACATCTTTCTCTGGGAACTGTTGAACAAATGCTAGCTAGCACCAAGAGTGCCTCAGAACTTAAGAAAATGCACTTTTATACAGATGGAAAGATACAATAAAGACATCATCAAACATGATCCAAAATGCTAGAAAGAGAGGGACCAAGGACCAACGACAGTGTCCAGCAGTGTTCAAAACAGTCACCATATGGTTTTCTATTCAGAGACGACTATGAAGAGCTTTAACAAGGAGGATGAGCATTTCCAGATTGATAGTCCCACTCTTGGCAGTCCTAAGTTTAAGATTCATGAAAAAAATCCCTTCTATTACACCACATACACCTCACACATGTCAGGAGGGGAAATGATGACCCAGCCATTCAAGTTAAGTAATTAGTTCAAAGACCACTAAAAGGAAGTACATCTGGGTGCCTGCCCAAGCTCACCATCACCTGGTTGTGTGGTTTGCTTAATTTTTAATATCCTGCCTTTTCTCATTGGTAAATGGAATAACAATTACCTATGCAAAGGCATTGGTGTGCTACATAGTCTGCCATTTCCTCATCTCTAACAATCTGGTTGTTACACTCGGCTCTCCCCGATGTTGTTCAAGCCCCATTTTTCTCTGAAATCACTCCAGCGGAAAAAAGTTCTTCAGAGCAGACTGAAACTTTCATTACAAAAAGATGATGGGAAAAGCATTAAATCCTTGGCTTACCCTTTAGATTGAATGAGAAATTGTTACAACAAAGCAGGTATAGTTTCTCCCAGAGGAGATCAGGAAAGAACACATGTACAATGGTTTAATTTTTCAACAAAGATACAGAACGATGCTCTTTATGACATTCTTCCTTGTGAACTCAGAACTCAGTGGTTACCAGCAGATAGTACGTAATATACACAAATCCATGTTTAGTGCTACTAAAATTGATGGGCTGTTTAAATAGGGCTGTATAAGGGGTTTTAATTTTCCTCCAGTGAGAAAGATGAGTCACATTAAATTCATGTCTAGATAATGAAAAGGAGGAAAGACTTGAAGTTGGAAGTAATTGACAGGAGGTAGACCATCTCGGTTTCCCATTTGTGTTTACATTTAACTACGAGTGGCACAGGGCATGAATGGACTCTGCTGATTCATTTCACTGTCAACTCATTAAACTGTAAGGTTTATTTCCCAGAATTCTACTTTGTGAATGATTCTCAGTGAGATTCAGTAAAGAAAATTTTGTGTATGGTCTCAGCAGCACTTGAGCAGGAGCCAGTAGTCTCTGAAGGTCCCTTTAGAAAGCAGACATAGGTCTCCCTACTTGTCGACTGATCCTCACTTTTAGCCCACGCCCAGATTTTCTTCTATAGCACAATTCTATTTAACAGTGAGCTGCTCTAGGTGTGTGGGCAGATACTTTCTGGCAGATCCACACAGGCTCTCACGAAAGTTGACTTCTGTCATGAGATTGAGTGAGCTGGTCCTGCCTTTCACAGGTTGTAATACTTGGGAGAGTGGGCCCTGCGCCTCAACTGGGCAGCACAGTAATACTGGGCCTGGTCAAAGGGTCATGGGTGAGCCAGCCAGAGGGCAAGAATGAGGGAGATCTGGCCCTGCCATTCTTCTGTCATGACGTATTGTGCATGCTGGGGTGACATCCTCCCCCCTCACCACCTGTGGCAATTTGGAGAGCTGGCCCCAAGGGCCTGTGAGCTGGACTAATTAGTTTCTCTAAATTAGACCACACATTGAGACACAAACTAAATCTTAACACATTCAGAAAATTTGAAATAACTTCCTGTCACTGGATGTAGTACTTGGGAGAGTAGACCCTGCTCATTGCCAGGGCAACACAGTGGAGCTGGCTCTGGAGGGATGGGCACAGGTAAGCTGGCCTAGAAGACATGAGAGCAAGAGTGCTGATCCTGCCTCCTGCTGAGGCCTCCTCCTGGTGGCACTGTGTGGCCTAGCTGGAGCAGTGCTAGAGAGCTCACCTTGGTGCTGCAGATAAGGGAGAGCCTTGAGCTGACCAGCTTAGCTACCACCCAGGTGCAGATCCAAGGCTCTGAGGTGGGCCGAAATCTGTATGACCTGCAAGTGTTTGGAATGATGGAAAAAGTCAGTCCTGCTGATCCAAAGCAGCAAGATCTCCATGACACAGGACAACAACAGGATAACCAGAAGTCCTGGCAAGGACCCAATATTGATGGTGTCACAGAAACCAGAGATCTTAGACCAGATCAGTGACTCATTTCAATGAACATTTGGAAGTAAAGATGTATAGACAGAGGAATACACTGTGGGATGAACCGTGAATACTAGAGCTTCCACAATGAGATGTTTTTCTATGCTTTGTTTTATTTGTCTATTTGTATTTTTATCTTAGTCACAGATTACAAGAACAAAGGGTAGATGTGAGAGGATAGGGAGATGAGCACCACTGCGGTACACCATGTGAAACTCACAAAGAATCAATAAAAAGTTTTGATAGATAGATAGATAGATAGATAGATGGATGGATGGATGGATGGATGGATGGATGGATGGATGGACGGACGGACGGACGGACGGACAGACAGACAGACAGACAGACAGACAGACAGACAGACAGACAGACAGATAGATAGATAGATAGATAGATAGATAGATAGATAGATAGGATCACTCATCAAATGTTCCTAACATATCACAGAATGTTTCACCCAGCCTTTTTTCAGCTGCTGTCAAGGTGCTTGTTCCTTCCAAGGAAGCTAAGGCTATGTTGAAGTGAGGTCCTCACTTCATCCAGTGACTAGCACCATGCGGGCAGTCCACATACAACATACATGGCTTTTGAGTCTGAGCTTGCCTGACTCTGACCTCATCCTGCACAATGATGATGAGGTCACAGAGGATAAGATCAATGCCCTTTTTAAAGCAGCTGGTATCAATGTTGAACGTTTCTGGCCTGGCTTGTTTGCAAAGGCCCTGGCCAATGTCAACATCGGGAGAAATGTGGGGTTTTGTGGGTCCGCTCCAGCAGCTGGAACTCCACCTGCTGGTGGTCCTGACCCATCAACCACTTGTCACCCCACCTGAGAAGAAGAAAGTGGAGTCAAAGAAGGAAGAATCAAAGGAGTCTGAAGATGACATGGGTCTGGTCTTTTTGACTAAATTGCTTTTGTTAACATGTCCAATAAAGGGCTGAACCTGAAGAAAGAAAGAAAGAAAGAAAGAAAGAAAGAAAGAAAGAAAGAAAGAAAGAAAGGAAGGAAGGAAGGAAGGAAGGAAGGAAGGAAGGAAGGAAGGAAGGAAGGAAGGAAGGAAGGAAGAAGGGAGGGAAGAAGGGAGGGAAGAAGGGAGGGAAGAAGGGAGGGGGAGAAGGAAGGAGAAAGAGACTGGATATTGCCTTTGCTTACATACTCTATGCATTCCAGGATCCCTCACGTTAGGCTCAAACTCATAATCGATACCTTGAAGATAAAGCATATCATAAGCTACTGTAATGTGTGGTGGTTATTGCCAATTTAGGCCAGATTCCATTGAATCAAACATCAAGGGTATGTTGACTTATGATAGAGGAAGTGAAACGTATCTGAACTGTTTGGTATAAAGAGGCTATTAGCTGAGTGTTAGAAACCCCTTCACTCTGCAGCTGTATATCAATGCCTATTAGACTGAACTTAAATTACAGAGACATAAAACCAATATATGTGAAGATGTAGTTTTTCACTGGACACATTTATATCTGCCCCACTGTACTTCTTGCTTATCCCTAAATAAGAATCACAAAGCCCTAAAATTATTATATAAATAGGGTCAGGAAGCTACTTGTTTAAACTCTTGAATGACACCCTGATCTGAAACAGTCTTTCCTCCGCCAATTAACTTAGGAAGTACTAGAACCTCTCACATTGAACAACACAGAAGCAGATTGTAACATAGTTCTTCAGTGGGTCGGGAGCATCAGGTTTCTTACTAAACACCTCTAAGAGGTCCCAGAGAGATTTCAGTGTTCATCCCCAGTACACAGCCCCAGACTGTGCTTCTCTGAAACAGCACTTCCCACCTCCTGTGGCAGGGTACATGTTAGCACAGCCTGGCCTCTGGCTCCATCACACAGAACCTAGGTTCCTTAGGTGCCTTCAAGTGACTGAGCTGGTCCCTTCCTGCTCTACCGTATAAATGGTGGCGAGTGTGTACTCGGCGCTGGTCTCTCCCCACGCACCAGCTCATTCGCTATCCACTAAGCCTAATAGAGTGTGAATCCTGACTCCTAAAACATCTGTGTTGAATTCTCACCCCCTCCAAGCCAATACTTTCCAGTATAACTTTATTAAGAAATGGGGTTATTGGGCTGGAGAGATGGCTCAGCCATTAAAGGCTAGTCTCACAACAAAAAACAGATGAAATAGGGTTATTGTGGTTATGGTTAATGAGCATGAGCTCACATTCATTGGATATAACTGGAAGAATGAGGTCCCATTGTAGCAGAGCTGAATATAATCTCAATATATTAGCACAAAGGGCCCATTGTGCGCATGTGTTTGTGCGCACACACACACACACACACACACACACTTCTTCAAAGATAATACTGTTGAAGTTCCCATCACAATGGAAGGTGGATCTGATGTCTCCCTAAAGGGGGTACTTTGGACACAATCATTCCTACAGGAAATTTCCCTGTGACGACAAAGGCAGAGTCTGTGGTAGTCAACAAGGAGAGGCCTGGTGATACAAGCCTGGAATCCCAGCTACTCAGGAGGCTGAGGCAGGATAAGCATGAAGTGAAAGCCAGCTTGGACAACTCACTGAGAATGACTCGAAACAGATCGTTAAAGTGCACAGCTGCTGATAAAGCTCACTGGCAGAACATTGCTAGCATGTTCAATTCCCTAGAGCCAGTAAAAATAAATAAAAGTTTAGGAAAGATGCCCATCAAACCACCAAAGGAAAGGGGTAGAACCGACTCTCCTTCACACTCCTCTGATGGAATCACCTTTCCCTCCTCTCCAACTTGAACTTGCAGCCTGCGGGACTATGAACCATAAAATATTAGTTATCTGAAGCATCCGTTTATGGTGCTTTGTTACAGTAGCCCAAGCAATTGAATCCTTAGCCTACATCCCAGAGACTGTGGAGAGCAATGATATTACTACCCCCATTGGGTTCTTAAGAGCAGAATTGACAACTGTCTAAAAGTTAATCATTTCTCAGCTATTCATTTTATAGCCTTCTGGTTCCTAACGTTGTAATTGCCATCTGTGGAGTGAGGAAAGGTCTGATGGAAATGTGTTCTTTACGTGAGTGATGTGCCTCGCACTGATGGATGTCTGATGGATATATCTGCGAGAATGAGGCCCTGTTGTAGGAAAACGGGCGCTGAGCTGTATATAATCTCAACATATTGGTACCAAGGGCCCAATACATAAAGACTCTACTTTGACATTAATCTGATGCCCGTGATAAAAAGACACTAATGACAAATGTTCAAAAATAATCATGGGCGAGTTTTCTGTTCATATAAAGGAGGTGCTCATATGTTTTGCTTCTGTATAGAAAACGGTCAGAACTAGGTATGAAATGTCAGAACATTGGTAAGACTGGAAAGTGACATGATGGCAGAGAGATGCTCTATTATAGAGACTTGTGGGAGAAGAGGAGAAAGAGAAGACACACAGTGAAATCAAATACTGCTGCATCCTGTCCCCTACCTGCTACCTCCTAAATATGTAGTCTTCCGGACATCATTTAACCCTTATACGT
>NW_021604760.1:4022758-4081881 GCF_004785775.1 Grammomys surdaster | reverse complement strand
AAGAGGAGGGAGGGAGGGAGGGAGGGAGGGAGGGAGGGAGGGAGGGAGGGAGGGAGGGAGGGAAAGAATGTTTCACCCAAACACCAAAGAATATATGTTCCACTCAGCAGCCCACCTTAGTTTCTCTAAATTAGACCACATATTGAGACACTAACTAAATCTTAACAAACTCAGAAAAATTGAAATAACTGCATATATCCTGTCTGACCACAATGTAATAAAGCCTAAAATCAATAGTAAGCAAATCTCTAGTCAATTACACAAACTCATAGATACTGAATGATAAATGAGTAAAAGAAGAAAAAATATTTCTGGAACATAATGGAAATGAAAGCATAACACAACAAAATCTACAGAACACGCTAAGATTAGTCTGCTAAGAAAACTGTAAAGCTCTAAAGAAATGTACCTACATTAAATATCAGAAACAGCTCAAATGGTACAACTCAAGAATCCAGTAAATGGGAATAAATAATAATATCAAAGCAGAAATTAATGAAATAGAAACAAAGAGAACAATACAAAAAATAAATAAATCTGGCTCTCTGTTAATATAAACAAGATTGACAGACCCTTAGTCCAACTAGCTAAAGAAAGAGAAGATCCAAACTAACAGAATCAAAAATGAACAGAGACACATCACAACATATGCCAAAGAAATTCATAGTATTATAGAGGAGTAATTTAAAACTTATATTACAATAAGTTAGAAAATATTTTAAATGGAGAAAAGTCCAGATTCATCCAAACTGCCAAAGTTGAACAAGAAGAGATCAAAAACTTAAAGAAATTCATAATAAATAAGATAAAACAAATAATAAAATGCCTTCTGACTAACAAAAACCCAGGCTCAGAAGGATTCACAGAAAATTTCTATCAAGCATTTGAAGGCTTACTACCAATACTTTTAAATTATTCCAAGAAACAAAAACAAAGGAAAGAGTATTTCAAAATTTCCCCGTGAAGCCAGTATTATTCCAATATCAAAAGGAGGTAAAGATACAGCAAAGACAAAATACTACACATCAATGTCTCTGATGAACATAGATACAAAAATTCTCAATAATATACTTTCAAACTGAATTTAGGCATATATAAAAAATATCCACCACAAATCAAGTTGTCTTTATCTAGAAGATTCAAGGATAGTCAATTCACATATGGTCAATAAATGTAAACACAGAACATATAAATGGTTCAAAGATGTTTTAAAATTGTTAGGGCCATTCCCAATAGTATTCTGACTTTCTATATAAGACAGAATTGTTTTTCTCAAAACTATTCACTTTTATGAGACTTAGGTATGTCCTGAACAACAAATAGGAAATCCACAGAATTGTTACAAAACTAGTACTGAAAAGAACACTGTCCAAGTGACCTAAAAGGAAAGGATGCTATTTAAATGAGCTCACCAAGCCATTCTATAGCATTCTATAAATGGTAAGTAAGTTGATGGTGTATTCAGTGGCTTACATGAACCATTTGATCCAACAGTGAAAAACTCAATGAGTTCTATCAAAAAAAGAGCAGAATTAAGAACATGGAGAACCAAGATTAAGAAAAACACCTTCTAGTAATTGAACTGAACCCTGGTCAGAGAATATGGCATACCACTGGAAGAAGTGCCTCAGAGCCCTAATGGACTGTATGGATCATATACTGCTATTTATCTCATACTACTCCCTTTTCTGATAGGATGTCTTGCAGTTATATTTTCCCCATATCACCATTCTACATTACATTACTTTGTAAAATAACACTAACCCGTTTAGTTAATAGATCTGTGCCAAGATAAATGGTCTCAAAAACCTACTAAATGAACCCTGCATTTCTATCTAGTCCGGGGTCAAACGATGGGCTGATGGAAGTCTGTAGCACACTGAAATGTGATAGAGGGTGTAAATAGGTGTGGCCACTGAAGTTGGGGGAGAAGAATGGTTACAGGTTCATTGAGGTTCCTACCATAAAGACAAAGTACTGTCCTATCCTAAGGAGCATCTGATTTGCTCTGAACATTTTGGCAGATTTCTTTTGTTGATTTTGTTGTTGATGATGTTTGTGCTTTTTTTCCCCTTCTAATGTTTCTATTTACATCACTGTGATTGCAGATCCTCTCCATCCCATTTTTAATCCACTTAAAGCATTCACGTTTTATGAGGAGAAAAAGACAAGTCTGAGAAACAAAGAACATGGGGACAGAAATCAGTCATCTCAATAGTTTTAGTCATACAGACAAATCCTAAACAGATACATGAGGTAATCCATACTGGAACCTATCTACAAAAACTTCTATATTAATGGAAAGTGTCTGAATTAATCCAACCACTCTGTGAATGCACACAAAGTAAAATGTTAAACTACAGAGCCATGAATAAGGGAATGGTGGCTTGTCAAATCTTCTTCGTTGGTTGGTTGCACAATCATAGAAAACTGGGGTATTTTAAAGGAAACAGACTTTAAAATGGAAATCTGAAATTTATTCTCTACAGTATTGGGGCTAAGAAAAATCATATGAGGTGCTCACAGGCAAACATCACTCAAGCTGTGCTAGGGTCTTCTTATGCTGCACACCCCCAGCCTTGTGTCATAGGTCTCTTATATGACAGAATAAAAGGTATTAATGACTTGCTCATACTGATAAAAAAGAAGTCCAATGCTTGTCCACAATATGAAGTTGTAAAATAGCTCTTTAAATTCTCTCTTTCAATACCTAGAAACAAGAGCCTATGAGAAAGAATTCTCTGATGAATAACCAGTGGCTTCCATAGAACATTCTAGCAAATGTGAAGAGTTAGCCTGCTCTTTCTAAAAGTGAGGAGAGGCAATGATGAGTCTTTAAACTCACCATTCTCACCAGTAAAAGTATGATTAACAAACCAAAAAGTAATCACAGGCTAGAGGTATAATTCAAGGAAAGAGCTTTTGCCCAGCATGTACAAGACCATAGATTTCATCACCAGTACCACAAAAGCAAGCAGGATCTTCTACTGCTACATGCAAAGAAATTGTTATCTAATATGTTATTGCACCCAAAGAAATTCTTATTTCATAGCTATCAGTAGAATTTTCATAACACCATACTCAATCCCAAGATATTTCAGATATCTTAAAGATATCTGAAATACACAAAATATTCCACCATCTCATAAGGGCTCACGAAATAAAATTAAGGAGTAGAGAAAAAGTATGATTCTAGAAGGAAGGGTAATACATATGCACAGCACACTACATCTGTTCTTCTGATTATCCTTTACTAATAAAACCAACATTTTCTTCCAAATGCTTTCAGAGGACAGCATGATGAAGAAACTGAGAAAACATGGCTGGAAATAGACCTTCCTTGCCTAGGAATACATATATATAAAAGAACAGAAAATTCAATTGTAGGGCCGGGCAGTAATGGCGCACGCTTTTAATCCCAGCACTTGGGAGGCAGAGGCAGGCGGATTTCTGAGTTCAAGGCCAGCCTGGTCTACAGAGTGAGTTCCAGGACAGCCAGGGCTACACAGAGAAACCCTGTCTCAAAAAACCAAAACAAAACAAAACAAAAAAAAAAAGAAAAAATTTCAATTGTAGGCATAAAAAGAGCTAGGTACTGTAAGAAAATCAAGAACCAACTAGTGGGCATGGTATATGTAGTATATTTACTATAGTTTCAATGCTGGCATTTCTTCTTGGCACTTGATAAAATTCCTGTTTTTTTTCAGATTCTAAATCCCAAGGAAAACAGTGACTAAATTAGAAAAAAGGAGAGAGAAAAAGCCAGTATAAGTTTCCTATAAGAATTAAAGTTCAACAACCAACAGATAGGTTTTATGACTCAAGGGAACCGTCTGGTGTTAAGTTGAATGAAAATACAGAAAAAGCATCTATATTTCTAAGAATAATGAAAAAAACCCATATTCCAGATGAATAATCAGAGTCTAGCAATCTTGCTTATGGCTAAGGTTATCTTAGAAGTTTCTCTGTGACCGCTTTTGCTACTAATGGTGAAATATTTATATATATTATAAGTGTGAATAATTTAATATGTATAGTATATAAAATTTATACAAATTCTATAATAGGTATATCAAGAAATAAAAATTTGAAAAGAGAACAGTTTCCTGAACTCGGGATTGTGACACATAAATTTACGGTCTTACTACCCTTTTAGAAACATCTTAACATTGTGTCATTTCAATTACCTTGTCATTTTTGGTGGTTCTGGATATTTTAGTCCTTAGCAAAGACTTTGTGCTTTCAATGCTTGCTAGTGAATCCAAGTTCCTCATCCCTTAGATTGTTTCAGTGAGGCTGGCAATCAAAGAAATCAATCTCATAATGGCTGAGTACTTGAACAGTGGCTTCACATGGTGGCTGGTATAATTCCCTTGCCTTTTTAGATGCATGTAGTTATTTTGTTAGCATAGATTCCCTACAAAGGTGAGGTGACTACAGAAATGGATCCTAATAAACTAGTTTCTCAAGTTAAGCTGGTAATCATGTTGTGTCCTTTTGCCCATTCCATAGCCGATTCATCCTGCTCTGAGCCATAGAGGGCTATCTTTAACAGTGTATATAAAGATATATCTGTGTCTTCTAGCTCTTGGCTGTATTTGACCAAAAACAAGTCAGAGGATGAGGAGAAGGAAAGAAAAATGAGGCCAAACCATTGATTGATCTGATTTTCTCACTACAAGGTCACGTTGAGCTAGCTGCCTACTATAACAAAGGTGGCCTTTCTGAGTGACTCTTAGTCACTATTTGTGATGGCCAGAGAGTGACAGCTCCTCCTCCCTTATAAACTCTCCAGGACACTGAACTATTTCTTATTGTTCCTTTGTACAAAGACTCTTTCTAAGATGACTTCCTTTAGCCTTCTAATTTGAATGTAATATCTCTTATGATGGGACATTGATTTATGAAACAATGGGAGAAGAATTTCTTTCCCAAGTGGTTCTAGTAAAATTTCAATAATAATATTTTGAATTTTATAATAGATCTTTCTTCCTCTGATCAACCCCACTAGCTGTGGCCAAGAAAAAGCAGTACTTTAACTGGGTAAATCTAGTTTCTAAGTATCCATCCCTAGCAGTGAGGTCAGTCTCATTAGCTCTAGAGATACTATAACGTGGACTCAGCTTGGGAGAGAGTATTGTCAAGGCAAACCTGAATAGCATGGCCCATAGTTCAAATCCAAATGTGTCTATAAAACACACAAATACGCAGTCTCCACTCCTTTGGTAATTCTGCTCATTGAAAACTGCTTTGCCAGTCATAGATTAAGATGCTAAGAACATGTCTCTAAATTGGGTCAATGGATGAAGTTCTTCTTCCAGTCTTCTTAGATCTTTATAATCTGAGTCTGAGTTGACAGCATTGGCTTATCTCCTGCTCAGTCAGTAAATATCACTATGACATTGGACGAGTCAGCAAACCTTTTTGGCCTTTTGTTTCTTTTCCTGTAAAATAAAATGTGAGCCAAATGTTCTCTTGAGTCTGTTTGATATTTAAAAAACAACAACAACAAAAATTGAATCTATGTTTACCTCAAGTTCAAAATTCTGGTAACTGATATTGCAAAGATCATATCAAACTAAGGTCTCATCTCTCCCAAAACCTAATATGTTTAAAACTATTTAAAAACACAGACTCTAAAGCAAAAACTAGGACCACAACTTTAGAAGTTGTGGGGAGGGAAATACAACTGGGTGATCTCATACAGCACTGCCTCGTGATGAATCCTGCACAGCACTATATTGGGATGAATCAGCTTGCCTTTCATCCTTCTGCTATCACACTCACAATCCTGATTCTCAAAAGATTTGCTAACAGTGTATCAGTGGGGCTACCTCCTTCTATTCTAGCTGTGGTTGGAACAGCACTTGGCAGACGTTCCCACTAGGGCAGCAAGCCATAGAGGAATAATGGTTCACTAGAGATAGAGAGGGTAATGAGCACACAGGATTGCCGATGCACTCTATGCAGGTGACTGAGAACCAAGCTGAGTGCCATTTGCTTTGCATATATTTTAATATATCTCTGTGCATATTCCTTTTTCGTAGAACTCTATGTACCTAAGCCATGGCCTCAAAACAGCAGCAGTGAAATACGTGGCCAGCCTCTAAAATTCAAAGGAAATAAATAGGTAACCCAGAGATCTAAACATCAGAAGGCGTGATTTTAAAATAAGATTCACATCTCAGAAACATCATAAAGCAAAGGCCAATGATTTAGTTTTGTTTTCATTAGACTCTATTATTTTTCAGCCAAGGGCAAATGTTCATACAATGAGATGGTATTAAAATATATGAATGCAAATTCAAGAACTGCAGCAGAACAGGTGAATAATTTATAAGTATACCAAATGAATCAAATGCTCCTCCAACCACTGTCAGTGCGCATCACAACCCAAAACCACACAATTGCACAGTAATGATCCAGTTTCTGACCTGAAGTTCCAATATTAGTCCTGGAAATTATTTACCAGTTACATTTGGTTTTAGAGAAGAATTAGATTACTATCATGAATTAGCAACTTGTTAGTATCTTTAAGGAGAATTTAAATATCTATCCTTGAGATGGACATGTTACTTGTCCTACATATGCATTGGTCACACACATATGTGCATTTGCATTGTATTTATGTCTGTGTTTGTATGAATATGAATTTGTTTGCCTTGCAATCAGCAGAATTTACAGAGATTTCAATGTTTTTATTTTTTGTTCTTAATAGGTCAAAGAATCATTATTCAAAATGCATTCAGCTTGCACTGCTAATCTAACATGCTCCACTAACAAGTGAAAATAAGTCTAAGATAAAGTGAGGGGAAATGTAAGCGACCTCTCTTCTGTTACTGTGCAAACATTGGGTCTGAAATTTGTACACATTCATCTAGCACACAGAATCTTCAGAGTCTTGAGCCCACATAGCCCTTGACACACAATGCTTTCAAAAGGTGAGTCAAGACTAGGTAGACAGTCAAGCCTTAAGAAAACGGAGAGGATAAACCTTGGGCTATAGTTAACGATTTGTTCTTCAAGTAGGAAAGCATTGAGGAATATTGAGATTATGTCAAAGAAGAATGAGAAAAAAGTTCTATTTTTGTTATGGACTATTTCAGGTATTCTGTTCCCCAAACCCAAGAGAATATTTATCAGAGTGAGAAACATTTTGTCCCATCTAACACCTGCTCACACATGGTGGAAGAGAGGAAGAAAACAATAAAAATAGAAAATGTACCTCTAGGGATCCTTTGCTGAGAATCTGACCTGTCACCTTCACTCTGAAGTTGTCCCAGATGGAAAGCAGGAAATGGAGTATGAGAGCTTGGGTTGTGCCATGTCTTCATCCCTTCCACAGAGAGAATCCTTTAACCTCCTCAACAAAAGCAAAATTAGCAGTGGCAGCATTTCCCAAAACTCCTCTGTAAGCAAGTGTTGTCATTACAGAAAGAACACAAACACACACACACACTCCTCATAATAGAAGATGCAGCGAAGCTATGCACTAAAGTCTGGAACAAGGGAGACTTTGCAACCAAGAAATTCACTCAAGTGACAAAGTTGTTCATATGGAGAAGGTGGAACAGCAAGGCATATATAGTTAAAGAGACTTACCGGGTTTGGGTTATGGGTGGGAAAAGACACCAGACACTAAGGAGCCAATGTAACTGAATGAATGGATAGCAGCAAATGGGAATCAAGTGATGCTCCTTCCCTTTAAACCAATTGTTCCCAATTCTAACTACTCTGTAAAGTACCTGACATTTTTTAAGACTGTAGGTAACTGCCACCTCCAGAGATTCTCATGCACTAGACTTAGATGAAGTACACTGAGGCTGAGGTGTTTTCTTCATATGTGGTTTTCTTTTGACAACTGAAGTAGAAACTTGATGGTTCTTAGGAAAGTCAGTTGGATGGTGTTTTGCTGGGGCAAAAACATGAAGGAATGCTTTGTTAAAGTGGACACAGGTGAAAGGCTAAGGCAGACTCATGAAGAAACATTTCGCTGAAGCAGACACAGGAGAGAGGATGTTCTGCTGAAGCAAGCACGTGAAAGGACACATGATAAAGGGTTCTTTGCTAACGACATGCATGTATTGGTCTGCCTTACATTTCGTAGTTGAGCTGCATTTATAGGGATTCCATAGAGAGAAACTCACCAAAAAATATCTGGTGGTGTACTGTCGTTTCTTGCAGCTGCTGTGGATTCAGACAGGTTGTCTGCACATGCTGAGGCAAGACCAATGCTGAGGCAAAGCATGTGGAGGACTTGTGATGCTTGGAGGGTATAAATAGGACTTTGTGGAATAATGGAGATAGATCTTGGCTTGCTGGTACAGCTAGCTGTGAAACACTTATAGATCTCTCATCTTCTCTGATTTTCATTTCCCTGAGAGAGGCACAGCAGAGATCTCTTGGTGCTCCTCAGGGTCCCTCCTGCTGATATAAGCTGAGGCTGAGGCTGAGGCTGACTGTCTCTACTAGGTCCTATCACTGCTTTTGCTAACCCAACTCTACCATACTGAACTACTGGTGTATCCATGAAGTGTTTGCAAGTGGATAGAGCTGCTATTGCTAATCTGTGAACTGAACTGCTGATTTCCGGACAACACAGATGGGAGTTGCTCCAAAGAACCTTTCTAAACAGGTCAACTCCCCCCAACCCAATCCTTTCTTTTCCACTACCTCTGTTGGTGGTAAGCTATAAGGAAGGTTAAAGCATTTAATTAACATCATTAAAAATAGGGTTTAAAAAAATTACAGAAAGCTCTCTAGACAATCATAGCATGACTCTAGAATTTAAAAAATCATTGTTTATGTCACGACAATCCATCAATGTAAAGCAACAGGTATCACATTAAGAAGATCCCGATATGCAACCAGACTTCAACTTGCTATGCTTGAGAGATCATGCTTTATAAACCTTAAGCCAATGCCATTCAATTCTGCATACACTAGAGTCTTCAACATAGAAGGCTAAGCAATGAATCTTGCTGCAGCATAGAGAGAGCAGGAAGGATGCTGTCTTGGACAGTGTTCTCTTTGAAAACTAAAATATGCTGAAAAAAAAACCCACATGTTCTAAAGTGCAAGATTAAGATTGCTCAGGCTCTCTTGGCTACTGTAATAGTCAGACCCATGCTCAAAACAAAAGTTTCCAACTCTATGACAAACCAATTAAACCAAAATGTCTTGTTGTACAACAGACCTGAGTGCTTTGTAAAGCTCTTGATGGGGAGGGCTGATGAGAGGGGCATGGGACATAATGTCAGAGGCCAACTTTCAGACGTCTAGTCTTCCATTGTGTCTTATGGAAATACGGGTTTTATTTTATAAAACACATTTTTCATTACTATGTAATTATGCTTTCAAAAGCTTTTATGATCTATAAAGAGATGATTATAAAATAGGAATACAGAAAACAAAAATGCTCTCACAAGTTATAATACAGAATCATTGTCAAACTTTTATGTTTAGAAGAAAGACAACTTTTGATGAAGAAATTTTTAATAATTTCTTCCTGTTTTTGTAATTCATTGTGAAGAAAAAGTGTACCTTTTACAAATGATGAGATAAGAATCTCAAGGCACTACTTGGTTTCCTACAATTTATACATGCTAATAAAATATTTCTAACCTTAAATGTAGAACAACTAAAATCACAGTTAAAGATTATAAATTTTATTTGTCAACTAAGGGTAAGATATGGCAGTTATACTGACTTGCATTTCTTTTTTTTTCTTTTTTTTTTGTGTGTGTTGTTATTTTTATTGTTTTTTATAATTTATTTTTTCTCAAATCGTAATTCATTCACACAGGGGTCATAAACACAGAAAGGCAGGATGTGGGGAAGGGAATGACACTGGAGTGTGGGTGATCAGGGGGAATACAGATATCATCAGAACCTGGTATCGGCTGGGTGAAGGTTCAGGGGACAAATCACTATAACTCTGCCTATGACTCGCTTGTCCTTATCTAAGTTGGTATTGTCTGCCCAGGCTACCTATTTACAAGGTCTATGACTACTCAGGCTTGTAAGTTTCCACAAAAGCTGCCTGTTTACATTAGCTTATAGCCATCTGTTTCAGTGTTTTTCCACAGAGACCCAAGACTTGGTGTTAGTATACATGTATGACAGGCAGGCCTATTGCTGATTTTAGGCCTATGGCTGATTTTAGGCCTTCAGTGGGTAAGCAGGCCTGCCCCTGACATCTCCTCCCTTCTCTAATTGTAGAAGGGCTGTGGCAATTCTAAACTTGCGAAGGCGGGGATAGAGGCCTGACCTCCAGTATTTGAAGGGGACCTTGTAATGGCTCCAGTCCCCCTGCCGTTGTCCAGCGAGGCATGAGGGTCATACCCGTCCCGATGTCTTTTTCCTAGAGAGGGGATACTTTTGACATCAACCCCCTATGCAGTCAGGCTTGTCCCTCAGGAAACCCAGAGAGATATTTTTATCTTTTATTTATATTCCCTTGCAGTGCTTAGCCTCGCAGCCTAAGCAAGAATTCAGATCGCCTGACAGAGGGGGTTCTGGATGGCCCCTGTCTGCTTGGTCTAGGGGCAGAAGTCCCCCCTTTTAGGTTGGGCGGAGATGGGTTTTGGAAACACCCTGTATAAAGTAACAACCTCATCTTGAGTCTCGTGGTCCTCCATAGCTAACTAATGATAATGTATCTGAGTAGGTTTTGCTACCAAATTATTTATCTGTTGTATCACAGAGTTAGTCCACCTATTTGAGAGCCAGGGACCAGCAGAAAAAAGCAAAAAGAACCCAAATAATGGTCCCAAGATGGGAGGAAATAGTATTGACAACCTTGGGAAGGCTGAAAACCAATTCTTGTACCAGCCTTTATCTGTCTCTTTCTCTCTCTGATTTTTCTTAGGGCCTTCACTACCTGTTTCATGCTCTCTTTAACCCTCCTTGTCTTGTCTATGTTAAGGAGACCTTCTTCTTTAAGAGCTGTACACAGTCAAGAGCTGTACACAGCCTTTTCTATTGTAATAGAGTAAAACAAGTCCAATAAGGATCTTTGTGATTTTAGGAGGTCTCTTCAGACAGCAAAATGAGAGATTTCTTCAGATTAGTGATGTCAATCTCTAGCTGTTTGATGTTCTTGTCAGTGGCCCTTCAAAGGTCTGAGTAGTGTAAGTTTGGAAGCCAGCATCTGGATTAGAACTTCTAACAGCAGACATCACAGGTGATTGATTTTTACCTGGAAAGGAAAAAGAAGGGAATTCTCAGGGAGATTTCTCTTCCCTGGATGTAATTGTTATTCATCGTATTATGGTTGGGCCTGGCTTTGTGGGGGTATCTATTTTTTTTATTAATCTTTTTGGTAGCCAGTTAGCTGTGCCTTCTGTGGTATCAAACAGGCATATCAATCCTCGGCCCCATAAAGGAACTGGGTCTGGGCCATTCCCTTTAAGGGTAGGAGGGTCCTTCCCCATATATGTGGCAAAGTTTTGTTGGTCTCAGTGGTGCCAGAGGCATTCAGCAGCAGATTTGCCATGAGCTTTCAGCTTTAGAGAGATAAAAGTGAACAAGGCATGATGGAGAGTATTTCAGGAGGACTCCTTCTGAGGGGGTACCATTCCCCTCTTTTGCTTTTAAAGCCAATTTTTCAGAGTTCTTGTAAAATCAGGGCAGAAGCGCCAACAGTCACTCCTTCCACACTCAAAGAGTCATGAAGACCCTATTTAAGGATATATAAATCTATATTAATAATCTTTTGTCAAAGGACTGTTATAGCACCACCGACAACTAATCAGACTATATAATATATCGATTAGTAATAGCTTCTTCTACTTTTTGTGAGATTACCTCTCTTTTGTCAATTAATTGTTGAGGAAAATTAGGATTTACATCTCTCTTGAGAATAGTGAACAAAGACTTAAATTCTTTTGTGGAGAGCTTAAAATAGGATCTTAGTCAATTAGCAACTCCTAGAAACTTTTGAAAATAATTTAAAATAAGTAAACTCTCTCTCTCTCTCTCTCTCTTTTTTTTTAGACCCTTTCTCTGTGTGTTTTTTTTTATTGGATATTATACGTATTTACCTTTCAATGTTATCTCCTCTCCCATTCTCCCCCAAAACTCCTTATCCCATACCCCCTCCTCCTAATTTTTGTGAGGGAATGCTCCAAACATCCTCCCAGTCCCATCTCCCTGCTCTCGAATTCCCACACAGTAGGGGATCCAAACTTTTGGGAACCATGGCCCTCCACTTTCACTGAAGTCTAACATGGTCACCCTCAATTGCCTATACAGGTGCATGAGTCCCTCCCTTTGTGCTCTATGGCTGGCGGTTTAGACTTTAGGAGCTCTGGTTGAAACTTTTGATACTCTTTCTAGAAAGGACCAAAGCATCCACACTTTGGTCTTCCTTCTTCTATGTGAGTTTTATGTGGTCTATACATTGTTTCTTAGAAATTGTGAGCTTTTGGGCTAATATCCACTTATCAGTGAGTGCATACCATGTATGTTCTTTTGAGATTGGGTCACCTCACTCAAGATGATATTTTCCAGCTCCATCCATTTGCCTAAGAATTTCATGAACTCATTGTTTTTAATAGCTGAGTAGTACTCCATTGTATAAATGTACCACATTTTCTGCATCCATTCTTCTGTTGAAGGGCATCTGGGTTCTTTCCAACTTCTGGCTATTATAAATAAGGCTGCTATGAACATGGTGGAGCAAGTGTCCCTGTTGTATGTTGAAACGTCTTTTGGGTATATGCCCAGGAGTGGTATAGCTGGGTCCTCAGGTAACACTATGTTCAATTTTCTGAGATACTACCAGACTGCTTTCCATAGTGGTTGTACCAGTTTACAATCCCACCAACAGTGGAGAAGTGTTCCTCTTTCTCCACATCCTCGTCAACATGTGCTTTCATCTGTGTTTTTGATCTTAGCCATTCTGACTGGTGTAAGGTGGAATCTCAGTGTTGTTTTCATTTGCATTTCCCTGATGACTAGAGATGCTGAACACTTCTTTAGGTGCTTCTCAACCATTTGAGTTTCCTCAGTTGAGAATTCTCTGTTCAGCTCTGTGCTCCATTTTTTAATAGGGTTCTTTGATTGTCTAGGGTCTAATTTCTTCAGTTCTTTGTATACCTTGTATATTAGTCCTTTATCAGATGTAGGGTTGGTGAAGATCTTTTCCCAATCTGTTGGTTGCCACTTTGTCCTATTGACTGTGTCCTTTGCTTTACAGAAGCTTTGCAGTTTTATGAGGTCCCATTTGTCAATTCTTGGTCTTAGAGCACAGGCCATTGGTGTTCTGTTCAGGAACTTTTCTCCTGTGCCTATGTGTTCCAGGCTTTTCCCCAGTTTCTCTTCTATTAGTTTCAGTGTGGCTGGTTTTAGGTGGAGGTCCTTGATCCACTTGGAATTGAGCTTTGTACAAGGAGATAAGTATGGATCAATTTGCATTTTTCTACATGCTGACCTCCAGTTGGACCAGCACCATTTGTTGAAAATGCTGTCTTTTTTCCACTCGATGGTTTTAGCTCCTTTCTGACTTGCATTTCTAATAGCAATGTGTAATACCTCATGTCTATCCATATCTTTGTGAGCACTCACTATCTTCCATCCCTTTTGTAATCATATTTACTAGACTGAGGTGGATCTCATAATTTTAATTGGTATTTCTCTGATGTCTAATGATTGTGAGCATTTTTATGTATTTATTAACTATTTATATGTCTTTTTGTCTATTGTAGATCTACTGTTTTTTTCCAATCCTATTATTCAATTCTTGCTCTTAATTTTGAAAGTTCTCTGTAATTTCTGCATGTCCACTTCCTGTCAGATTCACAGTGTGCAAACTATTTTTTTTCAATTGCAGTTTGTGTCTGTACTCTGTTCTTTACTTTGCAAAAGATTTTTATTTAAGTGTAACCCTTATCCGTTTTGTTTTTTGTGTGTTTTAGGGTCTTTTTCAAGAAATCTTGCCTATCCAGTGTTCTGAAGCTTCCCACATGTTTTTTTCTAGCCATTTCATAGTATCAGCCCTTATCTTATGTCTTTAAACACAGAAGTGTTATAGGAATATGATTTTTGTCTTAATCCCATATATCCTTAATCCAGGATATGCGGCTGCTTCAGACTGTCCACAACAGCAGACTATGATTTGCCTCGTGCTTTAGCAAGGGTGTGGTTTTGACAGCTGCAGATAGTTTTTGTTAGTGTGTGACATTTCGAGACGGTACATAAATGTCAGGATCCTGAGAGGGGCCGTGGCTGCTGCTTTCTGCCTTGCTACTACTGATTGCTGGCTGCTGCTGCTGGTTGCCGGTTGCTGGTGGCTGGTGGCTGGTGACTGGTGCCTGATGGCTGCCTGGTTGCTGGTTGCTAGCTGAAGATATTTTGATGATGAATGTCAACATTGTTCGCTGAAACTTGATGCTCCTAATCACCAGTAAGTAGTATAAAAAGATTGATGCCCCTTTCTCTTCTAATCTTTGTTCTCTTCTACTTAGTGTTGTGGAGTTGGAAGGGATAAGGGTAGAGAAGGGTGGTAGAAAAGGGGAACCCATATAGTAGCCAAAAGTCTGCCTATAAGTGGCACCAAGACATAGTGCTTAGCCGAATAGGAAATCTGATTTCTAATGCCATAGAAGATATGGCAGGGGAAAGAAAGGATGGCTTTTCTGTTTCAGGACATCAGCAAGACATCTATTGTGGCTACTGGTGCTGAGTTAGCCCCAGCTTTTCTCTGGGATGGGGTGGGATTGAGTTTTATCTGGGGTGGGGATATCTTCCGCCTCCTCCTCCTCCTCCTCCTCCTCCTCCTCTTCCTCCTCTTCCTCCTCCTCTTTTCTCCTCCTCCTCCTCTTTCTCCTCTTCCTCCTCTTCCTCCTCCTCTTCTCTCCTTCTCCTCCTTCCCCTCCTACTCTTCTCCTTATTCTTCTTCCTATATTCCATCGCAAAAAGGGTGGTAATATGGCTGAACAACTGGAAAAATTGTGAGTGGAAATGGATGTACCTGAGAAACAAAACGAATGAATGGTAAAATCAAAATGGTCTCTCTACTCCCATTTCTGAAAGGGTTGTAGAGTTGTCTGTTCAACTGGAAAAATTGCAGGTAGAGATGGAAGTATGTGGGAAGCAACTGGCACTGGAGAAATAAAAGGTTGAGACTCAATGTCTGAGATTGGAAGTTTACCCAAAGAGGAAAGGGGGAACAAACTCTGCTTGAAATCAGATCACAGATATGCTTGCTGCCTTCGGTTCTCTACCCCTGGCCAGAGTGGAAAGTCAGGTTTGTGGCTGGGAGAAGAGGAGTAGGCCAAGGCCATGCAAGAGTAGGCCAAGGCCATAACAGGTTAAAGGAAAACTGAAACAGTCCTTTTCAAGAAAAGGGGAGTTAATCTTGAACCAATTGCACCATCAGAGAGGGGTGAAATGGCTGGGATTACAAAATCACCATCAGTTTTCCCAGTAATTGTACACATGCCTGCTAATGGTGTGGATCAAGGTTATGACAAAATAGGGTGGTGTTCTACAGAGATTATAGACCTGAGGCATTTTAAAGAAGCCGTGATTTCCTACTGGATATATTCATCCTACATAAAACAAATTATGTACCTGGGCTATCCAAAATAGAATTATTTTTCAAGACTGAAAGGGCTGGTAATAGTTGTGCTAAAGGCCGGTCAGTAGTTATAGTGGTTAACATGGTGGAGGGAAGAGGTCACGAATATTGAACAGAAAAATAGAGCAACAGGAATTAATATTGTCAAAGATCAGTTGCTGGATGAAGAGCAATACTCTGATCTATAAAAACAGATTCAATCTGATGACACCATTATATAGCAATGTTGTTTAGTTCCTTTAAGAGCTTGGTACAAAGTTGAGGAGCCCAGGAAAAGTTTCACCTCATTTACAAAAATTATATAAGGCTCTGCAGAAGTCTCTGTCTTTTTGCAAAGATTAGTTTCAGCTGTGAACAAAGCTTATGAACACCATTATGCAAGACAGGTGCTGATAGAGACCCTTGCCTTTAACAATCCTAATACCCTATGTAAAAAAGTTATTAGATTGTTAAAGGCATGGACAGTGACAATTGATGAGTGCAAAGGGACATAACTGATATTGGTCTCACAATTATCATGTTAATATCATAGAACAAGCTATTGCTAAGGGTCTCCAATATCAAAATGCCCAGTGCTTCAAAAGCAGAAAATTTGGTCATTTGCAGAGAAACTGTGACTAAGCCACACAATCTAACTAAGTCTCAGATTTCAAAATGTCCGGGGGTGGGGGAGGAGCAGCGGTTAGCTGTGAGAAATATGGTACTTTCCTGTTGCAGCAGTGAACAATCTGCTTCCAGGGGCAATGGGTTTTCAAATACAAACAGAAAGAATGCCTAGATTTCCCAGGATGCACAGGCATTGTGGCAAGGAATAGCACTGGACCAATGAGTGTAGGTCCAAGGGAGATCCAATTTATATCCATTAGAAAATGGTGGGAGAGGAGATCCTTGGTCCCATGAAGGCTGGACACTGAATGTGGGGGAATTCGAGGGTGAGGCGGTTGAGAGTGGGGGGGTGTAGGTGGGGGCACATCCTCATAGAAGTAGGAGGAGGGGGGATAAGATAGGGGGTTCCTGGGTGGGTGGGGGGAGAAATGGGGTAAGGGGATAACATCTGAAATGTAAATAAAATATCCAATAAAAAAATCTCCTTCTTCCCTTCCGCCCCTGCCTGGTCCTCTGGGCTGGAGCAGACACAGAGTTGGGCTGGAGCAGACACAGAGTCGGTCTGCTCCTGTCCTGTTGAGAAACTGAATCCTGAGTCATCCAGGAGCCACTGCACTCAGAGCAGCTGGTAAGAACTCCATCTCACTCCCTAAACCCCAGAGATACATCGGGGAGACAGGGACATCCAGGGCACAGCAGCTACCCAAACCCCGCCCCTCCGGAATTCCACTTCCCTTCTGCCCCTGCCTGGTCCTCTGGGCTGGAGCAGATACAGAGTCGGTCTGCTCCTGATCTGTTGAGAAACTGAATCCTGAGTCATCCAGGAGCCACTACACTCAGAGCAGCTGGAGCCACTGCACTCAGAGCAGCTGACACAGAGTTGGTCTGCTTCTGTCCTGTGGAGAAACTGAATCCTGAGTCATCAAGGACCCACTGCACTCAGAGCAGAAGGATTTCCAGATCCAAGAGGTAGCCTGAGTCCCAGGAGTTCTTCCATCCAGGAGATTAGGAGCATAAGACTTTATCACAGAGACCTCTGGACTCTGAGGAGCTCTGCAATAAGCAAGATAACTGGAAATACAGACTCCAGTTTTACACAGTGAGGGCAGGTACCACTAGAGTTAACCAGATGGCGAAAGGCAAGCGCAAGAACATACGCAACGGAAACCAAAGTTTCTTGGCATCATCAGTGCCCAGTTCTCCCAATATAGCAAGCCCTGAACACCCCATCACACCTGAAAAGCAGGATTCAGAATTAAAATCACTTCTCATGATGATGATAGAGGATTATAAGAAGGAATTAAGTAACTCCCTTAAAGAAATACAGGAGAGTACAAGTAAACAGATAGAAGCCCTTAAAGAGGAATCACAGAAATCCCTTAAAGAAATGGAAGAAAACACAAAGAAGGAATTAAACAAAAACATTCAGGATCTGAAACTAGAAATAGAAACAATAAAGAAAGTTCAAAGGGAGACAACCATGGAGATAGAAAACCTAAGAAAGAGATCAGGAGTCACAGACGCAAGCATCACCAACCGAATACAAGAGATAGAAGAGAGAATCTCAAATGCAGAAGATACGGTGGAAAATATTGACACAGTTGTCAAAGAAAATGCAAAATGCAAAAAACTCCTAACTCAAAACATCCAGGAAATCCAGGACACAATGAGAAGACCAAACCTAAGGATAATAGGTATAGATGAGAATGAAGATTCCCAACTTAAAGGGACAGTAAATATCTTCAACAAAATTATTGAGGAAAACTTCCCTAACCTAAAGAACAAGATGCCCATAAACATACAAGAAGCCTACAGAACACCAAATAGACTAGACCAGAAAAGAAATACCTCCCGTCACATAGTAATCAAAACATCAGATGCACAAAACAAAGAAAAAATACTAAAAGCAGTAAAGGAAAAAGGTCAAGTAACACATAAAGGCAGACCTATAAGAATTACACCAGACTTCTCACCAGAGACTATAAAAGCCAGAAGAGCCTGGACTGACATCATACAGACACTAAGAGAACACAATTGCCAGCCCAGATTACTATACCCAGCAAAACTCTCAATCACTATAGATGGTGAAACCAAGATATTCCATGACAAAACCAAATTTGCACAATATCTTCCCACAAACCCAGCACTTCAAAGGATAATTGATGGAAAATGCCAACACAAGGAGGGAAACTACAACCTAGAAAAAGCAAGTAAGTAATCTTCCAACAACCCCAAAAGAAGATACAAACATAACTTTACCTCTAATAACAAAAATAACAGGAAGCAACAATCATTTTTCCTTAATATCTCTTAACATCAATGGTCTCAATTCCCCAATAAAAAGACGCAGACTAGCAGACTGGATACACAAACAAGACCCAGAATTTTGCTGCATACAAGAAACGCACCTCAGTGACAAAGACAGAATAAAAGGGTGGAAAACAATTTTTCAAGCCAATGGTCCCAAGAAACAAGCTGGAGTAGCCATTCTAATATCAAATAAAATCGACTTTCATCCAAAATTAATCAAAAAAGATAAGGAAGGACACTTCATACTCATCAAAGGAAAAATCTACCAAGGTGAACTCTCAATTCTGAACATCTATGCTCCAAATGCAAGGGCACCTACATACATAAAAGAAACTTTACTAAAGCTCAAAACACACATTACACCTCACACAATAATAGTGGGGGATTTCAACACCCCACTGTCAGCAATGGACAGATCATGGAAACAGAAACTAAACAGAGACACTTTGAAATTAACAGAAGTTATGAACCAAATGGACTTAACAGACATCTATAGAACATTTCATCCTAAAACAAAAGAATATACCTTTTTCTCAGCACCTCATGGTACCTTCTCCAAAATAGACCATATAATTGGTCACAAAACAAGCCTCTACAGATACAAAAAGATTGAAATAATCCCTTGCATCTTATCAGATCACCACGGACTAAGACTGGTCTTTAATAATGACAAAAACAATGGAAAACCCACGTGCACATGGAAACTGAACAACTCTCTACTCAATGATGACTTGCTCAAGGAAGAAATAAAGAAAGAAATTAAAGACTTTGTAGAATTCAATGAAAATGAGGACACATCATACCAAAACTTGTGGGACTCCATGAAGGCAGTGCTAAGAGGAAAGCTCATAGCTCTAAGTGCCTACAAAAAGAAACTGGAAAGAGCACACACTAACAAGTTGACTGCACAACTAAAAGCTCTAGAACAAAAAGAAGCAAATACACCCAGGAGGAGTAGAAGGCAGGAAATAATCAAACTCAGGGCTGAAATCAACCAAATAGAAACAGAAAGAACAATACAAAATATCAATAAAACCAGGAGTTGGTTCTTTGAGAAAATCAACAAGATAGATAAACCCTTAGCCAGATTAACCAGAGGGCACAGAGACAGTATCCAAATTAATAAAATCAGAACTGAAAAGGGAGACATAACAACAGAAACTGAAGAAATTCAAAAATCATCAGATCCTACTACAAAGGCCTATACTCAACAAAACTGGAAAACCTGGATGAAATGGACAATTTCCTAGACAGATACCAGGTACCGAAGTTAAACCAGGAGCAGATAAACCATCTAAATAGTCCCATAACCCCTCAGGAAATAGCAGCAGTCATCAAAAGCCTCCCCACTAAAAAAAGCCCAGGACCAGATGGTTTTAGTGCTGAATTCTATCAGACCTTCAAGGAAGACCTAATACCAATTCTCTTCAAACTATTCCACAAAATAGAGACAGAAGGAACACTACCCAATTCGTTCTATGAAGCTACAATTACACTCATACCCAAACCCCACAAGGACCCGACAAAGAAAGAGAACTTCAGACCAATCTCCCTTATGAACATCGATGCAAAAATACTCAATAAAATTCTAGCAAACCGAATCCAAGAACACATCAAAACAATCATCCATCATGATCAAGTAGGTTTTATCCCAGGAATGCAGGGATGGTTCAATATTCGGAAATCCATCAATGTAATCCACTATATAAACAAACTTAAAGAAAAAAACCACATGATCATCTCACTAGATGCTGAGAAAGCATTTGACAAAATTCAACATCCCTTCATGATAAAAGTCTTGGAAAGATCAGGAATTCAAGGCCCCTACCTAAACATAGTAAAAGCAATTTACAGCAAACCAGTAGCCAACATCAAGCTAAATGGAGAGAAACTTGAAGCAATCCCACTAAGATCAGGGACTAGACAAGGTTGCCCACTCTCCCCCTACCTATTCAATATAGTACTGGAAGTCTTAGCCAGAGCAATTAGACAGCAAAAAGAAGTCAAAGGGATACAAATAGGAAAGGAAGAAGTCAAAATATCGCTATTTGCAGATGATATGATAGTATACTTAAGTGACCCCCAAACTTCCACCAGAGAACTCCTAAACCTGATAAACAACTTCAGCAAAGTGGCTGGTTATAAAATCAACTCAAACAAATCAGTAGCCTTCCTCTACATGAAAGATAAACAGACTGAAAAAGAAATTAGGGAAATGACACCCTTCACAATAGTTGCAAATAATATAAAATACCTTGGTGTGAATCTAACCAAGCAAGTGAAAGACCTGTATGACAAGAACTTCAAGTCTCTGAAGAAAGAAATTGAAGAAGATCTCAGAAGATGGAAAGATCTCCCATGCTCATGGATTGGCAGGATTAATATAATAAAAATGGCCATCTTGCCAAAAGCAATCTACAGATTCAATGCAATCCCCATTAAAATCCCAACTCAATTCTTCACAGAGTTAGAAAAGGAAATTCTCAAATTCATATGGAATAACAAAAAACCCAGGATAGCGAAAACTATTCTCAAAAATAAAAAAACTTCTGGAGGAATCACCATCCCTGACCTCAAGCAGTACTACAGAGCAATAGTGATAAAAACTACCTGGTATTGGTACAGAGACAGGCAGGAAGATCAATGGAATAGAATTGAAGACCCAGAAATGAACCCACACTCCTATGGTCACTTGATCTTTGACAAAGGAGCTAAAACTGTCCAGTGGAAAAAGGACAGCATTTTCAACAAATGGTGCTGGTTCAACTGGAAGACAACATGTAGAAGAATGAAAATTGATCCATTCTTATCCCCTTGTACAAAGCTCAAGTCTAAGTGGATAAAGGACCTCCACATAAAACCAGATACACTGAAACTAATAGAAGAGAAGGTGGGGAAAAGCCTCGAATACTTGGGCACAGGGGAAAAGTTCCTGAACAGAACTCCAATGGCATATGCTCTAAGATCGAGAATTGACAAATGGGACTTCATAAAATTGCAAAGTTTCTGTAAGGCAAAGGACACTGTCAATAGGACAAAACGACAACCAACAAATTGGGAAAAGATCTTTACCAATCCTTCATCTGATAGAGGGCTAATATCCAATATATACAAAGAACTCAAGAAATTAGACTCCAGACAAGCAAATTACCCTATTAAAAAATGGGGTATAGAGCTTAACAAAGAATTTTCAACGGAAGAAACTCGAATGGCCGAGAAGCATCTAAAGAAATGTTCAGCATCCTTAGTCGTCAGGGAAATGCAAATCAAAACAACCCTGAGATTCCATCTCACACCAGTCAGAATGGCTAAGATTGAAAACTCAGGTGATAGTAGATGTTGGCGAGGGTGTGGAGAAAGAGGAACACTCCTCCATTGTTGGTGGGACTGCAAGATGGTGCAACCACTTTGGAAATCAGTCTGGCAGTTCCTCAGAAAATTGGACATAGCATTACCCGAGGATCCAGCTATACCACTCCTAGGCATATACCCAGAAGATGCTCGAACATATAACAAGGACATATGCTCAACTATGTTCATAGCAGCCTTATTTATAATAGCCAGGAGCTGGAAAGAACCCAGATGTCCTTCAACTGAGGAATGGATTCAAAAAATGTGGTATATTTACACAATGGAGAATTACTCAGCTATTAAAAACAATGAATTCGAGAGGTTCCTAGGTAAATGGATGGAACTAGAAATTATCATCCTGAGTGAGGTAAGCCAATCACAAAAGAACACACATGGTATTCACTCACTGATTATTGGATATTAGCCTAGAACCTTGAAATGCCCAAGATGCAACTCACAGGCCACATGAAGCCCATAAAGAAGGAAGACCAAGTGAGGGTGATTCGGTCCTTCTTAGAAGGAGCAACAAAATACTCAAGGGAACAAATATGGAGACAAAGTGAGGGACAGAAACTGAAGGAGGGGCCGTCTCAAGACCACTCCACCTGAGTATCTATCCCATGTGCAATCACCAAAGGTAGATGCTGATGTGGAAGACAGGAAGTGCATGCTGATAAGAGCCTGATATGGATATCTCCTCAGAGGCCTTCAAGAGTCAGACATATTCAGAGGCAGATGCTCACAACTAGCCATTGAACTGATCATGGGGTTCTCAATAGAGGAGTTAGAGTGAAGACAGAAGGAGCTGAAAGGATTTGTGGCACCATGAGGAGAGCAACAATACCAACCAACCACAGCTCCCAGGGTCTAAACCACCAGCCTGGGAGCACTTAGGGGGGGATCCAGGGCTTCAGCTGAATATGTAAAAGTGGAGGGCCCTGCTGGGCATAGGTGGAAGAAGAGAGCCTTGACCTCATGAAGGCTGGACGCCCCAGGGTGTGGGAATTTTGAGGGTGGGGAGGTGGGAGTGTGTGGGGGGGTAGATAGAGGTTACATCCACAGAGAAGAAGGAGGAGGGGCGAGGGGATTGGGGGTTCCGAGGGGGTGGTGGGGGATGGGGTAAGGGGACAACATAGGAAATGTAAATAAATCATCCAATAAAAAAAAATCTCCTTAAAAAAAAAGAAAAAAAATGAAACATAAAATCTGGCAGCTCAAAGGCCTGAAGCAAAAACAAAAAACAAAAAACAAAACAAAACAAAAAAACAAACAAACAAACAAAAACCCTGCAATTAAGTATTGCTCATCTCATGCATACTACTGTAGGCAGCGCTGCCCACAGATAAACCTCTTACCCTATCCCCAAACATCCAATGTTATAATGCAATTGCTGGAGTTTATGGTCCTTTGCCCTCAGGGACAGTAGGGATGATCTTGGGAAGAAGCAGATTGACCTCATAAGAATTCATTGTGCATTCCAGCGTTATAGATGGGAATTTCTAAGAAGAAATTAAAATTATGTCCTATGGGGGAGAGAGAGAGAGAGAGAGAGAGAGAGAGAGAGAGAGAGAGAGAAATTAATGCAGATGATAGGATTGCTAAGCTGCTGTTTTTCCCTACATTAAAGCCAAAGCTGCTCCAGTAGAAAGAACAAGGGGTTTGGAAGTACTAAAAAACATGTTTGTTCTGGCAAACAGTAATTAATGATCAGAGGCCAAAATTAAAATGCAAGTAAATGGTGTTGAAATAGAAGGTTTGGAAGATACAGAAGCTGATGTGACTATCATTTCCCCCCCCAAAAAATCTTGGAATTCAGAATGACCACTTCTAAAGGCTCACATACAATGTCTAGGCACTGAGAAATTATCTGAAATAAAATAAAGTATCTGGTGTGTTAAATGTGTGGGACTGGAAGGTCAAACAGGGAAGTTAATACTTTATGTGTTGGAGATACCCATAAATTTATTGGAAAGTGATCTTTTACAACAGTGGAGTACTCAAATTAATATTCCTATAATCCCAGACAGAGTCCAAGATGAAATTAGGGGTGAAATGTACATACTTCTGGGAAAGGTATTGATATATGTCATCAAAAACAATCCCAGGCTGTGTCAATTGTCCAAACACAAGAAATCCCAGGAATTGAGTTTCCAAATTTATAAGCAGGGACCGCTGCTGAAATACCAATGACCTTATCCGTAAATGGGTAACTGCTTTAAGTTCTTAAAAGGCTGATTCTATAATTACACATTTACTGGAAGTAATGACTATTATGGGGATATCTGTACAAATTAAGACTGACAGTGGCCCTGCATGTCTTCAGTAGAATGAGGCAATTCTTTGCATATTATAATATAAAGCGCATTACAGGTATACCACACTATCCTACAGGGCAGGCTGTCATAGAAATATATAATCGCACTTTAAAATAGATGCTAATAAAGAAAAGGGAAGAATTAAAAACCCTCAGAGATAGACTAAATAGTGCTTTGTTAACCCTGAATTTTACAAATGCTAATGAGAAAGGGACAACAGCACCCAAGAGATGCTGGATTATAGAAGAAAAAAAAAAAAGACGAGGTGATTAGATCAGCCTATATACTATAAGGATGTGTTAACATCAAAATGGAGGACTGCACAAGTTTTACATTGGAGACATGAATTTGTTTGTTTCTATGGAAAAACAGAAAGTTAGGGATCCTGCCAAAATTGATAATGGTTAGAATTGAGCAGGAAATATATCCTAAAAACGTTAGCCACTGATTTGATAAGTGGTTTATAATTTCTTACTAAACACAGCACAATTAATGGTACACAGAAAGAGGGAAATGTAGTGAGAATTTTTGTTTCTTTAAACACAGAAATGTTATAGGAATATGTTTTTATTTTAGTCCCAGGTGTGGAATATGGAGCTGCTTCAGACTGTCCACATAAGCAGACTATGGTTTGCCTCACCTTCTAGCCGGGGTGTGGTTTTGATACCTGCAGATATTTTTTGCAACTGTATGATGTTTAAAATTCTGGGGACTGTTAAATGGAGTACAAACACTAAACCTCTGAGATAGGGCAGTGGTAGCCACTGCCCCTGTTGTTGTTGTTGCTGCTGCTACTGCTGCTGCTGGTTGCTGTTGCTGGTTGCTGGTTGCTGGCTGGAAATATCATGATGATGAAGATTAATATTGCCTCCAAAGAACTAGAACTAGAACCCCTCAATGAGCAGGAAGTAGTCTAAAGACATCGATGCCCTCTTTCCCAGCTAACCTTCTTTTTCTCCTATTTAGCGTTGGTTACTAGAAGCTATAAGGGTGGAGAAGAGTGAAAGATTGGAACTCCCGAAGTAGCCAAAAATCTGGCTACATATTTGGTCAGTTTTGAGCTGATTTTCACTGAATGCTCAAGAAGGATTCCTTCAATGATGGCAATATTAGAATTTGTTTCCAAGGTTTGATAGGTCTAAGTATGGATATCAAATTCTCCCAAACCCAGTGATGAAGCTATGTATGGACTGTCATAATGGGCCATTCTGCAGCGTGTGGGATGCCATTCAGAAGATCCCAATTAATTAACAACCAAAGAACCAGATAAAAAAGAACTAAAAGTGAAGTCCCCACAGCCCGAAGAACCCACAGAGGGCATTCAACCACATCTCTTCCTCTGCTGGAATGAGAGATCTAGCACATTCCTCAGAGCTACACAGAGGAGACTAGCAGGATTTTCAACTGTGTTTCTTTATCCCAAGCATCCCCACAGAGGAGTGATTGTTTCTGGACACAGCACAATCACGTCAGCTACCACAAACCGTTCATGAGTGCAGGAGAGAAGGTAACAGAGTCTCACACAGCAAGTTAATGGGAACTAGAGATTCACATCAAGCTATAAAAAGATATGTTATTTATCTTAAATTCATGCACTGACAGATTTTAATAGAAACATAAATCTAAAACTATGTGTAAATGTGTTTTTATGTGAGTGAATTAAACAAGACTTCAAAGATAAAAGGGATATTTTCTTTGTGTTTTAACTATTTCTTGTATTTTCTGAGATTATAGTATAATTGCATCATTTCCTCCATCCAAACTCTCCCATATACCCATATTTTTCAAATTCATTCCTCTTTTTTTCCCATTAACTGTAAGATAATAAAATTTCATTATAAATGTGAATATGTGTTCTACAATTGGTGGTTGATATTCCTGGTGTACTAAAGACATAATTTATGAAAATACTATAACCTAACTCTGCAAAGTTTCCTTTTATCTCCTATTTTTGAGTAAATCTTTTTGAAACTTGTGGCTTTTGATTTGATTTAGAATTTCATATGAGAGTGTCAGGAGTGGAAGGAGTCCTAAATGAATGAAGTCCTTCGTGAATGTGTGCTATTGATACATGCATATCTGTGTCCAGAACTAGATCCTCAGACTCATGATAAAATGACAAGAGCCCCCACACATACACGATCGCAGGGTGGAGCTCAGAAGGGTGGCTAAGACTTCCTCTTGTCCATGTTTAGATGTTGATAGTACAAAAAAATGTCCACCATAGCTTTCTCCTACTGGATGTGTAAGGCCCACAGACTGCTCCCTACAGAAGCTTCTTCCACAGAGCTTACATAAACCCGCTTCCTTGTTCTTGTTTATCTGTATGCAATAATACCACCTCTCTGTTCAACCCTATGTAATACACATGCTGAACTTCTAAGGTCCTGAAGTTTCTCCATCAGAGAGCCCAGTCCACTGGATCCCAGCTTTTCTATGTTTCTGTGTGTGCTGTCATTTCTTCATTCCCTTGTCACCCCTAGCCAGGTAAATCCCTAGAAACCATACAAGATCTTGGCACATCAATATTATATTTACATCATTTCTTTACCTCCTTTTCCCCCACATGACTCTTCCTATGTCTGTCCTCAATCCCTTCTCAAATCCATGACTGTTTCTTCCTTAATCGTTTGTTGTTGGTGGTGGTGGTGGTGTGTACGTACACGTGTATATGTAACTACAGCCTACTGAGCCCATTTGGTGTTGCTCATATCTGTATTTGTTAAGGGTTGATTGCTATCAAATATTGCCTCTCCCTAAAGGAGACTGGTTTGCCCGCTCTAAGCATCCATTAGTTGCCTTTGGATCTTCATTTGAAGATAAGGTGTTGTGAGATTTCCCCATCCACATTGACATGTCAAATGATGTTGTTATTATGGTTTTGTTTAAGGAACAATATTTTTAAGATTTCATAGGGCGGCTTCTCTGTTATGTATAAAATACTCTATCTCCCAGCAGATATCCTGTTCTCCTGACTCTTACAATCCAATCTTTCTGCCCCTTTCTTCTGCAATGTCCCCTGAGCCTTGGGTATAGGGGTTGTATTTAGTTGTATCCATTGGTTTGGGTACCTGATCAATGGTTCTCTGCATTTTGGACAGTTGTAGATTTCTATAACTTATTCAATGAATTATTCAATAGTAAGATGGAATTACACAGTGATCCTGAGTCATTGTAACCCTTAAATTTCTATTAATAGAAAACTCGTGCTTCAAAGTCAGAAACAATTAATAAATACAAATTACAAAATTGAAATTATATTTTTAAAAGATTTGTGAAAATGCTGTAACAAAATTATGTGAATAACACAATAAGGTAGTAGTATTTCCACCAAAAACCAAAACAAACCAATTTGATTTCATTGTGCAAATTGTCACTTGTTTATATTGATCTATATGGTAAAGAAAAAAAAGATTGATATCACTGTTCATATATAAATTACTTAAACCTATCCCCAAACTTGATAATAATATGAATTTTTGACTGTGGCAAAATGTTTTTCATCTGTAGTTTCTAACTGTACAGATAGAAGGAAAGAAAGAAAGGGAGGGAGATAGGGAGGGAGGGAGAGAGGGAGGGAGGGAGAGAGGGAGGGAGGGAGGGAGGGAAGGAGGGAGGGAGGGAGGGAGGGAGGTAGGGAGGGAGGGAGGGAGAGAGAGAGAGACAGAGAGAGATCTAGATATGACATAAATTGATGGATATTTCATATCAAATTAGAAATAAAAAGCAATGAAAGGATTCTTCACCCTACAAAATAATTCTTCATTGATCAGAAATCTACTTTATTCAAGCCTTCTGAAAAGGAAAGACTTGGTAAACTAACTAACCTGCTTTTGCTTTCACCTAAGGGCACCTATTGTCCTAATGTTCCCCACATTCTGAAGTGGAGACTATCTTTGATGTTCCAATTAGACAACCCATAAATCTTTAATGCATGTGTGTGAATATATTCAGTAAGGGAAGTTAAAAAAGTAAGGTTTTCTTTGACGTATGGAAGGAGTTCATGAGAAAAGATGCTGAGTTACTTTTCTAATTGCATTAATTTCTGTGACAAAGCCCTGTGACCAAAAGCAAGTTAAGAGAGGAAAGCATTTTGTTATTGATGCTGCTGCTGTCTGTTGTTGTTGTTATTGAGACCTACACTTCCAAGTCACAGACCATCAATAAGGAAAGATAGAGCAGATTTTAAACTTGAAGTTGAAGGCAACAATTGTGGAGGAACACCACCTTACTGGCTTCCTGGTATGCCTGTGTTTAACTAGCTTTGTTATGCAGCCCAGCACTACCTATCTGCCTAAGGCAGTGGTTGTCTACCTATGGGTCATGACCCATTTTGGGAATGAACAACTCTTTCATAAAGATCACATAAGATTATGAGAAAGCACATATGTCTATATTAGGACTCATAACAGTAGCAAAAATTGCAGTTATGAAGTAGTAAAAGAAAATATTTTATAGTTGGGGGTCACCACAACATACAGGACTGTATTAAATAAAGAGTCAAAACATTAGGAAGGTTGAGAATCACTGGTCTAAACAATGATGCCATCCGCAGTAGGCTGGGTCTTCCTAAATCAATTAACAATCAAGATAATCCCCACAGACATCCCTCTAGTAGCCCATCTTCTGCAATCCCTCAATTGAGACTTCCTTCTCAGGTGATTCTAGCCTTTGTGTTGACAGTTAAAGCTAACTAGGACAGTTGTGTATGCCAGCTCTCAACACTAGAACCTGATTGACAGACGCACCCATGTGTTCTCCAATAATTTTGTTTATATTTATGAAATACATGGTTCTCCAGTACAAGACCTTGAGTAAAATGTAATACTACATCTGCTCTGCTAGAAGCCTAGAGCCCCTGGATGGACCATGTTGAATAAGATACTTTGTTATGACAACTGTATAAAGATAGCAAGAAGGTCACCAGCAGCATATGAAGAAGGAAAGTTAGTGCTTTGCACGTGAGGGTGGGAAATGCTTTTATTTCTGTTTATTTAAAAGATATAGGATGGTGACATTCGCAAGATGGTCGAATCAGAAGCACCAAATCTCATTGTCCTTATAGAGTGACTATAATACAACACATGTGAGTGGGAAATGTCTTCTGAGAATCCCAGAAATCAACTGGGAAATTTCAAAGTTCAAAGCCAAGAATAGCCAAGAATAGTCACGTTGAGAATGATAAACCAAGTGCAGAGACCCATCCTTAATCTCAGCCACTTAGGAAGCTGAGGTAGGAAGAACACAAATTCAAGACCAGCCTGAATAGTACTGGTCAATCTGGAAAGAAATAAGGAAACTAGGAGGAAGGGACAGTGGGAGAAAGGGGGGATAAAAGAGGTGGTACATAGAAAGAGAAGATGTAGTAAAAAAAGTCATCCAATTTCAAATGTCCCCTTTTCCGGAGCTAAGCCCCCACATCTCCGAGTGCAAGAGTCCAATTATCAGCTTCTTCCTTGGAAGGTAAAGAGAAAAGTAGAATTTGCATTCAAAGTCTTTTCTCTAGAGGAACTAATTTCTTTCTCACATACTTCACAGTGTTCATGCCTAGAGGCTGCAGAGAACAAGTGAGCTCGGCTCGAGTCAGTGCCAGAGAACTTGTAATGCCACAAACAGAAACTGGCACAGCCTGCCACCTAGAGAGTGAAAGTTCAGCTTGTGGCTTTGGGAGTGGAAGGAATGAATGGAACAAACATGTGTCAGAAAAATCCCAACTCTCAGGGAGCTTCAAGGAGACTGGCTTCTGGCCTACCCAACCCGAGGCCCCAGGGAAAGGCACATAGTTTAGCACTTTGGAGCTTGTAATACTACAGCTAGACACTAGAGGGAGGAAGAGATTATGAACTGAAGACCAAACCAGCAAAACTCTGCCGGGCTTACTCATAAAAGCATAGGAAAATGCATCCGTGGAAAAACTTGACCAGGTTCTGGAATCCTCACCTCAAATGACTGTGGAAGTCTTCCCTTGTACAGAGCTGAAGTATAAAGATATAAAGGCAGGTGTTTGCGAAATGTACAACCAAATACAAAGGCACAAGACACACACATAAAAACCTGAGAAACATGGCCCAACTATAGGAACAAAAGAAATCTCCAAAGCCTAACTTCAGGTAATGGAGTTAAATGAATTGCCAAATTAAGAATTCAAAATGGCCATGTTATAGATATTCAATCAACTCACAAGAATATAATGAATAGAATGACAGTATCAATTCTTTTATTTATTTAATTTTTTAGATAATCTACAATGATTTTAAAGCTAAAGAACACAATAGAATTGAAAATTCACCATGTAGTAACTTCACTCAGAAGATGGGCCAGGCGGTGGTGGCGCACGCCTTTAATCCCAGCACTCGGGAGGCAGAGGCAGGCAGATTTCTGAGTTCGAGAGTTCGAGGCTAGCCTGGTCTACAGAGTGAGTTCCGGGACAGCAAGGGCTACACAGAGAAACCCTGTCTCAAAAAGCCAATAAATAAATAAATAAATAAACAAACAAACAAGATGGAATCAGCAATCACAAAGACATTGACATTATCCAATCAGAAGCATAATGAAAATGAACACAAAAAGAGAAAAAAAATCTTACAGAAATTAGAAGGCATCATAAAGTAGAGTGGTTAGGAAAGAAAAGGATAGGTGCTTGCTGGAGACTTTGCTGGGCTATTGGTCCAATTCTTAGTGATAAAAATAATAAATAAAGATGAGACAGAGAGAGAGAGAGAGAGAGAGAGAGAGAGAGAGAGAGAGAGAGAGAACAGAAAGGAGGGAGGCAGATAATAAAAGATTGTGTGAATAGATAATGCCCAAGACTGTGGGGGGAAATGGGCATCCAGATGTCCAAAGGACCCTAGTTGTGATCAATCCAAAGAAGCACATACTGAAAAATTATAATCACATTGTCAAAAATCAAAGATAGGCGATTTTGTAGGCACAGAGATAAAAGTGACTTATCACATACAATGATGGCCTGGTAAGAATATCAAGAGATTTCTCATTGCAACCTTGAGGGGCAGAATGGAAGCACTGGAACACAATATGTTCAAGGGCAAAAAAAAAAAAAAAAAAAAAAAAAAAAAAAAAAAAAAGAAATGCCAATCAAGAATACTACAAATGGCTGTAGTCTCTCCAGAAATAAAAGCAGAAATATCTTCCCAGATAAATGAGAGCTGAGGGAGTTCATCACCATTTCGTTTATGAAAATAAGAAATGCTAAAGATAATTTTAATTGAATGTAAAGGATGATGAAGAGTCCCATAAAAGCATATGAAGGTAGAAAGCTCATTGGCAAAGGGAAGTGCCTAGTCAAGTAAACACATAGACTAGTGAAATACCATAATGACAATGTGAAATTGATTTCATCTATGGTGCTAGCTATGAATGAAGAATATAGCTTTTAAAATGTAATCTGTGACATTAATGACAACATGTAGGGCTGAGGGTGTGGCGCAGCGTTAGAACATTTACTGATTACACACAAGGTCTGCCCATTCCCTAAATAATGCAGGAACAAAACAAAACATAAAATTTGCATTTACTGTTGAAAAAAAGCTTCAGTAAGCTTAAAGTCGGTATTATACATAAATATAAGTCATGCTACACAAACTCTGAGGTAAACCCAAAGACGATACCTTTAGACTGTGTACAGAGAAAAACGAGAAGATGCAAACTATCCACTGCAAAATAAGACAGCAAAACACAGAGAGGAAAAGAAAGACATCAAAAACTGTAAGACAGACAGAAAGCAATTGCTAAAAAGGTAGCCCTAACTTCTTCTCCATAATAAATTGTTTTGAATATATTGATTAAAGCCCCCGGTCATAGAAATAAAACATCTGAATGGATTTTGAAAAAAAAACAAGATCCAACCATTTGCTGTCTACAAGAGACAACAACACTTTAGATTTGAAGACATGTATAGGCTAAAAGCAAAATATAAATGATGTTTCATATAAACAATAATGAAAAGAGAACAGACAGAGGTTTGCTATACATACCAGAAAAATACACTTTAAATTTTAAAATGTCATGAAAAACAAAAAATTAGATAGATGATAGATAGATAGATAGATAGATATAGATAATGATTAAAAACAACAAATTCACCAGAATTTGTACTCAGAACAACCAAAATGTATGAATCAAACATCGATAGAACTGGGGAAATACACAGTAACACAAGAACAATAGATCTTAATATCCTACTCTTAACAACAGACAGCGCATTCAGACATATCCTCAAATGCAGCAGGACATTCTATAGCATGAATAGAATGTCAGGACACAAAACAGTCTTAACAAATTAAATACGGTTTAAGTCACACCACACATCACTTCCAAACATAAGAAAATAAAAGTAAAAATCAAAAAACTTGTTAAACATGTGAAAATCAAATAACTTACTCTTGTATAGTCAATGGGCCAAAGAATAAATTAAAAGATAAACTGAAATTATCTTGAGACTAGTGAGAATCAAACACAAGGTCCTAAGCTGACATTATTCGACATGACCATACGTGTATATCTAACAATACCATGAGCCTAAGGATGTCATGGTAACTTTATGTTAATACATTATTTACCATGATTTAAAACAAACGAAAGTTTTAGACGAGGAATAAATAGCACCTATACCCCCAAAATATTAATTATCTACATATAGACAATCAAGAACAAGGCTTCCTAAACTTTACACTCACAATAGCTTTCCACCTGAAAAGTTTTTACATGACTATTAATATATAGGTCTAGAAAATAGGTATATATTCACTGATTACATATTACAAAATATTTTAAGGCAATTATCTGCTATACATATAATTTTATCATGTAGTACAAACTAAATCAAATTTGCTTACTAATAATATGCACATGCTTGTTAATATAAAGACCTGAATCTTCACTGATTATTTGATATTGCAGGACACAGAGCATCTTAAATGTTTGTCCAAGTGTTCGATATTTATTTTTACGATCATCAATTCTGAGAACACCGTACATAAATACATAGTATAAAATACAAGACTATGTTTAGATCCATTTCAGAAATTATGAAAAATTCTTCCCTATTCACAAAAGAAAATTCATTGAATGTTTTTCTTCGTATTTTTATATATTCTAATTAAAATATAATTGTAACACTTTCCCCCTTCTGTTTTCTTCTTCTAGATAATCCCAAGTTGCCACAACTCTCAAATTGATAGCCTCTTCTTGTCTCACTATTATTGCTACATGTTTTTAATGCACAAATATATAAATACAACCTGCTGAGTCCATTCTGTTGTTTGTGTATGTACAGTTTCAGTGATACTATTTGTATGGGTAGCTAATTAGAGAGCTCATCCCTGGTAGAGGATAACACTCCCATTCCCAGCAACCTTATCCACGGATGTGATCCTGTGAGGTTTTTCCTTTCCACATCAGCACGTCTACGGATATGGCCATTGTTCAGATTTTGCTTATGCAGACATTTCTAGGAAAGACTGTTTAACAGCCAACTTCCTAGTGTTTCATTCTTACAACCTTCCTATCCCCTCTTCTGTGATGTTTGCAGAGCCATAAATGCAGGAGTTGTGACGTAGATGTAGCCATTGGGGTGGGGCTGCCCAGGATCTGTTGATGTCTGCACTGTGTCCAGCTGTGGATTTCTGTGACAGTCTCCGTTATCTGTAAAGAAAGGCGTTCTGATAAAGGGTGGCAATAAGGATAAGACTCAGATTGCAGCAGAAATTGGGCTGGTCTGATAAAGTGGTGGTAGTAGAGTCTCTTCTAAGATCTGTGACCTCACAAGCCATTGAGAGTGGGCTAGGTTCCTAATACCAGGTATATCATTCCTCCTGATAAACGGGCTTAAGTGTAATTAGACAGTCATTGGTCATCACCAACACATGAGTGCAACTTACCACACCTTTATGACTATCTTACCATGCTTTCATTGCCATAGTTGAAAGGTGTCACAACTGGGTATGAGTATTAATGCCCCTCTGTCTTGGCATCTTGCGTAGTATTTTCTGGTAACCTGGAAGTTACGAAAAAGGTTTTTGGATCAAATCAGCTTGTGGGGAGCACTGTCAGCCCCAGTGGAATAACTTTCTCTAAGGTGTATACATACATTCATGCCCATATGTGTGTGGTTTTTAGGTAAATATAAAATAATATCCTTAAAGCTTTATCAAATAGCCTTGGTGTTATTCCACCCTCCTCCTCTCCCTCTTCCTCCTCCTCCTCCTCCTTCTCTTCCTCCTCCTCCTCTTCCTCCTCCTTCTCCTTCTGTATTGACTTCTTCATACTCCCCAAAGAACCCTCCCCATTTTTCTATTTCCTGCTTTATATTACCTACATCCTGCTATTTCCCTCTCAAGTCTCCCCTACCCTGCTCCGGCCCCTTTATAATTTCCTGGCTTCTGTGGCTAGTCCATGTTATATACTCACATCTGAAGATTTGGAGCTAGGAACTGCACATAAGAAAAAGTACACAGCACTTGTCTTTCTGGGTCTGGGTTACCTGGATCAATATAATCTTTTCTAGGTCAATCTATTTACCTAGCAAAGGTAGCTAACGAACCCACTGGAGATATTTTTTAAAGAAATTCAACTTAGTAACTCAAACAGCAATTTTTCAAATTAAATAATGTAAAGCAGTGGGATACAAAGATAACACTAATTTGATCTTGAATGCTGAGGACTAGATGTCTCCCTTGCCCTTCCCCCCTAGCCCCTCCCCCCACACACACAACTAAAACATTGTCTCTAGAAAAGCAGAAAATTTTCTATGGACAGCACAAACATTGTAATTTATAATCTCCACTAGTCTCATATCTGATCCAGGTGTTTCAGACATCATTCCTAGGCTTAGGTCAGCATGACAGAAAGCATCAGGGTAAAGTTTGCCTGTGCTCTCAGAACTAAGGCTAAGAACACCTTGAATTTATCACATACCTAACTTTGAATTTGTTTTTGGTTGTTGCATACTCAGAAACCTTCCACTGCAACTCGAGAGAAGGCTCAGCAGTTAAAGGTAGGCTCACAACCAAACACTTGAAAACTCTTTCACTGTTGCCAGCTGTTGTGACCCGACCCCCAAACACACACTAAGTTATACAATTTCACATGGGCTCATGCTTCCTAGAATAAGAAGCTGTGTCCTGGTCATCTAACCCAATGGCTCTGAAACGGATCATTTATCAGATTCCTGTAAAACCAATATGGAAATCAAAGAACTGCTTATGTTGAGTTGGGATGTTTAGGAGGTATCCAGAGGACTGACAGTACATGTTAAGCTGCAGAATCCCAGGACCGTCTGGTCTAATCAGAGATCACTTCACTGATAGGCCTGGGTCTGAGGACGAATATGTCCTCATGCTGGAGTACGCAAAAGAGTTGTAGCATGACCCTGGCTCTTCACATTCTCATTCAGCCTTCTGTGGCTAACTCAGAAGATGCCCAGCTAACTATCAAGGCAATGGAGACAAGTGGACCAGGTGCTGACAGGTTATAGAAGAATGCTTAACACTCATCACAGTCAGCACACATTTCCAGCTTCAGTCATTCCTAACGTCTATTTGTTTCTGTTATAGAAACAACAGCCTTTCATTAAAAGAACTTTTGAAATTGCATAAAAGCCGAAGAGAAAAAATATAATTCCATCAGTTATATACACAACCATTAACAAGTGAATGTTTTCTGTCTTTTAATGAATAGATTGCTGGGTTTTTGCTGAACTGTGTTCATTCTGTGTGTTCAGTTTCGAATCCTGCTTTTTTCACACTGTTACAGCATAAGCATTTTCCATTTGTAAACAACATTTTCTTTCATTGCTGCACAATATGATTTGATGTGGTTGTACTACATGCAATGGTTTTTTTCTCTAATTTTTCACCACTTTGAATACTGTTCAAAAAGATGTGAAGATACAGTAGTAGAACCACTTTTTAATGATGTACCCGAGGAGAAAATATGGAGTCAAAGATTTCTAAGCATTTTCACACATCCTGTCAAATTATTTTCATACTTTATTTAAATGTAATTAAATGCTTTTTAATTCTATGCTTTAAAATTCTAGAAATAAAGATAAACATATTTACCATTATTCCCCTGAAGTCTAGAGGCTGACAGCTAGTAAGTATTCTGTTATATTCTTTCCCCATCATTTGAAAATTCATACACATATACATATACTGATATATTATTGCTAGATTAAGACCATTGTAGTCTATAATAGATTTACTCTTAATATAATCATTTGTGAACACAGTCCTATGTCAAAAATTCAGTAGCTGGGAAGAGGACTCTACTCAGTGAGTAAATTAGTTTTCACACAATCATGAAGACTTGAATTCAGATCCCTAGGACCCACATCAAAACTCAGAATAGTGGTTTCTGCCTGTAATCCCAGTACTATCTAGAGTGGCAGAAGTTAGGCAAATTCCAGGGCCTCACTAGCCAGCCAGAAACAGTAAGATCCAGATATTTTTATATTAACTTTGAAAGGTACCTGCTTTGGACAACTAGAAAGCCAAGAAATGCCCAACACTACTCTCCCTGTCCTGTCTATCTTTTTTTGCCTCCTGTGGTTAGTGAGAGAGATCCTCTGGGTTGATTATGTTAAAAGTTGGGGTGGATGCCTCCTTTTGACACTTGGGAAATGAGCAGAGTAGGGTCTTCTGTTACAGGAATGAGTAAGCCAGGAGAAATCTCTAGCACTGGGAGGTCCTGTAGTACATCATCCAGATACTCCCCTAGATGACAGCTTCCTTCCAGACCCTCCCTCTCTGATTCTTTCCTTGTTTGTCTAGCCTGAAAATTTTTCCTTCCAGAGCAGTGGTTCTCACCCTTCCTAATGCTGTGCCCTTTAATACAGTTCCTCATGTTGTGGTGACCCACAACCATAAAATTATTTCTGTTGCTACTTTATAACTGTAATTTTACTACCATTATGAATCATAATGTAAACATTTGTGGAGATAGAGGATTACCAACAGTGTCAGGACCACAGGTTGAGCCCTAGAAAAACAAGCTCTCCACAAATACAATATCTCAACCCCTTTGCTTCAATTTTTGATAACTCTGGGAGGATATCCCAGCTTCCAGGTTCTCTGCAGGATTGGTTGGTCGTTTTTATAAGCACCTAATTTCTAACCCCCACTTGCCTAACCCCCCTTCCTTTACCTCCCTGAAGGTATTGATCCTACAGCTACCACAGTAAACATACACAAGTACTTCCAAAAGTCTTACTCTGCTTGCTTCCTGGGCTGGAGCTCAAGTCCTACCAATAATGTGGTCCATGAGTCAAATGGACATCATTGCTGGGCCTCATTTTCCTAACAGGCAAAGTAAGAGGTTTTGTCTTATCTGTCCACAGCTTCTTACTTTAAATGGATTTATGTGATCTCTATTTTTTTAAAAAATAATGATTTTTATAAAATTCATTGACCAGGAACCAAAGCATTCTTTAGGTTCCTGGTTACTTGTGAATGCATACGACTCTACAGGTCTGGTTCTGTGGTATAATCCAGAGCCTTCCCTCAGTGAAGAGCCTCCAGACTAGATAGTAAGCACAAACAGCTCTTCTCCCCCTGAGAAGGAGGGTTCAGCTGTAAGGTATTGGCTACTGTGTTCCTGGGGAGGTATCTGAATGGCGTGCATACCACAGGATCATCCACACCCAAAAAAGTCACATGACAGCCTCTTATTCACAAAGGAGATACATAAGGAGCTTTGGGATTCCAAGGTCAAATAAAGGAAAAAGAAACCAGGCTGGATGCCTACTAAGTGTGCACCCGGTACTCTTGTTCTTTTGCATAGGTTCAGTTAATCTTTGCAGCACTCCCTGTAAGTTGGCCAACACCGTCTCTATTTTATTAATGAAGCCACTTCGAAGGACACGTGACAGCTCAGAATCACATGTATGTATGTACAAGAGTCAAGGCTCCATTCCCTGGTTTTGCCCAACTGCAAAGTACATGCCTGCTCCTGTACCTGCTTCCTCAGTGAGAGCTAGTGCGCACCTGGAGGGCATGCCTCTGTCTTTCCCTTTGGAATCCTGAGCACCTGGCAGGGTGTCAATCACCTGTTATTAAACACATATTTATGACATTAATTACTTAAGATCTCAACTTCCAAGAATGGCATTTCCATTGTGTTATCATATGATCAGCCTTCTGACATCCCCTCCAAACTTCTCTTAAAATGCTCAGCCTTCAGCGAAAACCAAATACATCTCTTCTAAATTACACAGTGAGGTCAATCCTTTCTTGTTTGCAAGATCACTCACCTGTCCTGATAAGCTAGGGTCCCACTGATTGCCCCTAAACTCAGTATGCTTTGGAAAGATGATTTAAACACTTTCTTAACATATCCATAAAAAGCATTCAAAGGATATTGGGTCACTCACTGGGACTCAATGAGACCAATGTACATACTGCTGCCTCCCAGGTTACCTCTGCTTTAATAAAGCATGCTTTATAAACCTCATGAAGGCTATAATTAAATTTATAAGCAGCCTTTCTCACAACTTTAACAAAAGATGTCTAACTGGTGGTGTGTGTATGTTCTGTGTGTGTGTGTGTGTGTGTGTGTGTGTGTGTGTGTGTGTGTTTTAAAATCCTGTTCCATAAAGATTATGGCTCCCCCGCTGTTTGGAAAAGATCATCTCACTTGTAACACTAATAACTTGAGCAGGGGAGAAGCTGGCCTGGTGAATGGAATGCACTTCACTGCACATCTTGGCTCAGCTAGAAATCGGAAACAGATGGTCCTTGCGGCTGCTTTCCCACTCGAGCCCGCTCACTGCCAGCCTGTGGTCTTCAGTGGGCTGCTGCTGGCAGTCTGTGACTTGAACATAGTAGGACGTGGCAAAAGAAATCAAATCTTTTCCAATGAGCAGCAAGTTATAATGAAATTTGACAGATATGACATTCTATACCTAACATCTAGTTAGAATATATTAACCTTTTAGTTTTCTTAAGCGCCTTGCAGAGAAGTTGTGAATATACGTATTAGAAACTTGTGTTTCGTGTGTTCTCTTTTTCTTTTTTCTTTTTAACAAGGGGCAGAGGGTTTAGCCCAATCTTGGGTGGCAGCTGGTTAACAGAAAATGCAGATATAGATTTAAAGTCAAGGAACTTCTAAATAGAAACGGAGCAAGAGCTGCCACTGACTGAGGAGCAGATTCATTCTTTGCAGGACATGGTAGGTGAGTTCCTACTGGGAAAAGAAATGCATCAGTATTTTTCTTATGGACAAAATCTACATGTTTGCATGCAAAACACACAGGCAAAAATATGGCTAGTCCCAGAGTACATCATTCAAATGAAATGGGACTGTCTGGACCTCCTGATTTTCCTCAATACTGCTGTTTCCAGTTAGTGAATTTTTTTTCTGCCACACTGTAAGGTGGCATGGGACACCAGTTTATCAAACTCAGGACTCTTATATCTAGAAATGACGTGTACCTGTGCAGATAGTTTTACCGCTTTTGCTGGAAGAAAGGAAGGAAGGAAGGAAGGAGGGAGGGAAGGAGGGAGGGAAGAAAGAAAGGAAGAGATAAAGAAGGAGAGAGAGAGAGAGAGAGAGAGAGAGAGAAAGAGAGAGAGAGAGAGAAAGAGATCAAACTCAGAAAAGGGGGCTGTGTGTTTTTACTAGCTATAGAGGAACTGAACTCCTGACCTTTCCATGTTAGCTCTTCTGCCTCACCTATACCAAGACCTGTGAATGAGACCACACTCACTAGAATTCAGCAAGGTAGTGCAATGTGCTGAGCTCTATTTGGGGATTTTCCCACCTGACTAAAGTTAGAGAAAAGACCTAGGTATTAATAGTACATAATCTCTCTTCAATACAGAACTCTCTTTTCTTTTCTTTTCTTTCTTTCTTTTTTTTAAATCTTAGATGCCCACTTGCCCTACACTGAGCTCTGCAGCCTTGACCACAGGGTACCTTTATAATTTCAGGGTTTCTGAGGCTGTATGATTCAAGCCAGTGTGTGTATATGTGTGTGTGTGTACACGTGCGCACACGCGCATGCACGCGCGCATGTGCATGCACCCAATATCTAAATCTAGAAAAAGAAATACAGTATATCTGCTTTCTTGCAATAAGGAAAGCACGAGTGGGATAGTTTTGAGTAAAGCAGATGTAGGCTGAGTCTTTCCTATTTTTTATTTTTAAAACAAGATCCTGTTTGTACTTTCGATTAGCCTTTTATGTGCAAGTCTCTTGCCTCTACCTCCTAGGATCACAGGTGTGCACCAACAAACCAGTATGGTCTTTGATCTTGATTAACGTGAATCTTTTGGTAAGACTCTTACCTCTTGGACTCAGACCTGATAACTGAAAATAATATCAACCTTCCAGGACTTTTACATATCTTTCACAAGCATCACCTAAAAGCGTTTTAAAAGGTGTCTGGCATAGAGCAGGTGCTAAACCTTGTAAGTGACCTCAGAGGTACTACCAGGGGTATAAGAGCCAAACTCAACTCCGGCGCTTTATCCTCATTCTATTTCCAATTCAGGAACCCTAAATAGGACACTTCACTGTCTAGCATCTGTTTCTGATCATAAAGTGAGGTTAATAACAAGACTACCTCATAGGAACCTACCTGGAAAAAAAAACACTTAAGGCTCTTGGAACATCGCCTGGCTGAGAGGAAACACTGGATAAACGTTAGCTGTTATTACATGCTGCGTTCAAATCATGTGCTCTTGTGGAGTTTCACATTTCCAAGGGTCCTGGAAACAAAGCATAAAAGGAGAGGGAAATGCATTTAATTGCTGGCACTACAGAAATGCTATTTAATGGATGGATGAATGGATAAAAGACATATGTTCATCAAAGACAGGTGGTAATACAGCCAGTCTATCTGAAGTAGACACAGAAGGATGATATAGATAAAACAGGCAATGGGGAGTCAAAGAGACGCAGATGCCTGCAGAGTGAGACTCTGACCCAGACCATGTACTAAAAGGAGAAACAGCATGAACAAAATGTACAGAGGAATCAGTAGGACCATGAGGTTGCAACTGGCTCTCCAGGTGGGCAGACCTCTGTGCCTTTTTAACATGTTGACCTAACCACCAGGCCGACCTCCTACCATTCCCAAAACCCTTATAAGAAAGAAAGACACAATCCTTCCTTGGGAATCTCAACTTGTAGATAGGAAGACAGGCTGAAATCCATGATTTTAGGAGTAGGTAGTAGTATCCAAGCTGTGTTGGAACGAGACTCAGCCTCACAGCACAAGACCAAAGGATGGGAAAACAGGGTATTTCTCAAGAGAGGGGCAACATGAAATAAACAGAGAATCGCTTGTCACATAGTAGGAAGTATGCACGGGAGGTATATTTTTTGAACACAACTACACATATACACGTGTACACACATACATAGACATGCCTACAAATGTTATGTTCTTTGTTTTCCTGATTAGTATAGGCCACAGAAAATCAGAGAGGTTAATTAAACTGGGAGAGGGCACACAGTCAGTAAGTCTCAAAGCAGGGTATGAGACTTCGGAAACAATACTCTCAACCATTCTATTACCAAAGCCTTTGAAAAGCATTAATACTCCATTACATATTGCCCTTTAGTAGCACAGACCCAGAACTTCCCATCGGTGTTGTACACCTGTTGGCAGCAGGCTTGAAAGCCTGTCCCCAGTGCACCGGAGGCAAGGCCTAGCTACAAATCCTGGGCCCTGGAACTCTTGATTTGTTTGCTTGCTTTCCATAACACAAAGGGTTTCAGTTGGGCCCTTTATGAAGACCAGAGCAGGTTAGGAGGCCACTGGCACTTGGCCTAAGACTTCTTCTGATGGTCCATTTCCTCCCTAGTGCCTCTATCACCTGGGCCTTACTCTGTCTCCTGATTGTACAACAAGGGGACCCCACTTCTTATAATACAGAGTCAAGGAAATAAAAAAATAAAGAAAGCCCAAACTCTCGGGCTTGTTTCCCAATGGGAAATGCTGCCTTTGCCGCAGATCTACTCACTCACGTGCATGGAGAAGTGTTCAAATGACAAGAGTTAAATTCAAACCATGTAGTCGCTTTCCGCTATTTTTTTTTCCTGACTGAAGGCAAACCATTTAGATGTTTGTTTCCAAAAAGGCATCTGTCAGCAATCAAAGAGGGAAAAATGCATAAGGCAGTGCAATTGTTTGGAGTAGCATTTCCTGGATCATGTTAAATGCTTGAATTGCTCCCCATTATGCTCACCAAATAATTTTATTTCCCACAATAATTGCAATATTTAACATGTTTTATTTAATCTTGTTTTAAGGCTATTAACAACGGGGCCACACCGTGAAAAGACTGCTATCTGAGGAAGGGCAGCTTCCAGCAGGCTTTTAGTCGACAATGATAATGTTAAATGTATCTAATTGTTCTAGATTTAAAACTGTTATCCAAAAATATCTAACATGTCTTTGTTCAAGACTACTGTGTTATCTGCTACATAGTCCTCTCAGGTTTTCCATCATTCACAAAATGAAATCTGGATGCCAGTTTAGGTGGTGCCCCATTCATTCATAAATAATGGGCAAGCATAGGACATTCGGAATCCTGAAAATGCTATGCTTCAGAGGACAAATGCCTCCAACTTCAGAGGTTTCTGACAGACACACTTGGACATGGAAATGCTGCAGCCTCACAAGTCTGTGTGTCTGTGTACCCTCATGCAGGGGAGGAAGCTGGATAAGATAACAGTGGGTCAGGGGGCCTAAGGAGGGGGACGGGTAGAAGGAGAAGCGTATTCGAAGACTGACTGCGCTGCTTCCTTTTCCTATTTCTTCGGGGTGTGTGTGGCGGGGTAAGGTCAAGTTGCTATTTTATGTTATACATAGAATTTACAAATTCTTTCCTTGTCTTTCTCCAGATGGTCATTTTCATAACTCTGCGGTTGCACAAGGCTGTGAGGGATCTGGCCCGGAAAGTTAGGGTACGTTTCTGAAAGGAGCATGTGTCCGTCAGAGACGCACTTGCTGGGCTCTCACAGGTTCCATAGACTTGAGACTAAGGGCATACAAACACAAAGAACCCCTCAAAGATTGAGAGTAATCCTCATAGCCCTGTGTTATTAGAAGATTATAATAAGGGGGAACAAAAAAGAGGGGGACATGCTCGATTTATTGTATGTCCATCTCTAAATGCAGCCTGGGAGCCCTGCTAGAAATGAGAGAACACCTCTGGCTCTAAAAGACTAAATATTACTGAAATTATTTTGGTCAAAAAGAGCTAGCTGCTGTATTACCATAATGCTAAGTAATTAAATGATGATGATGACAACGACGATGACAACAACGACAACCCCTATTACTATTAAGGAGTGCTCCATAAATAAAAGGCAAAAAGCCACCAAAGTAACCTCTTTGCAACTTAAAGACCTGAACCAAAGCTACCAAAGCATAATTAGGTTGAAACCATGCCTAGGAAAAATTCATTAGCTAGTTGGACAATTAAAACCACAACTTTTCAATGATCACAGTTGATCCCGGGCGAGAAATAGTAATCAATTCTCCCACACCCTGATGTACCCACATGGAGGCCTCTGGGTACAGAACTGTAGAATGTCACCAGTGGGAACTTGGGGACCCCATGGTTGCTCATCTTCAAAACAAAACTCAGGAGGAATTTTCAGTGTTGCTCTCACACAGGTGTTGTCTGCAGCCTTAGCCCAGCTCAGCTCTCAGGAATGGCAGCTACCAAACACAAGTGACCAAATAAATAAGGTCTCTTCCTGCTCCCTGTTAGTCCTCAGTAGGTGGCTTGAATTCAGTAGCTGTCTAGAGTTTTTCCCAGTTAAAAAATTCATTTTTCTAGTACTTTTATAGATAGGTCCACGTTATTATGTTGTGTTTTTTTTTTTCAGGCCAAAAACCAAATTGTGTAACTTAAAATCCCTACAAATAAGATGGCTAGGTTACAGTATGGAAATCAGAGTTAAATTTTCCTGATTGAGGAGACTCTCATATCAAACTTAAACTGAATCGTGTAAAAATGAATTGATAAAGGACTGTTTACTTTATTTCTAAAGATTATAGATGTCCAGAATTCATTTTAACAGCACCAAAAAATATAGCTGTATACCCTAGTGTTGGCTAGAATGCATACTGCACCAGCAATGTAGTAATTTACTCCCATGAAAACACAACGAAACACAGTGCCAACTGAACCAGAAAGCAGGGGACTCCGAGACTGGCATCCTGTATTTAGGTTCTTTCATAACCAAATTAACTAATGAATTAATTAAAAATTTTTAAAAAACACAACAATAACAACCAAAACCACAAACAAGGTACAGAAAGAGAAATAATTTTCCCCTGGAATTTCTTTCTCCTTGGAAAACCTGTTCGGTTATTCCCAGATTTAGTTTTAGACTCTTTGCTTTGCTTCCAAGGGAGATGTGTAACACAGCAAAACCTAACCAACAAACACTTTCTAAAATGCGCAGCTCACAATCTTGAGAGTGGCTGTGAAAAACAGATACTGAATCAGACTTAAAGTCTGAGTTGGGGGGAGGGAAAAACGCCCCAAACGTTGCATGATAGTCTCTAAGCAGTTCCATCTGTCAGGCAGAAATTTTAGGCTAATAGCCTGTGGCGATCTCTCTCCGCAGTCCACTACCTGCCTTTGTCCTATTAAATCTCTTTATCCTCCATAAAAATACCAAACACAATCTTTAAAAGCAAGGAGGGGGGTGTTGTTGGAAGGAAAGGAAAAACCTTGCAGACCAAAATCATCTGAGTGATGAAGCCCTAATTTTAACCACCTCCCTTTGATGTGTAGCAGTGGGCTCTTGTTTTAAAGAGAGAGAAGGGAAGACAGTTCTAGCTGCAGACTCCTCATCTCCACTTCACCTTGCCACTGGGTCTGGGAGAGATTGGTTCATTGTCAAGGAGATTTTTTTTTTACCCATGATTCCATATGGTATGGACCGGACTACATGTTGCCCCACATGCCACTGCAAATGTTTTCTCAATTAGGTGTCTTATCTCCCGTGAGTTAGCATCAGATGAAGCTTGCTGACAGCGTAATGGCAGGGAAAGCTTCCGACGGCTCCATCAAATGGCAGCTTTGCTACGACATCTCGGCCAGAACTTGGTGGATGGTGAGTTGGCAGCCGGGACTGCCTTTTTTTTTTCCTCCCCCCCCTTTTCTACTTTCCCTCCCTCTTTGACAAAATGTCCCAGACCTCACATTCATCAAACTCACATTTGATTTTTTACACTCTTCAGTGAGGCTGCCTCACACTGCTTCCTCTTGCCACCCTCCCTCTCTCTGCCACTCTGCAACTGGAGTTCCCAGTAATGCTTGCTCTTGTTTGCCATGGGACAGTATTTGGTGGTTTTTTTTTTTTTTAGTATTAAAAATATTTTTAAGACTGTCAAAAGTTTTAAGGTGGAATTCTGTATTTTAGCTATGGATGTCTGCAGATTAAAAGGAAAAAAAAAAAAAACAGAGCTGTTTGTCCTGCCCCTTGGGCTTCGTGTCCTCTGTGTAGCCTCACACCCTCTTTACTTTTGATTTTTGAGAACTATAAGGTGCATGGTTCTCCTTGGCTCTGAAATATTACGAGGGGTGTATATCAAGCCCTGGACTGGTGCATGCAAGCCCTGCTTGTGAGAATCCTTTCATGCCCCAGTAATTGGAATGCCTCAAGTCACCTGTGAGAGTACTCCAGGGCTCCATTCCTCATCTTCCTCAGGGGACCATAGCTCTGACATCTAACTTTTGCAAGTCTGTTTATGTCGGAGCAGACCTTCTAAGTCTTGGAACCACCAACTTCGAGTGGAATGGACCGGCACACCCTTTCTTTCCATTGCTCTGGGTACAAGAAAGTTTAAAGAACTCCTAACTTGTAGCTGCAGAACGAGTTAACTCACATGTCATGGTCAACCAGGCCAGACAACCTTTGACTTCTGGGATCTCTAAGAGCTGGGGTGAAGTGGGAGGATGTACAATAGCTCATTGTCACAGGAGACGCTCGTCCTGTGAGGAAGAGAGTCCCAGAATCATTGCTGTCCTCGTTAGGGTGGTGTCCGTTAAGGATTAATTCGTTAGCACCGCATTCCTAGTTTTCCGTAATTATTATTCTTACAGCAAGCGTGAATTCTTCCAGGGAGTGGAAAAAAAAAGTTTGCTGCCAGGACAATGAATGTATTATCCGTTCCTAACTGGACCGTGAACTTCAGCTCATTTCACATAGATATCAGTTTAAGAAAAGGAGAGTGTGTGTGATGTTGAAGGGGGAGCCTGGCGAATGGAATTACAAAACAGGGCATGGTTCTCTGTACGATCTACAGAAAAAGTACTCTCCCTTCCTGGACAAATGGTGCTATCATTTTGGCAAGACGTAGGAATTCGGAAGACTGAGACTATTAAAAGTGAGCTACTGCAGGATTCTATTCGGCGGCTCCCTGGGATTCAGTATGTCCATTCCAAGGACTTGAGTAAAAGTAGTTGTGGGTATGTGTGTACTTGTATATTTTTCTCTCGTAATTTCTTAACAAGATGTAAGAAACTTTACCAGTGGTTACAGAACAATATTACAGAGAACTTTTGGCTAACGAGACTCGCAAACCTCTATCTCTTACGACCCTGAACTCGTATTCAAGGCATTTATTTTCCCATTAGACTTTCTGCCAGCAAGAGCAAGGTTTGCTTGTATGAGATGGTCATATTGCTTCGATTCACACAGCTTGTTAAGCACTACAAATGAATTTACTGATTAGACTGGCAATTATTTTCTACGCTAAGTTGTAAGCTTGAAAAAAAAAGGAAAAAAAAAGCTGTCCTGATGCCATGCTCTCGGGAAAAACATTCTTTTTCCTTACTGTACTTCAGGAGGTCCTAGATTTTATAGACTGCTAATGGTAAATTGTGTCAATTTTTTTTTATTTCTTGCAAATATCACCGAATGCTTCTCTCTCGATCTTCCTCTCTGTTCCCCCTAATTTGGAAAACTGTAATTTCTTTTCTGTAAAGTTTACTTGGAAGTTGCTCTTCATCTAAAATTATTTTACAGATGTTTTACCACAGGGGAAATACTGTATAAAAGTGGTAGGAACACTTAGCAATGCATTTGGTTAAAGATAAACAATGCAGAAAGCTCGCACGCTGCGGTTTAGGCTGCATACTGAAAAGAAGTTTCTCGGTACTTGAGTGCCTCTTGGTTTTTGCTTTGAATAAGGGGCAAGAAATCTACAGGCTCTTTAGAGAAGTTGCAGGAAGTACCATAGAGGAGAAATCAAAATTTTAGTTCCATTAAGGGCAATTGCACACCATAGAATTTTAGACCTACCAGCTACAAATAATTCTGTGGTAAATTTTCCATTTTTGGTGTCAAATTAAGGCAAAGCTTTGCTGAAGGGTGAAACAACTAATGAAAAGAATACAAACTTTACCTTTTATTTTTTTATTTCTGTTTCCTCCTCCCTTAAGATCGCCACCTTACTAACCCAATTTTTCCAAAGTGGAGAGAGAGACAGAGAGAGAGAGAGAGAGAGAGAGAGAGAGAGAGAGAGAGAGGAAAAAGAAAAGTCCTGGTTTACATGGTTCCTCCAGCAAAAGACAGTTCAAGATCTGAATTTCATATTAAAGGCAAATAACGCTTTAAAATTACCTCCTGTGTCATCTGGCTGCTCAGACTCCGGGATCATAGTGGGAGCCTCCGGCTTGGTCCTCCCAGCATACAAAGGCAACTCAGTGAATGCCCCCTCCGCCCACGGAGACTCGGCCTCAGCTGCCAGCTCCGGGATATGCAATTTTGCTTTTTAATGAATCGTAAACAATTTGTATGGCAAATGAGTTTGTTTGTTTTAGTTTAGGAGCATGTGCTGAGCCAGGGTATACAAGGTCATCACCTATTCCAGGACTTAGGTGCAAACGGGTGGAGCTCTGGATCACTTTTTAATATTTTTTTCTAAATAATAAAGACACACTAGGATGAAAGAAACTGGTCAATAAAAGATTAAGAATAACGACCCCTCTCTCCTTCCTTTTCCTCCTCCCCCCCCACATAACTGCCCTGGCTTACAGTGGAGTTCTGTGCCCTTTCTAATAACTAACTGGAAATCATTTGCATGAAGTAACCATTGTTTCTTTGGGGTATAAGTTTTAGCTTTGTCTTTAAAAGACTACTTTCACTTAAGAAACAGCTATTTTATGATGAAAAATACTGGCATGGGCCATCTCTAGCCATCCCTTCTTAAGATTAAAGCTTAACACTTTCCTGAATGATATTGGATATATGAAATTAGAAAATAGTGCAAAAAAAAAAAAGTACATGGAACACCCCAGCGTCTAATGAAAACTTTTATTCAAAGCCACCAAGTTGTAAACAACTGAGAGGTTGACAGGCAACTGGGTTCAAGCATGCACATTCTAACAGTAATTACCTTTGGCACGGCCACTTATGAGAAATCTTTTGATATCTGAGCCACTTCTCTAATGCTTTAATCATGTAAATCAAGAAATAGATATTGCGTATCAACTTCATCTCGCTGTGTTGTGACATATCTAGTTGAAACTTTCTGACCGAAAACTAAAGAGAGAACTCGCAAAATTTATTCTTCACTCCAAATGAATCCGAACTGCCTCAAAATGCGCATGTATGCTCCAGAAGGGACTCTTGCTTGTTAGAACACCTCCATTCTGCCTCTACAGCTTCAAAACGAAGGCAGAGTAATTCTTCCCCTGGTCATACTAATTTAACGACAGGGGTTGGTTATGGGAAGATTTGTCTGTGAATTTCAAAATACACTTGTCTTTTTTCTATCAGTCAAATTTAAGAGTTATGATGGCTAAAGCAAAAAAAAAAAAAAGAAGAAGAAGAAGAAGAAGAAGAAAAGAAAGAAATCCTGGGTGATTCTGCAACTGGCTGTTACCCAGGCTGAATTCCTGATTATTTATTTTTGACAAATTTTTCTTTGTAGAAATTAACACATTAATTTTCAATCAATAATTGTTGTTTAATCCAATTGTTTACAACTCAAGCTTGGTATAAGAGGAACATGCTTGGGCAAGAAGGATCTGGTGTGCCTTGCAGTATAAATATCTGTTTTCAAAATATGCATGTAAAAACCTGTTTCTGTGAAATACTGCTTTATTCTGTTTACCAATTAGAGGCCATCGTGTGCAGTCTGCTTCCACAATGGCTGGCAGCTTCGAATTCATGGAAACCTCTTGCCTATGTTTGCTCGAATTCATGTCATGAGCCGCATTTCTCATTTCAACTTTTAAATGTTCATTGTCAACTGAACAACTTTTCCAAATGACCATTTTCTGCATGCCTTTGAAGACAGTGCCTAATGAAGATTTCCCTAGGAATTGACACTAGCCCTTTCAACATAGTGACTGCAATAACTTGGAAATTGCTAAAATGGTAATAAATGAAAAGATTCAAAACGAAGAGAACCAGGAAATAATAAAGCATAAAATAGTCTCAGTACCTGGGCTATTTTTAGAAAAATCCACGGCAAACCTATTTATAGACCTTGAATTTAACACATCTGCATGCTCTTTTAAAATATTTTTGTACAGCAAGTGACTTGATCTGAGCTCATTATTAAATGAACAGCTTTAAGTACAAGCCACCATTGTAAATATGTGTAACCATATCATGTCTAAGAATGTCCACCAAACTCAGATGTTTCTATGCCCTCAAAACATTCTTTTTTCTCTCAGTAATAGATTCTAAGAAAAATCCAAATGAGGTAGGGTTGACTTTTTTTCTTCCTCATACATTAAGAATCTATTCTTATCGTTTTCCTGGAGGTCAGTCCTGTACAACTGCTTTTCAAATACAATTCGCTGTTCTTAGAAAGAAGCAAATACATTAGACTAGTTCCTTTTTTTTTCTCCTTAAATCTAATTATAATCCAAATGTGCTTCATTCGGAAATGTGATTGGCTGCTTCAGCTAGCCTGTGCTCTTCTACTATCGTTCTAAAAAATCTTGATTTCCTGTTGTTACGGTCATATTTCTCCTGTGAACTTTAGACAGTGAAGTAAATGCTTTGTCCTTCCTTATTTTCTAGTTGAGTTTCCTTCACCTGTCCTAAATATTGTCAGGAGTGTTTCTAATTTAAAACCAAGAGAATCAGGGGCTGATTAGAAGACAGGAAATTGGAGGATTAAGCTGTCTGGTTACACTTCCTTTACTTATCAGCACTCAGTAACTCACTCTAGATTGCAAACTCAACGGGACTGTTTTTACAATTCATTGTTCTTTCTGGGTGCTTACATACATATAGCAAGGGCGTGTGGCAGCCTGTGTGTGTCCACAAGTGTGCAAATGCATCTGTGATTGCTCCTGTGTGCACTGGTGAGTGTGGCGAGAAAAGAATCTGCAGTTGGGAGTTATAAGCAGACACTTTTAGGTGGGGTAGTCCTGAACCAAAGGGAGGCTTATAATGGAGGCATGAAAGTTCACATGAAGACTGCCATCCCAGGATAGTCCTGTGAAGTCGAGTAAAGAATGGAATGCTACAAAGGAAAGGGCAAGAGGCGCTGATTCATAAGTTAGAACTGGATGCTGGTAGCCCCTATGCTGTTCTTCTCTCTGAGTTTGGCTCAGATGCACCAGTATTCGTATCAAATAGAGAAGTAACTCAAAGCAAGAGAATGAGTTAATCTAACAGGACTCCCAAGGCCACTGTGGGATCCCCTTGCCTCCAGACAAGAATGGGTTCTTTCTTCTTGTGACAGCAAGTCTGCGTGCTCCAGATGGGCTTATACTATGAGATAGATGCAAGTCAGGGAATTAAACGATAGATCAGGACAAGGATATAAAGGTTTGTCTTATGCCACCCAATCACCCAAAATTAATGACATAACACAAGTAAACTGATCTTACAGATTCTTACTGTGCTGTGTATATTTGCAGGGCTGCGTTCTAGAAGGCAGGCTGAAAAGTCCCTTGTTTGACCCCATTCTGCCCACTGCCTTGCCCTGAATAAGAATTGGTTGGTCTGATTTTAGAGAGTGCTTGATGGCTGTGCAAGATTTACCCACCTTGTACTACGGAACAGTAGAAGATGAAGTGCGTAAGAAAGAATGGTGTGACAAGAACAGGTGGTTGGTTAACTGGTAGAGTAGGAGTTAACACTTAAGGGCTTGTTCAGTGAGTCCCCCATCCCTTCACGTGTGCGTCACTGACCAGGCCCAGAGATCAGCTTCTTTTTCTGTCTACAGATAGAAAGGAGTCCCTCAGTACCTAGCTGAATATTTCACCCTCACAGGTAACACAGACTGATGTCTGTCTGGTAGATATATGCTCGGTGTTTAAATATTTTTTATTAAATCTCATCACCAATCTACTTTATATCTAAAAGAAGCAAGGTTAACAGAGGCTACCCCATCACCCAAGACAATGCACAAGCTAAAGACAAGCTACCTAGTCTATAGAGTCCACTTGTTTGCTTTAGACCCACACGTCTTAGGTGAATTAATAATTAGAATGAGATGATTGAGACCACCCATTTGTAAAGGCACAAGTCTGTATTCTGTAGAGATGCAAAGTTTATAATGTGTCAGAAGGAAGAACAGGACAGCAGTCCTGTGACGTGGACTCTTGATAAGAAAGTAAGCCATCTTCCTGTTGTGTAACAGGAAGCTTCAGTGCTATTAAACAGGCTAAGGAACTGTGAAAGACCTGCCAGGCCTGATGCATAAATCTCGTCACTTAAAAAATATCCATTCATGTGTTTAAGTTCTTGAAGAGTGGCAGGAACATTTTTTTTTCTGTTATTTAATATCAATTTAATAGATATTTTGCTTACAGTTTTAAGTGGATTGTGCCATTTTTCAAAAAAAAAGCATTTTTTCACAGAAAAGCATTTATTCTTTCCTCTCATTCCTCTCTTCCTCCCCCCACTTCTTATGAGCAGAAATGATAACATAGGATATTGGTGCTGTTAGGATTAGATAGTTTTCATTGCCACAAGATTTTCTAAAGGCTTGCTCTAATCCAGAATTTTCAGTAAGGAGGACGTAGAGTAGGCTCTATTTGTCTAATCTTAATATACTTACTACAAACAAACACCTATTTTCCAGACAACCAGAGCTCTTCTTTCTTTCCATCCTTCCATCCTTCCTTCCTTCTTCCCTTCTTTCTTTTTTCGTACCGTATGTTAGATAGAATTTTTTATTCCTTGCAATCCAAGAAGTCTTGTATGTGTGATCCTCGATATGCACGTGCTGTTGCTAAGCTGGCTGTTTCAAATGGATAAGGATAGGGAATAAGGATCAGGTCAAAGGTGAAGGTGAACGAGCCCAGGCAGAGAAGCCTGCTCAGAATCATGGCGTATGGGGAAAACCAGGACATTGAAGTTGAACTGGGCACTTGATACACTGAACCACATTAAAGCATGTATCTTTACACAACTGGTATATAGACAAGCCTATACTGTCTAAGGGATGGCTACACTTAAATTCCCAGGACAGCCCGCTCTGCTGCTCACCCTAATATTCCTCAACCATCTACTCCACAGATGTGAATCTTTTACTTATGCTAATGAAATGGCTTAGCAGCTGGATTTAATAAACTCCCTTCAGATGCTGAAAAGATAAACATTGTCAACTAAATAATTGATTTCATCCATTTATTTAAGAAGCAATTAAAATCGTCATACATTGTTCTGGCTTTCTTATTTCAAGAAAATAGTGATCTCACTTCTCATTGTGTAACTGTGGGAAGCAACCTGTCAACAGGTGTTACAGGCAGTACCCCCTCCTCAAAAACACTAAGGAATCATTAAACTGCAAATTGCCCAACACTGAGGTCAAAGTCTATACAGTATTGTTAATATGGCTTTTAAGAAAAGAAATATGAAAATAATTTAAATAGTTATAGAAGGGGTTGCTATAACTTCTCAGTGAGAAGTCAAGAAATAAGCCTAAACACACAAAGTACAGATATAACTGTTTCCTCATCAATTATCTGGGCTAATGGATCCTGTGAGGAAACTGTGGGTCTGTGAGAGCTGGAAAGCAATATCTTTTTGCCACTAAACACAGTGCATGCAACCCTATAGTAAACACACAGAATATGTCTACTATCTGAGATTTGTTGCTCTGGGTACACACCAGAGATCAGAAGACAGAATGAGATTCTAGCATCAAAGAATTTCACTGGACAAAACAGCAAGCTACTGAAAGGCAAGTGCTCTGGGGAAAAAGGTCCTAGCCCTGCAAACAACATGGCAGATTAAACCAATGGCATCTGATGCTCTTCTTCAGCAGGTTGTTGTAGGTGGAATGTAGTCACAGGACTGTCGAGTATCTCAACTAGGAAAGGGAGCCCTCGGGCAGAATGGGCACTATGCAGATCATGCAGGTGCCAGAGATTGGAAGAAGTGCATGGGACGCAGAAAGGATGTTTGAGTGTTGCAGATTGCCAAGCCCACTCCAGTCACTCCACTATGACCTTGTGTTTCCAGAAGAGCCTTGACATCCCCACTGGGATGTGATGTATGGAGGTGGGGGATTCCTTAAGCACTCAGGCCAAGCAACATGCCCATTTTCTCTACCCAGTAAGTTCCACCCTTCTTTCGATGCCAATGGAAAGGAGGTTCATTTGTGGAGTTGTCTCTTGTCTTAGAAGCAAAATGTATCACTCCTCCTACATGTCCCAGGTATTGTCTTGCTCAGAGAAGCTCATCAGTGGTGAAGCCATGTTGGAGCATTTTGATTTGTTCTCTATGTCTATGTTGTTTCTTTAATATCAGAGTCTAGGCCTTGAGCTTCATATCTCCAGTGTTTAACTTATGGCATGGACCTAAAAGAACTTTAGTTCTGTAAGAGATACTGAAAATGTGTGGGTAGCAGGAGCCAATGAACTTCTGTGTCTTCCCAAAGAAAGATCTTCACCAGACTTCTGTTTCACCACCTGCTCGTCAGATCTCCCGCTAACTTTTGTCAGCTTCCTATGTCTATAGGGCTCACAAGCACTTTGCACAAGGAGAGCTACAGCTCAACACATCTCTAGAAACATTTCTATAAGAGTGCCATTTGCATTTCCACTATACCAGTGAGAAAACTGAGTCCTTGTTAAGACGAAGAGGCCAACAAGAAGTTTGAGAAAGTCCAAAGCTGTATCTGTCGGCCCTTCATTGCAGTGGTGTCAATATGCCTAGCACTATCACACTCTCATGCAAGATCCAAAGGCAGTAGTCTGTGGTCATATTATTAAAGGAAGACAGATTGCATCCTATTTTACAGAGAATACAGGGGCCCTAGAAATCAAAGTTCCTCTAAACTCAAACTCATCCCAAAGCCCCAGTTATAATGACCCTTCTATGAAATAACCACTAGGTCAGAGAACAGGGCATTGTTTCAAAAAATCAAGCAAGCTCTTCCTCTTCCTCTGAGTGACAGGTTAACAAGAAATTTTTCTTTTGTTTTCTATTTTCTTTCTCCTTTTGTTTGTTCTTTCATCCCCTTGGAAATAAGCATGTATTGTTTACTTATAAAATGATATTTTGGTGTGAAGAGATGGCTTAGATATTAAATTTACTTTCCTCACAAGGATGGGTTTATATTCCCAGAAGTGACATAAAATTCTAGATGTAGAAGCATGCCCCTATAATCTTGGCACTATGAAATGAAAACATGAGAATTCCTTTGGCTGGCTGCTCATCCAAGTCTAGCCAAATCAGTGAACTCCAAGGTTTGGTGAGAGACTGTGACTCAGAAATTAAGATGGACAGCAACTGAGAAAAACCCACAATATCAGATTCCAGCCTCTAAGTGCACATATGCATTCACACAAACACACACACACACACACACACACACACACACACACCCCTTCTCCAACACACACAAATACACACAAATACTCACGTGCATGTGTGAACATACACACAAATTGAGATTTAACAATATCATAGTCACTAAAAATATGTACCTCATAGATCTCAGAAGTATGGCAACAGAACCAGCCGACAGTGTGCATGAGCATCTGAGAGTTTGGAGCTGGAATATAACTAAGTATGTTAAAGTCACAATGCCCAGTTCCTTCCTTACATCCTTCACTAACTTGTTTGTATAAGGCTTTGCTTCTTAGACTTAGGCATGTAGTTCTTCCCATTCCTCAGTGAAGCAGCTGTCAAAAGCACAGACTTCATATTCAAGCTGGCCCTGGGAAAACTGCATGTCATGAGATGCCTAGAATCTTTGTGAATGCAACTGCATCTTCAAAGTGGAGACACAATCATCCCTGTTGTGGGGTTTGACAGAACAGTAGATAGTGTACAAGCCAGAAATCTGAGAGGTATCCTGACCCTTCATCTTGTATATTCTGCCTATCTAACTCAAGATAAAGCCCATTACATTTATTTCCTATGTAACTCCTAAATTTTCCATCCTCCATTGTCTCCCAGTCTGAGCTGCCATCTTGACTGGCCAACATTACCACAATAGCTTCCTCACTGGTCTGGCCACATCTATCTTTGCCTCCTGCAGTTATTCTTCACACTGAAGGCTAAAGGATCTTTTCAGAAACCGGTCATCTGTCATCTCAATGGATTGCCCTTGCTTTTAGAGAAAGAGCAAAACCCCTCAAGAGGCCTGCATGCTTTTGCCTCTCCAAGCCTGTCTCAGGCCATTCTTCTCCCTGAAAGGCTTCATCCCTGAAATTGAACTGCTGTCAGTTCTTCAAACTCTCAGCACCTCAGATGCTGGAGACATTCTTCTCCTTTCCCTAGAAAATGATTCTCTCTGTAGTTAGTATTCTAGCTACCATTCTCAGTACATACACATTTTCTCAGGACACCCCAACCTCCAACACACACACACCAAAAAATTGTCAGAAAGCTCTATGCTCTATGTCTGTGTTATGGGATCTCAGGGCACTCCAGACCTTGATGTATACACAAATAGCACACTGTTTACACTTGGAAATGTGTGATTGTTTAATGCCTTATCCCTCCATCAAGCCATAAGCTCCATGAGAGAGAGAGACAAGATGTTGCTCGTACATGTTTTCTTGCCTCCAGGAAAGTGTCTGGCATGATAGTAGGTAGTGGAGCGATGTTTGTTGATTCAGTGAGCAAGTGGGTGGTAGAATGTACATGGATGTTAACTACTGTTACTATAAATAATATTTTCCACGCAGAGAAATGTACTTATTTACGAGTGGGCAAAATCTTCCTTATATGTATTTGACATTCATTTCTAATAAAATATCAATTAGAAACTCAAGGTAAGATCCTGCATTTGAGACCTGGTTGTGCTAGGAGCACACCTTGGCTACCAGATTGCCCACACACAGCTGTTGAGGGTCAGCAAGTTCATGATCTGATGTCATTTGTAAGGCATTTGGCAGACAATAAACATTTAGTAAGTGTTCGATTATTGCTATTTAAAAATATTAATAGTCCCAAATCTTCCTCCCATAATTTGTGTGGAGTTTTAAATCCCCTTTAGACTCTCTGGTTGTCAGTTACATCACCTTTGCAATGGTGGTGTTGGTCTCTCTCTATAAAGTCCAGGCACAGTGTGAACAATCAGGCTAATTAACTAGCAGAAAAGCCTTCTTGAAAAATCATGAAATTTCACAAACATAGGAAGCCACTATAGCAAACCCTAAAAACACAGGCTCCAAATAGATATATTAGAAAAAAAAATCTTCACAGCTGCTCTGGGCACTTTCTGATCCTTTACAGCTCTCCCTGATTGCCCAGTGTGAGGAATAAGAAGTTGATCCATTTTCTGAGCCAACAATAACATCGAGAGGCTGATAACTGAAAGAATGCACACAAGTGTGCACAGTGGGGAGTAAGAGACTGATGGGGAGGAGATAAGAACCTGTAGTTGAATCCCTTTTGCCATCACTCTGGAAGCACCAACTCAGCTTGATTGCTCATACATAAAGTTAGATCAGTTCTAGTATCTGCCTCATGGATAACAAGTTACGTGTGTAAGTCGTTAACAACATGTCCAGCATGTGTTTCTCATTTATTAAGGGCCAGCTGTCATTAAATTTATAATTATTTTCGCCAATGGTGTCAAGCACCATTACCGTATTTACTACTATATTTTAGTGTATGATATTTAAGGGCCTGGGAAAGTAGCAAAGCAGTTCAAGAATATCTAACAAACTAATTCTTTCAAAATGATGGAGATATATATATATATATATATATATATATATATATATATATATATATGAATGAAGACAAAGACATTGCTATCCCAGTGTATTCAATTAATTTGCCCAATCAGTTTAGGTAACACTAATACCTGTGGCTAAGACTCCTCTTAGAAACCCAGAACTTATTAAAGAATACCAAGTTAACAAGAGCCTCATCTCATGATATAGGAATCATTGCTTGTGGTAAATGTCCATCCAAGCAAGTGTACTTTCTGCTCAATATACAAAACCTGTTTCTCACGCCACAGCTCAGGAAAAGACATGGGAGAATTCCATTGTAACCTACTTATGTGCTAATGTGCAGGTACTCTCACTGTTCTGGGAATTGTCAAATGTCCAACTCAGCTCAACACCCTTAGCAATTCTCATAGGAAGTCAGAAACCTCTTGTTTTTTTGGAAAATGGCACCATGACTGCATACAAATTCCTCTCAAATTATTGATTACCAACATGTTTAACAAACCTAGTAATAGAAACAGCTTCTCATCTTTAAAAAAAATCACTGTATTAGGAAATAATGAGAGTGTTTTTAAATAACATTAAAATAATAATTGCAGATAACATGTACTCAAGCACATCTGTGGGCCATGCTTTACAGGCTGCTTCACTTGTCTGCTATAGTTCCATTCTGTATTAGCCCATTTAGCAGGTTAGAAGCTGAAGGACGATTTAGATTTGTTTCACAGAGCTATTAAGTGGGCTCTTGAGATTGGCACAGAAGTAGAGGTGCTTGCTGACAAGCCTGGTGATATAATTCACTCCCTAAACCCACATGGTTAAAGGAAAGAATTGACACTGCCAAGTTGTACTCTGACCTCCTCAAACGTGCACTCACACCACACATACATATAAGAATGCACATAAACACAAGATAAATAAACTGTCATTAGGAATACCATAAGCAGATAAAACTTCTTTAAACATAGTTAAGTGATTGATCTTTGATTTGAACACTGGTCTAAAACCTGGCTATACATCCCAATTTAATTTCACTTTATGATAGCAATGCCTGATATTTAATATTTGAATAGTTATTAATCAGGCTGTTAATATTTTTCCAAGAGAATAAACCCCCAGAGCACAGAGAGACTCGGTATTTGAGGCTTCAGAGCTACAGACCTTCTGCACAGGGTAATCATCAGTCCCTCAGAGGCTGAGTCAATGAAAAGAACTGTACATCTCTGGCTTCACAGACTCTCAATGAGAATCCATAAAGAAATCATTTTCAACCTTCTCTTATTTATGACATAGAGCATTGGGTTTCTTTAAAAAAAATAGTTCTGTGGATTGACTCAGTGACCACTTTGATAGGAAATTCTACTAAGTCCAAGTCTATAATACAGGATTAAAATCTGTAATAAATGACCTGTGACTATGATGCTCCAAAAACAAAACCAAATACCCACCTGTCATGGCAGTGAGCCCTGTATCACCCCGTAGAGTCTTTATATGTGACTTATAGATACCCATTTCTCCCTCCCTCTAATATTCCTGTACTTACTCAGATAATGAGCATACCATGTATCAACTGTGTCAAGTAGGGGAGAAGCCAGTGTTGACTGGCGCACTGTCTAGTAAAACCTATTCTGCTAGTAAATCCTAAAAGAAAGGAAGGAGGTAAGTAAAGTCCAAGTGTGTTGGCAAGGTTAAAATGAGAGTTTTGTGCGTTCCATCAGCTCTGAATGTTAGGCAATGAGGCACTGAGTAAAGAAATCCTTTGATTGCAGGCCAGCAGGAAAAGACAGGTAAACTGCATAGGTATCAGACCAGGTTAGCAGCCACACAGGTCAAGGGAAAGGAGCTCACCAC
>NW_021604760.1:3992893-4022748 GCF_004785775.1 Grammomys surdaster | reverse complement strand
ACACCAGGACTCACCAGGACACACCAGGACACACCAGGACACACCAGGATCCAACAGGAGAGTGACTGGATGGCTGAGTACTATCAACATAGCAAATGTATAGGAGCAGCAAATAATGGATCCAAATAACGCCCTGTTCACTTGAAAATGAACAAGCAGAGGTAGTAGCTAAGAAAAACACTAAATGCTGGCAAGTGGTAGTGAAGGAAAACTCAGAGGAGGAAAATATCTGAAAATCACAAAGTAAAGAAAACCATTAAAATAATATTTACATTTCTCTATATATATAAAAAAAGAATAAAAAACATCAGCGGGGAAAAGACAGATAAACAGCTGGAAGGAAGCGTTTTAAATGAGATTGCCAAGTGAAATAGTGATTCAAACAACTAATAATGCATAACAGTCTGACTCAGCTGCTGTGGACAGACACAGCATGTGAGCCTGGACGTGGGAATTCAGAAGTCGCATTTTCAATAATTTTCCAAAAATGATGGATTACACAAAGTAAAAACATCACATGACAGAATGACACAGCCCCAGAAAGTAAGATCCAACTCAAGGACCACAAAGGTGTTTCTATAACCGGAACAATTGGAAAGGAAGCGATAATCAAAGACATTAAAAGAGGTTGAAAGAAAGAGAGAGCACATGTAAGGCATTAATATCCTGAGCCATACTTCCTGTGTTTTGGGGGAGAGCTAAACAGAGGTTCCACCTACACTCCGCCTTCACAGAGGAGAAGGCAGGGTAGACACAATGTTCAGTGAGAGAAGCAGCAAAATTATACGAAGTGTCTTATGTCATCTAAAATTCTAAAATTCTATTTAATTATCAACCTTAATATTAAAATAAATAAAGATCAATGGCTAGACTTTGGAAACTTTAAATAAAGTTGAAAGGGGGATGTTCTTACTTCCCCATCACTAAGGAAGTTAAAATGCACACACTGTTCTGTGTGTATAAATCCAGACTACACAGCCATAAAAGAGAATCAAAGAAAAATAAATGAAGTAGAACAGACTAACAGAAGTTCACAAAACAATCTGTACAACAATAAATGTAGGTGGTCTAAACAAGATTCTTAGATGAATTTAAAATATTAAGGCCTGATATTTGTCACCTCTGACATACTTAAGCAGAAGTATTTACATCAAAAATAAGAAGAAAGCTGAGCTATTAAATAGAATGACATGAAAGGAGAAATAATGTCAGTCGCTTATGTTGGCAAGCTTCAAGTCAGAAGCAACTAAAAAAGAAGACTACACAAATGTATACTATTATCTGTCATCTATTCAAAATAACCAATTAGAGGACGGCAAGATAATAGCAGTAACTAATTCCTTCATACATCAATTAACTTAATATTAAATGATATAACAGAAAAAATTAGCAGAAAATGAAAGAAACTGACAGAAACCCAATTTACACCTGTGTAATTTTGTATAGAATTACACAGCTTTGATAGTTCAATTAAACAATGATATGGCATGAGCCATTTGAATAAATATAATTCGAAATATTAAAATAACTAGATAACATTGACCTCTATAAACAGACTATACCATCTTCTAGAACATTCACAAGTTTTATTAAAATAGACTATGTTGTATAGTACATATACATGTAAGCATGTACACACAGTAAGTTCTTAAAGTAAAGCTTAATGTGCTATCATGCCTGGACATGTGCAGTAAAGTCAGGAAACAATAACAGAGAGTGGTCAATATCACAACAGAGTTAGTTCCAAAATTACCAGTGATGGGCAGACACCCAAATTACCATTTTTATTGAAAGCTGTCCTAGAGATCCTGACCAACTCTAAGACTATAAAACAGAACACTCTGTATGATCAGTGAAGGAAGTCTACAGTATTGTTATATTCAGATGAAGTGATTAAATTCTTGAAAAACCCAAAAGAAAGAAATAGAAACTATTGTAACGATGGGTTACCAAGATAACAGCAAACTCATCCGAAAACAATGACAAATAAAAGTAATGTAGGAAGCTCTATTCCCAACAGTATCCAGAGCAAAAAGGGATTCTAAGTCTTCCCCACAGCAAGTATGCATAACCTAAATAAATGACATAAAATCCATTAGTAAGTGTGGAGGCTGAACACACTATACATATTGTAAACACAAGTTTTAGCACCAATTCAAGCTGGAGGCTCAATACTGTTCATAACAAGCTGTCAATTACTGAGCTGTTCATTGCTTTGTTAGAGCTGTGAAATTTACACAGTAGAGAATAAACTTTGTTTACTTCAAATTTTCATATAAATATAAAGACTGAAGAATGCTACTTTCTTCATTAAAAGAACTATCATTGGACTGAGATTCCAGGACAATACTATCACCAAGTAAAATGTGCTAGGTTTCTAGCAGGGAAAATCTTTGATCACAGAACTGAGGGCACCACAGAGGAACTCAGCAGACCCAGGCCTTAGAGGGAACCCAGGTTCTTCTCACTGCACATTCAGCTACCTGCCAGGAGTAATTTTATGCTTTGGGATTTGAATCATTAGTTGGTCACTGAAATTTAAAAAACATAAATAAATAACTGTCAGCAGTTTTCTACGTATCTCTGTTCTGTCACAGCTACCCACCTGCATGGAAGGTTTGCTTTCACCCCACAGCCTCACAGCTGATATGTCCTGGGCTGGCTGATGTAGAATCTAAGCTGGGGTTAGAGTTAAGGTTTTAGCTAGGGTTCAGAGCTGAGATTGGGATTATGATGAAGATAGTATTAGTGTGTTCAAATTATGATAGTAGTAGACTAAGTTAGGATTAGGGGTAGAGCTAGTGTTTAGGTTTAATTTAATTTTGTCTTACATCTACAGGGAAGAATAAGGGTGAAAAGAGAGTTAAAATAGCTTTATCAGGAAACAAAGTTGTTGGAATTTGAAAGTTGATTGATTTGTTTGAAGATTTGAACTGATGGTAGAGGCTTTGGTAGAAAAACACAGTTCACAGAATCGCAAATGATGTAAACAGGTCAGTTTATTGGTCTTCCAGTTCATCTTACATTGGTCTTCCAATTCATCAGTATTCACTATTTAGTGTGGCTCCCAGGGATGGGATTTACTGAAGGAATGTGAAAATGCTTCTATAAGTGATGAAATATTTACAAAGTTATAAACATGAAAACAGTATGGTGTGACTCACATTTTAAGTAACTGTTGTACCTCTAGTGTGTGGAAGATGGGTGAGAAATTGCAGGGTCTAGGATCCAGAATGTAGGTGGGTTGCTACCTATTCTCTCTGAGTTTAGGCTCCACTGTTGATGCATTCTGCTAGTGAGAAGTGTCTTCTTGCTCTGCTGTTAGGATGAGAGTGCCTTCCCTCTCAGCCTTCCCACTTCCTCACTCTTCCACCTACAATATTTTCCTCTGCATATATTTGTTCCTTTGGTGTCTCCAGGACACTGATCAGTCATTGACAGGTGTCTTCATTGACTAGCCACCATACACACTCAAACTTATTTCCTTTCTTCCTTACCAATTTTCCTTTCCTGTTTATTGTCTATCAATGACTTAGATTCTGCATGTAGTAAAATTATGAAGGCAAAGATATAGCTCTTCTTGATGGCTCTACTGCCTATACCTAGAAAAGTATATGGCACATGGCATAACTTAAGAAATATTTGTAATAAATGAAGCTTAGAGGTAGCCATTAAAACAATTCCTGTAAGTGGGAGACACAGACAAGAGAACAGATAATTGTAGTATAATGGTAAGTGCTGTGGTAGAGTTTTGCCTGGAATGCTCAAATCAATCCAAACAAGCACCAATCTGAGGACTGCTAGAAAACAGTTTCAAAAGGGAATTCTGAAACAAAACTTGGAAACTCAAATTCAACAAGAAGTAGGACCATCTCAGAGACACAATCTAAATCTCCCCTGAGATTCAGAGTTAATAAATTTACCAATATCACAATATTATTCCAAGGTATCCCCAAACCCCACGATCTTTCCTTTGGGCCTACTCAGGAGACAACCCCCCTAAAACTACTATAAAACATGGACTTAGCATAGCTGAGAGTCAATCAGAGGCTCCTAGTAGCCAGGCCCTTACTCCACACTCTGGTGTGCTCTTCAGGTTCATGCAGGAATAGGTACAAGCAAATTTGCTTTGAGATGTCCTTCCTTGATGCCTGATAGTAACAGCTTTTGAGAAAAACTGATTTAAAATGCCAGTCTTATGCTTTTTCTGATTACCTTATTAAAGTAACTATAAACCAAGAAAAATATGTATTTCCACTTAGTACAGTTTGGAATAATCAAGATACTTTATCTACTTACTTTTGAATACTCTTGGGTTAAATAATGCTTGCAATGAACAAAAACTGAGAATAAAATTCACAGATATGAGCTTTAGCTCACAGCAATATCTAGAGAAGCCTTTAGGATGTTTGTAGTCTCTTATCTACTTGGGTTGTTGCTCAGTCTGTTCTCTGTCTCCATTGTATTATATTGCATATACTAAAACACAGTAGGGAACTTGGTAGTGTCCGATACACTCCCTCTTTATACACCGAGTGTTGAGCACCCTGACATCATCACTATGGGACCCTCTCATTGCCATAACTAAGGGAAACTGCAAGGCCTTTCCAGCAGATCAGGATGCAGAGGAGTTGAAGTTGCCTCACATTTTCCTCTAGAACTGAGGACAAGCACTGACCTTCGACTTGCCTATCTCTTTCTGTTGAATCTGTGGTAATAAAAATGAAATTAAAATAAACCCAAGGTTTTACCTTATTCACACCATCTCCTCAGTAAGTGGAACAGGCCTAATGAGCCTCCTAATGGACATGCAGACTAGAGTTTTTCTGTACATGCTGTCATGTGCATGAGGTCCTACCTACTGATTGGTTCAGTGTATCTCCTCTGTGATGAGCAAACCAGTTTACTAGGTATTGAAGTGGTTGCTGGGCCCTAGTAGAATCTCAGGATAACCTGGGCTGTTTGTGTTTAGAATGGGTCACCTAACCATCTAATGAATTCACTCTCCAGGGAAGGACAGTGAAGACTAAAGGGAAGAGAAGAAATCAGGAACTAGAGGTCTAAGGCTCCAAAGGCAAGGTCCAGTGACTTCTCTTTTCAATGATACACAAAAGAGGCATTCTCTTGGTTCCCAGACACCTTATATATTACAGGACATTTGTGTATCCCATCCTTTGCCAAGTGACACAAGGAGCTGCCAGCATTTCTCAAAGGGCAATTTCTCCTAGTCTTCCCTTTGGATACCTCTTCCATAACTTCCACAATAGCACTCTTTGTATATGCATCAAGAAGGATTGCTTTCTCCCTTTGAAGATCAAAACCAGCCAAGGTGCCCACCATCCCAAGCCCAGCAGGAATATTCTCTACCCTTGGCAACCATCACAATTCTGTGGAGAAATGGTACTAATTTTTCCTAATTCCCTTAAGTCACTCAAAGAAGAATTCTAGCTCCATAGAATGATGCATGTCTACAATCCCAGCACTTGTGAGGTTTGAGGTAGGAGATTCATGAGTTCAAGACCAGCCTATGTGTCCTAGCCAGATCCTGTCTTCAAAAAAAAAGTAATTACAATTATTTTTGAAGCACCTTTGGTTATAAAACCATCATTAGAGACCTCTGGTCTTTGTAATACTAGCTAAGCAAAGTGTTCTAAAAGTGTGCTTTGAAAGCACTAATCCCCAATGATCTAGAGAAACAGTATCTCCACACACACTGGACCAGCCAGGTTGATGTTCTGAATTTCACTGTATCTTTAACAAGCTATTTGCATAAGGTGATTCTCCAAGAAAAACCACATAGTAAACAATATTAGCTAGTCATGCTGTGGCACCTTTGAACCAGTGGAAGATCTCCAGTCTTAGTCATACCATCCCTGAATAAAGAGGTTAAGCTGGATTATACTGGCATCATCATGGCGTTCCATCCTAGTAGTCTATGGTAACTTTATGCCAAAGAAGAATTTTCTCCAGAGATTCTGGTAGCACATCCTCACTCTGGGCAGGCAAACCCCCAAATCCTCCAAAGTCTAAAACTCTTTGAGAGCCAACATAATTCTTTATCATAAAATATCACTCTATGCAGGAAAGTATTAAAACCATTACATAAGCCACATGTTTAATGAACATAAACAAATTGTCTGTTTAGTCTAGTGTTTCATCCCAAGAAACTGTTCTTGTATGTGTACATAGTACAAAATCCAAAATGTTCCAGTCTGAAGCACTTTTCTTTCCAAGTATTCAGATAAGAAATACTCCACCTGTGTTACCTGTCACCTTTTTCTGTTATTCACTCAAATCCCTTCCCAGCCATGTTAGTCTGGTGTGATAAAGACTGCCTACTGGGGATGCTTCAAGGGGGAAGATATTTATAACCACTTCTAACCGGATAAGGGGCCGGGGTGGGGGGAGATTGCTCATGACTGTTATTAATTATGATAACAACAATGAAAACCGTAGCTCCTTTTTGTTCCTTTCCATCCTTACCACGTTTAGCATTGATCTTTATCTGAAATGACAAACATTTTCTATGACAGTTTGCTTCCACCCAGAACATCTGGTATCTGGCCAGCAACTGTAAATTGATGCTCCTGCTCTAGTGTCTGACTCACTGGGAAGGGGCAGGGAGGGGGTTGCAGCAGAGGCACTGTGGCCACAGAGACAGACGCTGCTAAGACATTTAAAATGCACACTCCTCTAATAGGAAACAGAGCAGACTGTGATAGAGGAGGGAATGAGAGGCGCTGTGTGAATGAGGGTGGAGGCAGGGAGGGAGGAGGGAGGGCCCTATTACTAAAGGCTCAAGCAAGCCTGGAAGGATAGAACAGGAGTGGGGTTGCCTGATAAGATAGTAACAGAAAGCCATGTGATAAAAGTCTGCCTGAACAGAATCTAGGAGCAGAGAGTCACCTGACAAGGGCAACAAAGGGTGGCAGACGCTGGAGCGGCAGAGAGCTCCTGCAGGAAGGCTTCAAAGATGATAGGAGAGGGAATGGGTTAGGAGATGATAGGGAGGGAGGGGAAACACCCTTTCCCTGCCTGCTTTCCAGCTTTTTGATGAAGACTAACAACTTCCCCCTTGTAGGATCCCCAAGGCATTGAGCCCACCAAGCTAGGAGCTTGTTGTCTCCAATGTATTTAATCTCACAGGTGGACAGAATCCCCAGACAGGATTTCACAGGAAAGATTGCTGTTTATATGAAGGCTCTGTTATGAAAATCAGAAAGAATTCCAGCCCCCATCTCTTTCCCATAGAACTATAAGCAATTAATAGAAAGGTTTTGGTACATTCATGGAGTCTTCTGGTAATATCTTCTGGAAACCTATCAGGTTCTGAGCTGTAGGATGGCAGGTACCAAGGCCATGTGGGAAATAAGACACAAGCCCGTGCTTTAGGAATGATAATCGGTTTCAACACAACGAAAGTTCACTTCTGGCCTTTGGCTATTCATCTCTGCAAGGTTTCCTGGGTACTGAAACAGCTCTACAAGTGTCACTTGCATAAAAAGAACTTTCCATCTTCAACAAACAGTAGGCACCTGACTTAGATGGCCTTTATTAGTGCTCCTATTATTGTTGGAAATAATGTACCTAGAAGAAATGATCTTTAAATCACCCTGTGACAGATTTCTCTAGGATTGGATTCATGTAAAAACCCAAAAGCAGTAATGAAAGAAAGAGAACCAGCCTTATGGGAGAGATTTTAGCACGGCCATGCCCAGATTCGCTCAAATTCAAAAAGTATTCAAGGCAGAGATTGAGAACCCTGAGCCCTGGGTGCCAGATGGTTGACTCATTGACAAGCTCAGGAACACCAGGCCCTGGGGGCTGGGCAGCTGCCATGCACTTCCCCATCCCTGGGAGAGTGCCAGCAGGCCGTCAGCACCCTCAACCAACACACTTTTACTATGAAGGTGGGCACTGAGAATCTGTTGGTGTCTCAAGAGATTAAACTAGTCCCAAGCCTACAGTCACGTTCACACTTCTAGCCTGCTGCTCATTGGCTCCTAGGGTAGAAAGGATTTGACTTTGTTTTGCTTTGTTTTGTTTTGCTTAAGAGAGGGAAAGTTCTGGTGTCTGTGCATGTGTATTATAGATAAATAGATAGATAGATAGATAGATAGATAGATAGATAGATAGATAATAGATAAATAGAAAAATAAAATTACTGTTTTACCCTTTGGTGAGTATACAGTGCAGTGTTATTAAATGCATTCACATTATTGTACAACCATCATGACCAAAATTTTTTCCCTAAAACTCTACACCTATTAAAAAGCAATCCCCACACCATGCACTCAGTACTCAATATTCCCCACTCAACTTTCTGTGTGTATGCCTGAGGTGCTCTGTGCCTTGTGTAAGTGCAATCACAAGTATCTGTCTGTTCCTTGCTTTTTGACTCACTCAGCATCATATTGTAGCACTTGTCAAAACTTGCATTCTCTTTGAGACAACGCGGCATCTGTAGGTACAGGCTACATGTCAGTCATCTACTTACCCATTGGTAGCTAGGTGGATTGTTTGTTTGTCCGGTTAGCTGCTGTAAATGCCGATATGAGCATGGTATGCAAATTGCTCTTTCTAATATGTTTGGTTACATAATTATAGGTAGAATCATGAAAGTCTATGGTAATTCTGTATTTAGGGGTTGTTGGGTTTTTTTTTTTTTTGGTTTTTGGTTTTTTGAGAAACTACCACATTGTTCCCCACATTAGCTATACCATTTAACATTCTCACCAGTAATAAAAGGATTCCAAATTCTCCATAATTGGCCCAATGCATCTTACTCTCAACTGTTTACAGCTAGCCTAGTGGGTGTGGTAAGGTATTTCAGCATTGTGTGATTTTTCATTTTCCTAAAGGTCAATGATGTTGAGCATCCTTCTCGTGCTTAAAGCAGGATTTGATCTCTTCTGCAGAATTCTCCATCACGAGCTGACAACTCTTCATGGAGCCCCTCTTAAAGTCCCCTTTAGCTGTTAATGTTATACCTTCCCTGTGTCACCTGTCATCAAACCCCACTGCCCATGAATCAAATCACACTTTGTATAGTCTGTTGCATTGATAAGTTTGAATGCCATGAGAACATACAGACTAGAAAGAAGGGGAGACTGGCTCCATGCCTGGGAAAATGGACCACAGTTTTAAATTTATCCCTCTCATCTGTTGAAGGGTAAATGTGTATTCAAAGAAGATTCATTTTTATTCATTAACTCATTAAGTGAATTTTTACTGGGTGTTTACATTTGGCAAGCACTTATTAGTGGGGGCTGGGTAATGATAGCATTATCCCTTAGATTTAAGGGCAGTGGTTCTCAACTTTCCTAATGCTGGGACACTTCAACATGGTTCCTTGTGTTGCGATGACCTCCAAACGTAAAATTATTTTGCTGCTACTTCATAACTGTAATTTTGTTATTGGTATGAATTATAATGAAATGTTTGGTGAGTGGCTCCAAAGGGATTGCAGAACCACTGTAGTGAATGGAAGGCGTGGCATCTAAAAACAGGAATCCCACCCTAACATTAGAGGTATGTTTTCTCAGGGAGACATATGGGTTTCGACCACCATTCCCAAGCATTCGTGCTTTATTCAAACTTAGTATCTTTCAAACTTTGCCTTGGCCATCACCACAGGAAACATACTCCCTGTGGGCAAGTCTGCTGCCACAACCACAAACCAAGAGTTTGGAGCAGAGAGGAAAATGCTCATCAGTTTCAACTTTCAGCTGCCCAAACCTTACTCTTGCTTGTAAAACCACACAATTCAGAAGTCCATCTCCTTGAGTTGTGACTCTTTCTTCCTTTGTTAGTATTCCAAGCTTTATCCAAGAGACTCACAAGGAAGAAAGTTTGGGATCATTACTCTTAGACTCAACAGGTTTTGTTTTGTTTTCTGGCAGAGTTAGATATCAAATGTCAAGTTCTATAAAAAAGAATATGTATGGTTGTCTACAGTCACCTTGACGTTCTGTTCTCTATTAGTATTGTCACTGAGACTTTAAAAAGAGTACTCCCTGCCTCCTTAGTGACTTGAGGGGACACTACACCTTGCTGTGCTTCAGTTCTCTCAGGTTGGTGGCAGGGCTCCAGATCGTAGAGTGAAGGGTTTGAGGGTCAGTCTGATCCACCCTCCACAGGGTAACATATGAGAAGGGGAGGAAGTGTATGGATGTGTATGCTTCCATTTAAGCCATGTGCAGGGCCGACTTTTATCTTATTTTGCCTTTAAGCTAAACTGCATGGGTCATATTTAGAGCATATGTTGCTATCACTCACTTCTTTTTAGCTCAAGAAGAGTGAGTGAATATTGTCTTCATATCCACCGTGGTTATAGTGGTAGCATGTTTAGAAATCTCACAAAGCAGCAGATTCTCTTTTCTGTTACATGACATGGCAAGTAAGAGGCTTTAGCAAGTGTCTCACTGTTCATCCATGTTATTAGTGATCCAGGCTGGGAAAGATATTTTTAAATTGGGGGAGTGCTACTTTACAAGGGAAAAGTGCTTCTCATTTTCCTTGATGTAAAAGAACAGACAATGAAAACATCGCCCCCTTGGATGCTCACATACCTAGCTCTCACCAAAAGCCTCCTAATGGGTGTACTGTGTGCACTTCACTTCCTGCTTTTCTTCTGTAAGGAGCTTCCAGTTTGCATCTTCCCTTATAAACTCCAGGGACTCCAGCCACAAGAGCTCCAGGGAAGAAGTTTCGTTAAGAAAGAAACCCTCTTTCTTATTTTGACTTTAGATAGGCACCAGGTGGTACACATCAGAAAGGTTAGTGGAGTTCCCTGGGTGTAAGACATGAAATGGGTTTAAATAACACTGTATTAGTCATGAGGCAGCGATGGAGTGACGTTGACACGACTTGAAAGTAGCACTGTTGAGGGAAAGGATGTGTGAAAAGAACTCGCCGCGCTAAATGGGCTCTGCGATTGTGTGCACACTTGTACGATCCTGTTTATTGATGCCTGAAACAATTTGCAAAATAGAAACAAATCCACAAAGAAATATGTCTGGAATTATTTGTTTATATGACAATTTAAAACACACACACACACAGGAATCCAACTGCCACATTTCATGCACTAAATATACCATATGTGGTAGACTCCCCTCAGAAAACCAAACAGCAACCTTTACCGTCACACACAGAACAATGAGCAACAGTCCTTTGCCTTGCTTCTTCCACTATCTAGCCTAACAGAATTCCAAGGCATCCATACTACTGCCCTCTGCTATGCTGATAAGCAGAGGAAGAAAGAACTGATTTCTCCTGGTGTAGCTTGAATAAGATTGATACATAGTTGCAAAATTTCCTGAAAACAAATATGTCCTTTTAAGGGAAAAAAATCTGTAGGTTTAGGATAGGCTAACCTTTGCAATCCTAACCCTTCTTTACACTCCCTCAGGCCTTAGGATCATTCCTAGTCAGCAGATGAGGAGTGTGAGGCACTGGGAACCTTGTTAGCTTGCACATTCACACAGCCTGTAAGAAGGCATCCGCTCCCCCAGCACAGAATCTGCCTATAAAGGTCTTCTGGTTCCCTTAGAAGCTCTTGGGTTCCTGATATAATTTGTCATCCAAACACCAGCATTTTATTTTGAGACTCAGAATTTAACTCAGCCTGCTTCCATTTCTGCCAGCTGTTCCACACTCAGGGAATGCTCTCTCTGCCTCTCAGACCCATTTCTCTGGACTCGAGCCTTTAAGGAGGAACACTTGTTGCTATGTGACTCAGTTCAGAAGGAGAAGGGGCCTGGGCTCTGCCAGCTGCAGTCTGGCTGGATCACTTCTCCAGATCCGAGGTTAATCAACTGCAAATTCCATTAGTTTCATACAGAGTGAAAATAAAGAACGGACAGTCCCATGTGGGAGCCTGAAGTCAGGTGTGGTCCTCTGGCAGGTATTGTTCTTTCCTTACTTCCAAACAACCATTCCTTTGACAGGGACACAGATAATTTATTATTATTATTATTATTATTATTATTATTAAAATGTCTCTGCTCATGGAGAAGTCAGCAGCATCTGCTTCCACATATTTTATAACAGACATTTTACTTTTCTAGAAAGAAGTAAAGATACAGGACCCTAAACTCAGGTTCATTCTGTGACAGCCTCTGTGGGAGCGTTTCCTAGGTGCCCCATGGTATGCAGCAGAGTTAGGTAAGAAACACAGACATCCTCTTCCTTGTCCACTGGCAGAAAGGCTACTGCGACTCCGAGGTGGTCTTCGCTTGAGTCTGTGGGCTTCTTTTCACAGTCTCTGATATAGAATAGCTTCAACACACAAAATAAAATCTGCTTTCCAAAGACTGCTTGTGTTGTTCAAAGAACAAAAGTGAACTCGCAAGGACATATTCAAATACACGCTCTTAGTTTCTCATTAATCCAAGTTGAGCAAACAAAAGCCTTGCTGGTGGGATGAAAGAAGTATTATATAGCAGTGCTGAGTGTTCTGGCAATGCCCTTGAATATGTTCTGCTGCTCCTCTTATAGGAGGCTTCCCTGTCAGGTGAGGGTTCACTTTCCATTTGACTTTCTAAACGCCATATGGTCATTGTCTAAACTCCTTTCACTTTCCCTGAATCCCTGCTCCTTACCAGTTGGCTGCTAGGTCACTGTTTTGCTTACCTAATTTTCCCTTGTTTAATTACTTACCTATTCCTACCTCCAGATTAGGGGGCAGGGAGATGTTACTAATTAGGGAGTAAGGGGATGTTGCTGTTTTAAAGGGAAGAAAAATATGATGACTGATGACTCAGTTGCTGGGAACTTATAAGTGGACGAACCCCACCACAAATGGCCCCTTTCTCGCCATAGTTTACAGAGGAATGAAAGATGCAATTGTCTGGAAGGGAGATCCATGGGATCCATGCTGGCTTGGGGGTCAAGGGTCGTGGCATGCGAAGGTCCCCTTCTCTTTGGCATGGGTCCCTCTGTATAGCATAGTTTGGCAGCTATCTCCTTGAACGCCGGCTACCTGCCAGTGCAGCTGGTACTGTGTCTGGTGCCGACAACAAAGCATCGCTCGGCTACCAGCAGCTCTACATGGGGCCACTTTTCTCAGATGACAAAGAAAGATGGGCTATACATTCTACCATCAGCGCCTGTTCAAAGGACTCTTAAATTGCATTGCTACAGTTTTCGTTAATTATGTAGGAGTCACTGGAGCTGGGGGAGCTTCCTGAAGAGCAGAGGGTGGCTATATGCTAGGGGGGGGGGGGGGAGAGGGTTGTCATGGAAGGGGTTACATGAAACAAGGACTAATGATAGGAAGACAAGAACAAAAAAAACACCTTGCCTGCCATGGAAAGCCAAGTGGCATAAATAGGGTGACTCTTGGTTCTGAAGATGGGCTCTGAAGGCCGGCAGTGTGACTGATGAAGAAGGAATCAATACGCTGAAAAAATCTCTAATATATGCAGCTTGGAAACTGTCCTGCCCACCCTCCATTCAAAAGGCGGCTTCGGAGATTTCCAGCATTTTCATTTTTTAAGAATAATTTTAAGCAATTTATCACTTGGCTGTAATGCATTCGCTGTGGGCTGAAGTCAGTAAGTCCTGCAGTGTAGAGATAAGGCCTGTTGGAAGGTTGGGGAAAGAAGACCAGAGGTTGCCCATTGTCAAATAGCCAGAAAATTAAAATTAAAGAGCTGTGTTTACCCCATGTGGCCATCTGGGGTAGAACTATGTCACTGGATGGGTGTTAGCCCTGTATTTCAAGGGTGAATTCTATGAGATGTTTTTATTACAGGAGTCCAGTTCCTTCCACTGTTTGGAAATGAAATAGTTGCGTCCCTGTGCCCGCAAACAAGCAGAAGCCCCTGGCCTATTTCTGATGGATTCCTTTGTGTGGTTTGAAATCTGTATTTGTCTTATTGTTTTTGTTATTCCTTCTCCACCCCCACTGCCTTGTCTCTCTGAGTGAGGTTTCCAGCTTTAGTAATTCACTCACTTGTCCCTCAACAAGGAATTGAAAAACACAAGGATTCCAGAGAGGGGTCCTCATGAGCTCTACGAATCTTCCTGGGCTTATTTTGAGATTTTGGCCATTGAAAGGAGATGACACTGTTCTCGAAACGTCTGGCAACTTTTTTCCTGCTACACACTGAACTCTAGCCGAGAGAGGATCCCAGTACGATGTCATTTCACTGCAAAACACAGCAGCAGCAGCAGCGTTACTGTCTGCTCCTCCCATTCCCACCCCATGTTCCTCCAGGCTGCTACCCTGGTTCTCCACACACCCCAACCTCTCCTGCCAATTTTCCTCAGATGAAAAGAAAATCCAAAGGGACTAGGGCACAATGGGGGCAAACGAAAAAAAAATCTACAATCTTTAGTTCCTATCTCTCCTTCTTGGGGCTAATTTTCCACTTCTTGGTTGTTCTGATCTCAGCTATTTGCAATAGTTATATATAATTTAACATTATACAAAAGTATTGTCATATCAAACATAGTGAAATGGATTCCAAAAACACCATCTGGTATTTGGGAATGCACTGTGAGTTGGGAACGTGAGAAGAGATATTCTTTGCCACTTTGCTTGGGACCCAGCCATTAGCAGTGTAATTGCCAAGAAAAGGTGACAGGCTCCCAGCTTAAAACAAGTGGGTTCCTCCCCCCTTCTCCTATTAACTCTTGTGAGTCCTAAACCATGTTAAAAAGGGACTCTGGGGATCAGGCAATTTAAAGAAGGAAGAAAAAGAGAAAGACAGAGAGAGGGAGGGAGGGAGGGAGGGAGGGAGGGAGGGAGGGAGGGAGGGAAGGAGGGAGGGAAGGAGGGAGGGAGGGAAGGAGAGGAGGAAGGAGGAAAGGAAGAAGGGAGGGGAGGAGGGAAGAGAGGAGGGAGATGCAGAGATGAACTAAGAGACAGAGGAAAGGGAGGGAGATCTGTTGACTGGGGTAATTGTGCTTTCAAATTATCTGGGTTTTCGGTAGATTTGCATGTTGAGCGTTTTAGTCCAAAGCCTGTTTCAAAATCCTCATTAGTTTCCTCTAATCCACCTAAAATTATGGAGGCCTATATCGTGAAGGTCATCTGTGATATCCAAACCTATCATGGGGTTAGCATCTATGCCTCTGTAGGAAAAGGAGAGTTCCTAACATCAAATTATCTCTTGGAACTGGTGTTTTGGAGGATGGCCACACAAAGGAAACAAAGGAATGAAGGCTCTCCATGTTCACGCACTTGCCCCTTGCTTGTCCAGTTTGAGCTAAGAAGAGTAAAAAGTAAGTAAGAAATAAAAATAAATTAAAAAAAAAACAGTGACAAGGCGAAGGTATCATCGTTTGGGGCAGAAATCAGAGAGGACTTCTTAGCAGGAGATACAAATAAAGCAGCAGCAAGGGGAGGGGAAGCACAGACTGTCATAGCTCTGCTCAGCCTGGCATTCACCACCAGGTCCAGGTCTGTTTCAGGCGACAAAAAGAGTTCACAGACATTTTTTCCCACTCTGGTGTCAGAAGTTAGGATGTGCGACCCAGACCTGCCATTCCATTCCATGGAGTCAAATGATATCTACTGGGTGGAGGAACGCTTGCCAAGGAAGAACAGTGAAAGCTAACTCTCTCCGTCGGGCTCCTGTTTTTAAATATTTATATCTCTGGCAGACTTTTTTGGGGTAGAGGAAACTGAAGGCTCTTTTGCTATCTGTCATTTCACCCAGGCAGGGGAGAGAGTCGCACAACTTGATTTTTCCTAGAGTTTGGCACCAGGAACAGGCGATGGCGTTTCTTTGGGGTGGTGAATTTTGCTTTGTGGAAAAATGGCCCAGACCAAGGATTTTTACAGGAGCCAGCAGCCGCTTTCCATGATGGCTTGGGGCAGGGCCAAGTTCCCATTAGCACTGCTGTTACAGTTCTGGCCTGCCTTGCAGTGGGCTGATACAGGCAGTGGTCATGGCCTGTTAGAGAATCTACGGGGAAGCACTGACAGCCTACGGTGCAGGGACATATATAGCGCTAGGAACTGGACATCAGGCTCACCCCTCTTGCCACCAGCACGAATTCTCTTTGCATTTGCAGTTTGCTTCTGTCCACCCCTAGTCCTGATGGCTTTCCTTCCTTCCTTGCTTCTCCCTCTTCTATGCCCCATCTCTATGCCAGGGCCTGGAATGCAACATTAGCCTTCTATCAGTGAAGCAACATCAGAGTATTTACATGGCAGTAGTTCCACAGGTAGACATGAACGTTGATAGACCTGCCTCTTAACAGTGGCTCTGCCTCCTCTTAGCTACAGGACTGCTGGTAACTATGTGGCCTCTGCCATAGCACAGGGGAGGGGCTTGTTTCTCAAAAGGAGGTTGTATGGTCTGAGACAGTTTGTAAGGGATCTGAGACTATCTGCCACTTCATGAGCACTAGTTATGAATGTTTTTTTTTAATTTTATTTTTGTTGTTGTGTGTCATGCATAACAAAATACCCTAAAAAGCAACACAAGGGAAGAAAGATTGATTTGATTTCTATTCATCCTGGACCTGTGGCAGGACAGAAACATGGAGGCACCCTGGTAGCATGCATGAATGAAAAAGCTGCTCATCTCACCAAGGCAGGAAGCAGAGGAAGACAGGAAAGGGCCAGAGACAAGATACCCTTCAAAGGCACGTCCTTAGCAACCTATATCTTCCACCTCCTAATAGCCTCTTAAGCTAGAAACTTGCCCAATCCACTGCTGAGCCTTGTACCTTGGTTATCCAGCCACCTCTCAGTTCAATCACTGGCAGCTGGAAGCACAACACTTCAACACATGAGCCTTCTGTGGGGCACTCCTTCACACACAAGCCACAACTATACTCTGTGGGTTTTGTCATCATCAACATAGGCATATGGTTCTATCTTCAAACTTGCTGGACCCTTTTCTGTACCAAGTATTGTGGTGAATGCTAAGGATGTGAGTGATAAGACACAGAACCTCCCTTCTGGGAGTGCTCCATTAGAAAAACCTAACCAGGTTAAACAACTACAAGACAGCTACATACAACTTTCTCAACTCAAATTCCTTTTAAGTTTTTATTTTCTACAGATTTTTTTCTCTATCATTTGTCAGTAAACCCACAATTCTAATGATAATGGCTATTAATTAAATTGACCTTTGGATGAGCCAGACATGAAATAAGCCCTTTATACAACCTGCTTAGTGTAGGTGTTGGAATGAAAGTTTTGTCATAGAACAAAAGCTAAAGAAGGAATACAGAGTGCCATGTTTAAGAACCTAAGAACCTAATATTTCTGAGCCAATGAGAGACAGGAACTCCCTGCTTTTGTTTCTTTTGGTTGAGCTGGTCTGATCAAAGACTTCCAGGAGTCTGTTCTTATCCTAACAATGATAAGCATGTGAGAGGATTAGGTCAGAGGTAGGAGCTGCTGGAGACATAAACATTGCTCTTTGGCCTAATACTTTCCCATCACTTACTACATACTTCGAAACTCGAGTGAGCAAACATGATTCAACACAAATTCTTCCTTCAAGAAAAAAATTAAAGTAGGTTGGGGATATAGCTCACTGGTAGAACATTTGCCTAGCATATGCAAGGGCCTTGGTTCAATCTCTGGTACTGAAACAGGAAAACAGGAATCATGCATGTTTATAACTAACATGATATTCAGGCAAAAATAAAGGGCATTAAGGAGTCTGCATTTCTGAACTCCATTCCCTCCAGCAGAGATTTAATGGGAAGAGACAGACCCTCAGGAATACGATGCCCAGGTGCCACTGAGTGTGCGGGAGGAAACCTTACAAGCAGGAAGGGCTGGAGGTATGTTATTCAGAGTTAGAAGCACTTAAAGCTGACCCAAGAAAAGTCAGCTTGTTCAAGAACTTGAATAGTGCAAGGGCTGAGTGAAGAAAGTGGATGTCAAAGACAGAAGTGCCTTCCCAAATTTTATGAACAAAATTATTGCTTAATAAATATTCCTCCTTAATAATATCATATGATGTTACTTAATAAAAATTACTGACAGCAAAGCCATGTGCTGAGCTGATGGGGAAAAAATCAACTACTTCAATTTTTCTATTGGCTTCCAGCAAAACACTTATTAAGCAAATGTTCTGCACCAGTTTAAGAACTAAAAATACAAAAATGAGCAAAACATCATCTGATTTGTCAATCTAAACTACATAGAAACAGATAGATTCTCTAAAGAATCATAGTATTTATTAGGAAAAGGCAGAGCTACATTGTAACAGGGTAATTGTGCTTTGAGATTGAAGCTATTAGAAGCCATGGGTATATCAACACTGGGAACAAAGGAACATTTTTATAGGTGAAATGAGAACTCTAGCAAGTATTGCAAAATAGTTGTCATTAGCGACTGACTAACCAAAGTGGTATCAGTCCAGGGTTGAACAGAAAGCTACTAGACAGATGTCCCTGGCAAAATGGTCTCTATACAAGGTTGTGGACACTCTGGAAGGTTGTGGTTCTGTAAGCATCTTTTATGATCGTTACTGTAAGGCATACATACAAAACAGCAGGTCTTTCACCAACTTTATTTACTTCTTTGTTTAAAGTTGATACAGCTTTCACATTCTTTCACTGTTCTTTGGAGACGTACATGGATCAGGAGCAGAGGCAAGCATGTGGAGCTGTAATTCAAACTAGTGTATCGAGACACTACTACCAGTCCCGGGGGTTCAGATGGAAAGTGCATAACGGAGCAGAGAGAGAAAGCTGAAAACTTATATTTCAAATTGAAGGTGAGACGCATAATCCTCCTGCATAAATGCAGCTTTGTAATCTGCAAAGCTCTGAGCAGTGCCACTTGTCACTTTCCTACTCTTTGACATAGCTACCTACCACTCTGGGGTGACATCAGCCCAAAGGGAAGCATGGACTTTATGCATTGGAGCCAGGAGAACATGTTAAATGGCATATGATCCACTTTCTTTTAACTATTATGGAATTAATGTATGCATTGCAGTTTTACTGATAAAATAAATGTTACCTGATCCCTTCAAACACTACTTTTTCATGCTCAAAGATTAACAGAAATTAATTCATCTTAAATAACTGCCAACATTGTGAGTTGACTTACAGATGATATTCTTTAGCATTGATTTTATTTCAATAGTGCCTGGCCTGACGCAAATTCTGATTGCAATGGTAAGGAATAAAGGCAGACGTATCCATGGACCTTTGGTTTGTTTGGTTTTTTGTTCATAGATTTTCTTGCAATCTCATTTACTCCAGGTCAGAACTCTGAAAGCATTGGTCCATCTCATACATGAACCAATGACAGCTATGATGCTGGCTATCTGTGCTTCTTGGTGATAGACAGAGAGACATATAATTGTGATTTGATACACAATGCTGTCTACAATAAGGATTCGTGGCTATCAGCCTATCGTGAGTTTACAAGTGCTTGGGATGGACAGTTGCACCATGGCAGGTTAGGCAAGCATCCAAATGGATATTTGCCTGAATATTTATGGGGAGCGCTATGGCTCACTTCTAGAAAGACCATATTATAAAGCTACAATCTTCCTAGACAATGGCCTGTTAAAAGAAAAGTAAAGCATGGGTATAAATATAAGTTGTTCCTCTTAATCATTGAAAGAATATATGGGCTGTGGGATTATCTGCTCTTTGTGGCTTATTTGTCTTTTCATATATTAAAAATTTGATGAAAATTATTTTTAAATAAAATCTTAGTTCTGCCCAAGCTCTGATGCCCTTGCCATATGTGGCAAGCCAAAAATTACTTTAAGTCTTAACAGTCTAAATATAAAGCCAGGCCACATTTCTGTAAGTACAACTTCTTCAGACTTCTCTGAGTTTATTTAGACAATTTTCAGTTGCTAAATATGAAAAAGATGGGTCAAATAGGCTTACTAAAAACTACAGAATACTGTATTGGAGCTCTTCCCAGCTTTGCCTGTGAAGCTAGACACCTTCTCCCTCCCATCTTACATACTCTCCGTCTCTTAGAGAGCCCAAGATCTTAGACTAGAGAACAGAGAGGTTCTTCCAACACCAATGAGATGAGTATGTCAGAATTAAGTGAATCAGTAGGAATCTTGAATTCTTGACAACAGAGAAGGAGGGAGCCTCAAAGACTAGTCATTGATGTCCAATGTTGTTAATAAGAGCAATAGGATAAAAAATAAATCCCTACCAAATGGCTTCCAGAAGTTTCTGGTCCACAGTGTCATGGAGTAGGAACTGTTGCTTGTGTGTAATGAACTTTACTGTCCTGAGATTGTCTCCAACGGTTCCTCTAAGAACCTTGAAGCCAACATGAAAAGAACAGCCTAGGTGGCTACCAGAGTCACCAGTCTCAACGCCAAACTTCACAGCAAGAAAGTAAACACGTTTCCTTTTGGTTTAAATAAAACAATGAAAACTGTCCCTAAGATCTATATACCTCTTATCATTACAAAGTTCCGCTATAGAATTGATTTTAGTCAAGGATGATCCAGAACTTGTAGTGACCTACATTCTTCATTCTGTTTTCCTCGGACTCCTCCTGAGGAACTTCACAATTTCTATCTAAGAAACGTCTCAGTGCTCCCTGCAAAGCTTCCAAGATTCATTTCATTTGGATTTGTACAGATCCTGTAGCCTATTCTAAAACCAAAATAGTGGCTAGTAGATGGAAGAAACTTCTTGGTATAATTCAGCCATTTGTCCCACAACTAGAGTGGAACCTGGAAGTGATGGAGCCCTAAGTTCGTTCCGTGTCTTTGGTATTGCTGACGGGTGAGACTAAAGGTCCGAAAGGCAGCTGCAAGCATCCACCGGCCTGTAGACCATTGATGTCACTATAAAAGAGGTCCCAGATACAATCTGGGAAAGATGCAGCATCCTACTAGGGTATGACGTTGTATCATGATGTTGTATACACAAGGATAAAGTAGGCTTGTCCCAGCTCTGGCAGTATTCACAGTCATGTCTGCAAGCATACCTGTGACTCTCTCTTCCTTAAATCACATTGGGAATGGATCTCTCCCCCACCTTCAGTTCTGAGCTGTTGCCTCATTAAAAGATTTGACTAGAGGACTTTATCCCCCCTCCCTTTTAACTGGGAAGTACAAAATAAATCAATGAATTGCTATCTTAAAGTTAAAAGGAAAGAGAAAGAAAGTTTTGCCACTTGAACTTAGTGTTTTGGGGAGAAAGAGAAACTGGTTCAGAGAGACAAAGGGAAGGATTTTTTAAGCAAGATTCTAACTCCCATCTTAAATAGCTTATTAACTCTCTATTGATGCCTATAAAGAAATTTGCCACTAAGGGAAACTTTACAGTTCACTCAGATGGTTTGGTATATCTCAGTATGCCAAAGGGACACAATTCCTAGGCAGACGAATTGCATCAGTGCCAGGCAGTTAGCAAGAATCAAGAAAAGTGCTACTTAGATCTCTGAGGACTCCGGAAACTGTAACCTGTTGGTAAGATTGTCTGACTTTTCTAAAGGGAAAACTGGGATTCCTTCAACTGGTACAGAAAGGGCAGACACAAGCATTATGAGTTACCCCATCTTCACATCAAACCGCAAGGCCTGGATTTTACTCCATTTCATAGCTAAATCAGCAAGGGTCTCAGGAAACTAGACTGATCCTGATCGTGGCATGACCCAGAGGGTACCTTCTTTTTAAGAGTTCAGCTCTGCTCAAAGGAGATCCAAGTCCCGGAAATGTCCCCTGGCTTCCTGTGGAAGCTCAGCCTGGACATTCGGTCTCAGAAAGCTGGTTCCAGCCTCCTCATCCCGTCTGTGAGGTCCAGATCCTGGGCAGATGTCTCTCACCATATGCTGGGGGTGATTTAACAAGGCCAAATAGGCAGCCTGGCCAGAGGCACTCTGGGGCGCTGGGTTACGCTTAGCAAAGCGCACTGCTGCCGCCTGCCCGGCTGTCCTAGCCTGGCCGCTCCTTCCTGGAGGAGAGACAGCAGCCGTGATTACAGATGCCAAGCAGCAGAAGATATTTTTAAAGCTGCAGCATCTGGCTCTTTGGCAGCCTTTATCCGCTGGTGGGCTGGGTGTTTTGGAGTCGCCTCTGGGCACTTCACATGGCTTGGCATCTGATTATTGTCTGGGCCGCCTTTTAGAGCTGTGGTAGTGGGGCGGGGGATCCTTGACACCCACTGTTAGTGAGGACCTGGGTCTCCCCTCTCAGTGACATCAGTATGTTTCTACATCTTTTGTGGTTTTTTTAACTTCCTTTTTAAAAAGCGATAAAAAAAAGATCATTTCCCCTCTGCCAGAGTGGTTTTGAATGGATAGAGCCAGCAGCTCGCAGCTGCCCAACGGTGCCCACACTGGCCTCTCTCCGACTGACTCGGAGCAGGCTTTCTTGGCATTCAAACTTCCCTCAGGCTTCGCTGTTCCTCTAATGTCTCCCTGGAGAGGGAAGGGTTTACTGTTTCTTTCTTCCTTCCTTTTTCCTTTTAATACTGTTTTTGCAAGAGATTCTAAGGCTTCCTGCGTACGTCTAAACACACACACATACACACACACCCCACCCACAAAGAAGAAAAGAAAGAGAGGAGGCAGGCAGACAGACAGAGACAGACAGAAAGAGTGACACTGAAGCATCTGGCAAGTTGTATTAAGATTTTCTTTTCTTTACAAAGGTACATTTTAGGGGAAGCCAGCTTTTTAGCCTAGGAATGCAGGCTTGAGGATTTGGCCCTGTTTCAGAAGAGCAGTTTGAAGATGACTTCCAGTGACTGTTTCAGACCTGGTGACAAGAAAATCATCTCTGTCAAGCCATGGGCTCCCTTGTTACTGGCCTGGGAAGGCAGCAGCCTGCCTCTCACCCATGGCTTGGCAAGAGCACAGAGTGTGGTCTTTTCTCCAGCCAACAGGCTGGGCAGTAGCTACCAGAGAATGCCAATGGCCAGGGTGACGCCTGGGGCCCAGCTGGGTTGGCCAGAGCACAGTGTTTTTAGGAAACTGGCATCACTAGGCATGGTTGTCTCCTTGCCTCACTGAACTACACATACAAGTCTTCACACACAAGTCTATCCAACCCATCCCAGGATCTAGAGCAGTCATGGACAGTGGAGTGCAAAGAGAACTGTATCTTTTTCACCAAGCTCAATGCAGAGACAGCAGTATTCTCATCAAATGAGTTAGCCCCAAACCATTAGCACTCGGGGCTGGTCCAAGGTATATGTCTTAGCCTGCCTGGGTCTCATTGCAATACTGGGAGGCAGAGATGGCTACTCTTTCTTTCCAACTGAGGACACTAAGAAGCACAGTATCTTAGCAAAGACACCTGGGAATATGGTAGAAGATTGTAGACTCCAGTGTTCTTCTTCTAGAAGTCAACTTATTCTAGGCTCCAAGATCTCTTTTATCTCTTACTAACTTTCCCCACTCACTCTGTTTTAGGAACTTCCCGAATAGTACCTAGTCTTGAGTAGTCAGAGGTGCTTTAACTTGCCCTGACACTTGTTCCCTTTCTCCTCCAGACTCACAAGTAAAAGTAAAATAAAGTAAAAAGTAAGTAAAAACTAGGTTGAATAAAATAAGTAAAAACTAGGTTGAATTTAACTCAATATTGAAGACCAAACAGCTGTTTGTTTGTATTAGCCATATTAGGAATTAAAGAGATACAAAAAGGAGTTAAAGTGGGTTGTAAACACATTCAGAACACATAGCAACACTTTCAGTATGTCCAGGAAAGCCCATCTTCCACCTAACCTCAAAGTGGCTAGCCAGAAAGAGCAGCTCTATTTGAACAAAAAGCCCACTTAGCCCCAGCCACTTCAGAATGTTGAATAGCTGAAGAAAATCTCGTTAAAACAGAGGCTTCTAAAATATTTGACTTAATTCACTATATCTGTTGAGATTCTTCTCTATGCTTGGCATTCTTCTGATTGCTAAGAAGCAATGGGGTTGAAGAGAAAAAAAATCAGGTAAGGAGAGGTTCTCGGTTTTAAATGGGGGTAATCAAGAGAGTCGACTATGAAATGTGTCTCTTGGGTAAGAGGCTCAAAGAAGTGAGTGATCAGACATGTGAGTCTGGAGGAGAAAGGGAACAAGTATCAGGGCAAGTTAGAGCACCTCTGACTACTCAAGACTAGGTACTATTCAGGAAGTTCCTAAAACAGAGTGAGTGGGGAAAGGTAGTTAAGAGATAAGGAACATCTTGGAGCCTAGAATGAGTTGAAAGTGGCCTCAGGAAACAGCAGGATCTCTTATATGCCCATATTTTATCTCATTGTCTCTAGGAAGGTTCCAGGGTCTCTCACATTCTGCCTTCTGTCGGAAAACCCCAGTCCCTTAGGTGCATAAGGTTATCATCTACATGTAAGTAAGCAACGGCCCAACAAAGCCAAAAGTGGGCACAAGCAGCCACATGACTTACCTTGACCCCGTCTTTCTTATCCACACAGTAACAGTTGTAACTCTTGTCCATATATTTTGTAATGGATGACCTTAAAGCCCGTGGAGATCTTGGCATAGAACAAAGCTGACTGGAAGAAAGAGAGCCTTTGTCCTCTTCTCAGAAATGAAAGCAGAGTCTGAGTCATGCATTAAGCCAGTATTTTGTGAGCATCCTCTCTGTGAACTGCTGCAGTGACATTCACATCCTTCAAATTCTGAGTCCTTATTGAAAAGATTATGAAGGACAGAGGTCCAAGGGACTCCATGAAGGATTTCAGAATTCCTACTTGCTCTGTTTCCCATCATTGGGACAAAGATGAATTCTAAGACCTCTTTTGGACCAGTTTTCACCTAGTGCTTTCTTTCTTCCCAACTTTCGTTTCATTACTTTACTGTGATGATTCTGGTAAGTTATCCCATACAGGCTAGGGAATTCTGAAGCTTAATAAGGAATACAATCTCTTATATAACATGTCAGGTATACAAAGTATCCCCTAATGTTTTCTATAGTTTCCTGATCTTGACCATCAACATTTATTTACAACTGTTTTGTTAGACTAAATCTCATAGTATTGTCTCTAGTAAGCTGGCCTCCTGTCTTTCCTAGGGGAAAAATACATTCAATTGTTTAACTTACATGTGTTACTTATATAACATTTAATATAAAAAAGCATCAATTTTCAAAGTACATTGAAAGAAACAAGAGTTGCATTAGAATTGGTCCCCAATAAGTACTTCATGTCTGAATAAAGTTCAACAATGACACAGGTAGATCAAACACAATAGAGTTTTAGTTTACAGCATATTGTAAAATCATGAAACTGGAGAACTAACAGGGGAGAAAGACTCAAAAAGTGTTTGAGGTGTTCTACTTCTCTGATGCCTATAAACTTGCTTCATGAGGGTTTGCATCATTCTCGTGCATCTGGGTTTTCACCTGTAAATCTCCTGGTGAATCCTGGTTAATGACTAAACTTAGAGACTAATATAAACCAATACTGCGCTTTCTGTGGTGGCTGCTGGAGACACGTGGTCTGCCTTTATATATTGGCTGTGCCTAGTTCTGTGCATATGTCTCTCTCTTCATCCATGTGTTGTGCTTCTTTACCCTAGTTTATAACCATCCATAGCTAGGAGTCAAATGGAATATGTGGGCTGAGAAGATACCTATGGAAGTCCTTACTCAATAGGTACTTCCATTAAACAGCTAAAGGCAGCAGGACTTTCTCTTCCAATCTTCCTATTGACCAAATCCTATCATGGGGAAAAGACAGCACCGTCCAGAAGGCACATGGAACAGCCTTCTAGAAAAGAAAAAAGACAAGGTGGAAAGTAGTTGTAGAGGGTTGACTGAATCCTTATGGCCCTGGAAGATATTCTTTTTAAAAATTTTTTTAAATATTTATTTTTATGTGTACGGGTGTTTTGCCTGCATGTCTCTCTGTGCACATGTGCAGTACCCGAAGGGGCCAGAGGAGGCTGTCAAATACACTGGTTTATAGCAGTGCTTCTCGACTTTCTAATGCTTTGTAACCATTTAATACCATTCCTGGTGTTGTGGTGACTCCCAACCATATATTTGATTTTGTTGCTACTCCATAACTGTAATTTTGCTACTGTTATGATTTTAATATAAATATCTGATATGCAGGATGTCTGATATACAGCCTCCAAAGGGGGTCACAACCCACAGGTTGAAAACTGCTAGGTTACATTCACCATGTGATTGCTGGCAGTAGAAATTCCTGTGAACTGAAAGATCATCCAGTGCTATTACACTGAGACTTTTCACCAACACAGAGAGAGAGAGAGAGAGAGAGAGACAGAGACAGAGACAGAGACAGAGAGACAGAGAGAGACAGACAGAGAAAGAGAGAGACAAAGAGAGAGAGCGAGAGAGAGACAGAGAGAGAGAGAGAGAGAGGGAGAGAGAGGGAGAGAGAGAGGGACACACGCACACATGTTCTTCAGAAGCATCCCCAACTTCATGGAGTTGCCGCCACCTGCCTCTTTAGCTGCTTCGTCAGCATTTTTCTCACTCTGAGTGTTCAGCCATCTCATTGATGCTATAAGGAGACCTCTCATTCCCTTCAACTAGAATGTTCCTTCACCACTCTTCACCTAGCCCAGATATAAAATATTTTCATATCTTATAACTCATTCTTTGCATTGTTTCTTGGAGAATCGTCTCTTTTAAAACAACTGTACTTCTTTTGCATAGTTGAAAACACTGAATACTTTCTGTTGTAGCAGTTTCTGTTTCCTCCTCTGGATATAAGTTCCTTGAGGGCAAGGGCTTTGCCTACTTCACCTACTCAGGCTTCCTGGATCTGGTATATTAGCAGGAACATAGGTAGAACTCAGGACCCACCAACTACCCCTGTTTAGGCCTCAGTTTCCTCCACTGGAAAACAAGAGACTTAATGCTGGTGATTGTGAAAGGCCCCTTTGAGCTCTCAAATCCCTGAAATGTAAATGCTAATCCCTCAGGTGAGAGACCCTCTTGACTTCTCTGTCAAGAAACTTATTCTAAGTTTATACATTAACCAGAGAATACAGTAGGGAGAGAGGGTTACAAAATCTCAGATTACTTAGAAGAGGGGGAAAAATGGTATTACAGGGGACGTATACAGTTTCTCAAGGAAATGAGCAATCTCTTCTTTGATGGAATATGTGAAAGCTAAACTGGGAGGAATAATTCGATTAAATGGTGATGTAAACTGGAAAGGAAGCATTACTTCCTGAACTGTAGTGAATGTCTTACAGGTGTCACGGGACCCACCGCCTCGGTAATTAAAGTGTTTTAACTGTCTCCACTTAACTATGTGCAAGTGATTAAAAATGGGAGCTTACTGGGACTCCTGGCACCAGAACATTCTGGTGAATCGAGCTTTGTTCTCTGTTACTTAGGGTATAATGAAAAAAGAAAACCCATGGCAAGTGTATATAGCAATGGCTTCTCTTTTACCACAAAGGACCCAGGAATCTGGAAAGCCTTTGTGACCCTAAAGGAGATATATAGACAAGTAGTATAACCCAATAGTGAAGCTAGAATATAAAAGTCTGCTTTGAGGTGGAAAAAAAATTGCAATACCTGGCTCTACTAATTAGGTTGCATTTTCAGAAAGGCAAAACAAGAAACATTTTGCAAAGAACAGAATATAACAGTTTTCATATCAGAGAAGGTGTCGGATATATCACAGACTCATCATAAAATAGGATTTCAGATTTGGACTTAGCAAAACTGCATTCTAACCCAGCCATGGCCTCTTACAGTATAAACCTGCACGGAGCACTTCTTCCCCCTCTGAGTCCTTGTTCCCTATGTGAACACTAAAGTACAACAACATATGTACTCCAGGCCAGCTTGAGCACTGAGGCAGTAGGTTCTCTATAAGGGAACGCTAACAAAACTACAGCAGATAAACAGGGTAATCTTACCACATCCAAAATCAAATCTTTTGTCATCCACGTGCCTAGTCCAGATGTACAGAAATGATCCCATCAATAGTCCAGACCTAACAGCCGTGCAGACTAGCCAAGGAAAGGAAGCACCAGACTTTCCATGGACAGTTCCATGAGAGAATAGGCATAGTCCTGGGAAGGTAATTAGAAGGGTGCATTGTGTTCATGGCAGATGACAAAGAATGCCATTTTATAGAGGTGGGTAAGATGATAAAGATGAGTTGGAATTACCCAGGTGAAGTATTGGTCACAGATTGCCTGCAATGTGGGAAGAGCATGCATGAGGACCAGGGGTAGGAAGGGACTGGGGATTTTAAGAACACCAGGATGGCTAAGGTCTTACTAAAATGGGAAAGTGAGCTATAAGAGGAGGCTGAGGAGTGGAATCAGAAGCTGGCTCCTGTTGACTTATCCCTATTCACTGAGGGAGATCTCTGTGTACACTCCGATCATTGAACAGGGTCCTTGCCTGTGATCCCATATTGTTGATTTGCAAATTATCCTGAGACAGCAGTTGAGATGGAGCATCCCACATTTGTCACGTTGTTCATATCAGAAAGGTAACCTCGTTGCATCATGCCTCAGTTTCCCTCTACCAATATAAGATTGACTTGGACAAAATTATCCCAGAGATGTCATCCAACATAAAATCTTTAGATTCTAAGTGTTGATTTCTCGCCAACTTCCTTGTGTGACATTAACATTGAGACTGTCACTAACAAAGAGAAGGACTGAGCATCTGCTCTGCTTATTCCTGCCCCACTGCTGTCCCTGGAAACTCTCAGGGGGAGAACTTCGGAAGGAAGAACCGCCAAGGCCCCACAAAGGGTTGCTGTCAACAAGGGAAGCAGCTGGCAAGGATGGGCTGACAGTGCTCCTGGGTCCTGCCAGCCTCGGGCAGGAGAGAGAGGAGCTCTTTCTGCTCCCCAGAACTGGAGGAGGCAATGTGATCTCCGAGGGGTGGGGCCTCTCTGAGGACACCTGGAACAAAGGGGCCTTTAGAATTTTCTCTTGAGCCTGTTCTGTTCTGTAATCAGTTGAGCTTTTTGGTCAACCAGTTCTTAGATTAGTCAAACCTCTTGCGATTTTGGCTGGGTCGGCACAGGAGAAGTCAGGTGGAAAGTTAAGGTAATTACCCAGATGAATCGAGGCTTACAAAAGCAGAAAGACTACTGAATGTGGAGCCTGTCTACAGGGCATGGATTTTTATAAGCACCAGTCTGACCGGATCTCCTCTCAGCTTTGCTTTCCATGTCACCAGGCTGTGTGGCCCTGTTATCCCATGGCACTCACAACTACAGACAGCATCTGAAGCAGATGAATATCAGTCAACCAGCCAGCAAAGTTTTATTGATTCACTATGAGCTAGGCAGCAGTCTGCAGTGCTAAGAGGCTATAACTTTTAACCTGGTTAGGAAAGAAGACCAAATACTAGAAGTCCAGTCAACTGTAAAAGTCACCCATGCCCTGGATGTAGATAAGCCTGACTAATTTTTTGCGAGAATACTGACAGCATGGAGTAGGTAGGAAAGATAGATTGCAGAACCAGAGGCTTAAAAGGAAAAGGGAGAGGCTAGTTCTAACTGTAAATCAGAGAAACAAAAGCAAATAGATAAGAAAATGAAAACATGGGCAAGTTAGAGAATCCATGTTCAGAAAAGGCTAGAAGTTAGAGCAGGGGAGATGACACAGTGTATAAAGCATCTCCCCCAACTCATGATGTGATATCCTGAGTTCAAGGCCCCAAAGCCCGTGTAAAATTCAGTGTCATAACCTGTTTGCATCTGCAGCTAGCCTGGGATATAAAGCTGGGGACAGCAGGACCTTGTCTCAGAGTGGAAAGTGGCGACTGCTGCTTAAGATTGTCTACACATGTGCTCTGGACCTGCATATACATATATGTATGTCATACATGAAGGATGAAAAGAAGGAAGGAAGGAAGGAAGGAAGGAAGGAAGGAAGGAAGGAAGGAAGGGAAGGAGGACAGGAGGGAGCGAAGGAGGGAGGGAAGGAAAGAAGAAGAGAAAGAAAGAAAGAAAGAAAGAAAGAAAGA
>NW_021604760.1:3971224-3992793 GCF_004785775.1 Grammomys surdaster | reverse complement strand
AGATAGATAGATAGATAGATAGATAGATAGATAGATAGATAGTGTTGAAACTTTAAAAACTCGAAATTGTGTCCAATGTAGAGTCTCAGTAACTCCAGGGCTTTGGGAAACAATGCTTGGGTTTCCGGTGTCTCTGAGGAAAATATATTGAAATCACAATCCTGCAAGGGGGATTCATTTAGAAATCGTGGTTATAGGCGTCATCAAGTACCTGGAGGGAACACTGATCCAATATGACTGGTGTCTCTACGGGGCAATGCCAAGAACAGAAACATGTAAAGAGAAAACACATTAAGGGGCAGTGTGATAAATTAGAGTGATAGGTCCACAGGCTAACAGCACATAGGACTTCCAGGAGGTGTCACAGAAATATGTCAAGGAAGGAGTGTCCCCTATGGGACATAGAAAGAACCTGGCTTTGCTGAGTCCTTGACTGTGGACTTGCAGTCTCCAAAAATGTGAGACTGTTTCTTGTTTTCAGCACCCCCCCACTACCCCACCCCATTTTTGGCACTCTTGATAGCAACCCCAGGAAACCAGTTCATACATGCATTCCCTCCATATTAGCGATGGCAGCACTGGTTTCTAAAAACACCAAGGGGAAAGCTGGTCCCAGACTCCCAGAAGGAGCTTTGCAGGACACTAAAATTGTACATTTACACACTGGGAGAATCTGAAGACACAAAGCAGGAAGCATTGACAGAAAGAACCAGGCTGACAGCAAGGTTCACAGGTGGAAGCACTAGCTAGCTCTAGCATTAGACAGGCCAAAGTTTGTAGGGTCTCATTCTGATCCTTGCTGGCTGTGCAAACTGAGACCAGCTATCTCCCTCTCTGGGCATACACCTCTTCAATAATCAGGTAATAATTTATCTTATAGTAACAGGAGAAATTATGAGCTCCGAAGCCTGTCTCAAAGGGAGAAGCTACCTTCCCTGCTAGACAACTGAAACACAGAACTTTGGCTGATAGCAAGCCTCTACCAGCTGGCTTTAATGCAAGTGTCTACAATACTCAGACCCTTGTCATAGTGACCCTGTCTGCCGATGGCAGTACGGGTGTGAATTGCAATTTTAGTCTTCCATCTATTTCTGTCTCCCACTCCTGCTCCCTTGACCATACAATGGAGTCCCCCATTCTAGTGTCCTCTCACACAGAACCTTCACCCCCACAACACCCCTAAAAACAACTTGTCCTTCTTAGTGTGCTCTACCTTCTAGGCAGGCAATCACTGTCATGGAGAGTCAAAGAGCAAAAGAAAGGGAATGTATGTGGCAAAAACTAGATCTGAGCCACCCACCTCCTTCAAAGGCACTTTGCCATTACATTTGCTCTCCTCTCATCCCACCCTACTATGTATGACAGCATCTGACACACAGTAGGTGCTCAATAAAAGCCATTTATACTGCCACTCATGCCTGCAGTTCTTTGCCTGGGCCAGAATGGGAGAGGAGCCAGAGAAAGGAAAAAGGATTTTTTGCATCTCCAGAAGACGACTCTGCATTTCAATTAGCAAAGAGAAACAGAGAAAGTTGCTCTCCTTTGCAAATGGGCTGCAAAGCCCAGCATTTCCTCCTGAAACCTCTCTATCCACTTAGATACCTCTCCACTCGAAGCACTACCTACCCCTGCAAAGTTCCCCATCTTGTTACACACAGCCTCTCCACAGGACAGCCCATTAGGCCGTTGGGCCTTATTAGAGCCGGCTACAGCATGGTGGAGTGTAACTGGATCCTGAGCCCTGTGCTAAACGCTCCATCTGGACCTGCTCTCCAATGCTGATGAGGCTGCGCCCTCCTCTCCTCAAAGGTCTTCCAAAGAAGGGCTCGGGTTTCTCAAGCCTGGTCAGAGGGAAGACAGAAGCCTGACAGAGGCCACCCACTCTTTCAGACATAACCAAGCAGATAGCAGCAGGGACCTGCTTGTTCTGTCCAGTTCCTGTTATGGCCTCCTGGGAGAGCATTTATTAACTCTCTGTCTTATGATAAATTCACTCAACGCATTTTTATTGAACTTCATATATAAGCCAGTCATTGTTCCCGTCAGGGTACAGCAAAGCCAGTCTTCTGCCTGGACAGGCTGGGGATGGGGGTTGGGGGGCAGTAGTCAGAGAAGAAATGTAATCTTGCAGAAGCAAATTACAGAATGTGTATTCATTTGCTAAGGATGCAGGAACAAAGTACTATAAACGAGACACAGACTGGCATAGACAACGGAAGTGATTGTCTCAGCTAGGCATGGTGGTGTACACCTGGAATCCTAGCACTTGGCAGGCTGAGACAGGGGCATTACAAGTTCAAGGCCAACCTGGGCTGTGTCGAGAGATTCTGTTTCAGAGAGAGATGGGGAGTGGGATTACAGCTATCCACCACCACACCCAGTACACACTTTTAACTTTTATCATTACCAATGCAAAGACAATCTCCAAATAAACTCATGTTCTGAGCTATAGGGGTTAGGGTTTCAGACTGGGAATTTGGAGGGCCGTGATCTAGCCCATAACAAGTTAGAAGTCAATAAGTACTGTGTACAAAACAAAACTGAAAAGGAGGTAGAAATGACAGGGCATGAGGCATGCCTGTTCAGTGAGGTGTTACAGAAGTTATGTCCTAGACTGGAGGAAAAGCCAAGGAGAAAGCCCTAAAGCTGGGATTAATCTGGCTAGAGTTGAGGATGCCATGAGGCAGAGGGCAGTACTAGCAAATGAGATCAGACAGTTGATGGGTGAGGAGGCGGAGCCTGTTCACTCTATGACCAGAAGCAGCTGGACTGGTGTGAGAAGGTCACCATCTGCTTTTACAGCATAGGAAAGAAGTTTTCTCCATTAAATTTCAAATGTGGATACAGAAATCGGTCTTACATGGCTTACATGGGATATCTTGGACAGCACTGAAGCACTGGCTTGAGAATTTAAAGAATAGGCCCAGAGCACCCAGACGGCATTGGGTGGGGGGGGTTGTGTTGGGGGAGCCTGGGTATTTCTGACCTTTCTGAACACTGAGAGATTGTCTACAATGGACCAAAGTGCTGTAACATTTCCCATCATGGGCTCTGGTTGGCCCTCAATTCCCTGTCATACTGCAAGTACAGAGAAGGGGCAGACAGCCTTGAGTATGCACAAACACATGAGCACACCTAACTCTGCCTCCTAAGGAAGCCAAGGCCTATAAAAGCTTCTAAATGAACAAGAGTGAAGGGTAATGTTCATGGACATGACCAGGAAATGTCATTAGGCCCGTGGAGTGGGGTTAGTCTCTGAGAGCCATCAACTCCCCTATGGGAGTCTGAGCAGTCCCTCCTTTCTCTCCTGAGTGCTTAGGGACCCAGACCCCAACATGTAAGTCTCTCCTAAGAGCTGCTAACATAAACCAGGGTAACCGCTGCCAGACATATTATAAACATTGCTTTTAATCCTCAGAAAAAAATCCTCAGGGGACGCCACTGTTCCCACTTTACAGGTAGAGAAAACAAGCCACACAGCAGTAGTTTGGGCAAGAGATCACACAACTGAGCCAATGAGGGGGACTGGGCCTTAAGCTCAAGTTCAAATAACATCAAAGTTTGTCTTCTCCTCTAGTAATTTTTTTATGCAATCTCTAACTCAATTTGGATAATAAAACTTTCTATTTGATATTGTCTTTTCATATTAATGTTAAAATTCCTTTTATATCCCCCTCATTAAAAGTCTTGCCCTATTTAAAAGACCCAGTTTTAAACAGTAAAACTGGGCCCTCCTCTTCAGTGTAGAATGCTGTGCTGCTCTGAGGCCTTGCTGATGACTCCTTAGTCCCAACAGAACCTGCTTGCATTGTCTCTCTGGATTGCAGAACTCCAGTAAACATGAGCTTTGGAGTGCAGTGAGCCCAGCTTTAAAACAGTGGACACCTTATTTACTTCCTTTGGCTCTCACTTCCTCCTGAATGCAATAAAACCCTACTTCATATGGTTTCCATAAAGATTAAAAGAAACAATGTATGGTCAACAGGGAGTGCTTGGTAATTAGTGACTTCTCCTGTCTTATGATGAGCCTCAAAACATTCTGCCTTCTAGAATAATTGTTCCCATTGTCTTTGGATGAGCAATCTAGATCTTACTGATTCCTCTAACCTCACAGTGATGACTTGCAGGTAAAACTGTAAATGCTTATGGGATAGGGTTACGTCACAAGATTCTAAAAGGAGGAATGAGAATAGAGAAGAAGGGATGAGCGGGCAGAGATTAGACATGAGGACACAGAAACGGGAAAGAGGAGTGAAACCTTTGTGAAGACAGTGTGGAGAAGGAAGTAACATCAAAATGGATACCCACACAGCCTCCCTGAAAGGTGAGGGTTCAGAAGGACAAGTTCTCCTTCTTCACAGTTGCTGGGAGCTGCTGCTGTGAGGAGCTTCTTCCCTGTGCTTTCCACATGCATCAAGTGTACATTTTATCCGCTTGTGCCAATAGACAGGGAAGGAATTGAGGCGTCACATTCTTCTGTGTGTTAAAGTCAAGAGTGATTCTGTAACTACCAGGAAATCCCTCATTGTGAGATCCCCTGCATGGCCAGAGCTAGCACATGACAGGCTGGGGGTGGTTCCCTCTTACTGCCAGGAAAGGAAAACCAGGTCTCCAGAAGAGCTGGCCAGCTTAGTCCTCCCCTTGGTCAGCTGACAAACGTGAAGGGGTGGCTCGATCTCACAGATTGTAAGTCAATTAGGACATGCTGACTTCTCTAACAGGATTATCTGTGTCCTTCCCCAGAGCCTGTTCCATTAATGAAGCAATCAATGACCTTTCGTTTAGAGCTGACTCCCTCATTCACACATTGGATTCCTCTATAACAGAAATCAGTTAGTAATCTAAATAACCAAATGAGGAGTTAATAATCCTTTTAAAGTCGTCATTAGGGCCATTTTTGCTTCTCTCCCAAAAGTTGTAATACCAATATTAATAACCTTTTGGATATGGGCATGATTCCAATGCCTTTTTCCTGCTCCCAGGCACTAAGGGGCATTTCAGGCAACCCGCACGAAGAGAAGGAACTGGTATTCTTCCACTCAGAGTAGACAAAGTGCTCCCTAACCTTACTACCTCAGGAACTTTGAAGCAAAGTACAACATTAAAAGAGGATCTCAAGTTCAAAGTCAGCTCAAGCTACATAGTCAAGTTGAGATCAGCCACACAACTTCGTGGGACTGTCTAAAAATAAAATACAATGTAGCTCAATAGCAGATGTACTGTTACTGATGCAGCTCAATAGTAGGGCACTTGTCTAGTGAGCGCAAGGACCTGGGTTCATTGTCAAGTGCTGAAAGAAAAATAGTAAACCTGTAAAGACAAGGAAGATGCCATCAGACACAGCAAAAACATATCTGTGAAAGTAAGAATGCCATGACTCTCTTAATGTTCTCCATACTCAGAATCATCTTCCTAAACCATAAAAAGGGTAATTCCACAGCCGCTTACAGTTTCTACATAGCCTTCCCATTGCTGTCAGGGCAAAATTTTAACACTGGGGACAAAACATTAGTGACTTGCTCCCTGGTCACTTCGTCAATTCATTACAGCTATTTCTACTATTGTGCTCTGCATTGTGCTCTGCACATCACACACATACACACACCCCTAAACAGAAATACATATAGAGCACACATATGTACACAAGCTCATGTGTATACATGCACACACATGCACACAAATGCTCACTTCCCTCATACCTATTGACAATTATTCAGGCCTAAGACTAGACGTCACAACCCTTGCAGAAAGCCAAGTGCAGAATTCAAATGATGTTCGTTGGCATTTTGAAGTTTCTTATATTTTTAATCCTTCCTAATGTTTTGGTGACTGCTGGTTTGATCTTCCCTACAGTATTAGCAATAAGGAGTGCATATGTATACACGGTCCACTGTTGTGCCCCTATGCTCTAGGACAGGGCTTAATACAACACATACTTTCCAAGTTAAATTTATTTGAAGAGGTTGATTTTAATATAACCTGGAAAAATTTTAGATAAGCGTAGTACAGAGTAGGTGTCCAGTGAATTATTTGTCAAATTATATTATGACAAATAATCATAAGAAGGCAAAAGCATAACCGCTTGTCAATAGAATCAAACAGCATTGCTGTCCACGTGTGGTGATGTTTGCCAGAGAGGAGAGGTCTTGCTGGAATTTTAGGAAACATGCCTTAAGGGGAGGAACTGGCCTGCTCTAAGGGAAGTGAGTGGACAAGCCAATGGCTGAAGCTGCTGCTGGAGAAAGGGGCCACAGAAATGTACGGTCACTAAGTCTCAGAATCCCGTTCTCAGATCTGAAGGTTTTCATGGCACGCAGCTTGTAACAGATCACAGCAGACTAGATGGTTCCATGAGGGGAGGTTTATTAAGAGAGTGGGAGAGCGAGAGGAGAGAGAAGAGTAGAGCAGGTAGAGGCTGGCCATGACCACGTGGAAAGAGGGGGAAGGAAAGGGGGGAGGGGAGACAGCAACTTGCAGGCACGGGTAGAGGGGCCAAGAGAGAGAGGAGGGGGCAAGCAGCCCCTTTTATAGTGGGCAGGGCTACCTGCCTGTTGCCAGGTAACTGTGGGGAGGAGCGTACCTGGCCTCTTCCAAGTAACTGTGGAGGTGGAGTTTAACAGATTACTAACAAGATCCGCTTTTCAACCAGCCTCTATCCCGTTGCCTGCCCGGCACATTTTCCTACAGACAGACCATGTGCTGACCCAAGCACTTCTGTCCCTTCCACGGCTCTTTCTCATTGAAAATGAATAAATTGGCCTAGCTCGCACACCAGGCTAGAGGGAATCTGTCCTCAAACCCTGCTATATTCTGACTTTAAGAACAAATATCATGTTTCTAAATTTATAGAACTGACAAGCAGGCCGTTGGACTCAGCAAACTGCACTGCCTTGTATGGCCCAGCCTGAGCAATCACTGCTTCCCCAGAAGACACTGCTGTCTGGTCCCTTAAAGACACAACAAGAAGCAAATCTAAGACCCACATAATTCAGTTAAGGACACTGCTGGGCCCCAGAACCTGCCCATGCTGAGGACATCAGACAAAGTGGCCCTGACTCGGGCAAGGTTAAGCAGGTAGGAAACAGAGGACCATGGACCTAGACTAGAGAGGGTCTTTGCGGTAGGAATTCAGCATCTGGCTTGAGTACTAGAGAGGCTCAAACCAGAAAGAAAGGGACAAGAGAGGCTCAGGCAGGACTCTGTGGCAAGGTTTAATCTATGAGCATATGGGCTAAAAACCTGGGGAGCTAATACTATTCTTATCCTGCTTCTAATGTTTTCAATCAATATCCCGGTATCATTATATACTTTCCTGATGTAATCTTCCAGCAACACTGGGATCCATGTATCCAGCACTCTTATTTATAGCAGGACCCCCTGCCTTGTATATATAATACTAGGTAGTTTCTATAGTTAGAATCTCATATGTCCTCCAAAATCCTAGAAGAAACTTTAAATGGTGGAACTTAGAGGGACATAGTACATGAAGATGTACCTTAAGGGGTTTATGGGATCCTAGCCCCTACTCCTCTTCTCTTTCTTATTCTCAGCTGCCAGGACATGAACAACTTGTCCCACACCACAGTACACTCCTACCATGATATTCTTCCTCGCCGTAAAATAGCAGGGTCATCTAGTCACATAAGCTAAAGAAAGTCTCCAAGACTGGAAACCCAAATAAACCTTTCTTCTCTTTAAATTGATTGCCTCAGGTATTTTGCTAAAAACATAAAGCTGGCATAGTTGTCACTGTGTTAGTGTGAATCATATGTTACAACCAGCATGTTTTCTTGGGAGAAAGAAAGGGGGGGGTTAGTTTCATGTGTTTCAGACTAGTAGTTTCTGTGAAGGTTGGTCCATTAACATGATGGTAGACATGACAAAGAAGGAAGAAAAAAGAAAAGACTTGAGGGACGGTGGCCATAACAGGACAAAGCCCACCAGCATTATTGTCAGGCCCCTGCAAATAACTGTAGATTTGTGGCCCAGGGGCCTGGGCTCCAGACAAGCCAGGTGTTGTTTACCAGCAAGTCACAGAAGTCTCAGGCTAAGCTGCCCCCTCCCCAACACCCAGAGGCCCAAACAGCCCTGACCAGCCTCTCTCTGTGAACAGAAATCAGATCACATGTTGCCTGAAGTCAGATATGTGACCAGACTCGGTGCACTGTGCAAGATTTCAGCGATGATGAAAATAGCTTTCTCCTGCTGCATTTAACATCTGGTGTCACAGATTTTTGCTGAGAGCCATAAAATCACTAACTTGCAGAGAAAACCTCATTGTGGAAACATACATTTCTGAGGGAGGGGGTGGCAGCCAGAGCCCGGCTGTGTTCCCAGCCTGCCTCAGTGACAACTTAGCAGCAGCAGCCCTTTGTCTCCAGGGAGGATGATGAATTTCACGAAGCCTTGAGAGGAATCTGGGGCAATAGAGAAACAGTGCTAGGCTAGCAACTCTGTCACTGACTAGCTGAGAGACCTCAGACTAGTTTCTTAACCTCTCGGAACTTTCATTTCCTTATCAAAAAAAAAAAAAAAAAGCAAAGATAAAAATAGCCACCTGCTGGGGTTACTGTGTGGATTCAATGACTAACATATGTGGCAGGGCCTGGCACAAAAGTAAATGCTAGCTGCTTCTTCCTTTCTTCTCCTTTTCCTTTTTTGTTCCCTGACATTTCCTTTCAGACCCAAGTCTGCTTGAACACTGTGGCATTTGTCAAAGCTCCTGCATACAGAGCTCCTGCAGTGCCTGGTCCAAGTAGTGGCTACTTGGTCCCTGGTGCCATGCTGGGAGGAGCTCTTCCAGGATTGACAGCGCCTATTGAAAGCCTCCTGTGAGCTCTGCCCTGGGCATCTGCTGAGTGTGGAGGGAAAGGAAAGATGGAAGGAAGGAAGGAAGGAAGGAAGGAAGGAAGGAAGGAAGGAAGGAGGGAAGTTAGGCCACCACAAGTCCACCTGCCTGGGCTTCTTTAGTAACCCCCGTTCTGTCCAGGAAGATGTATGGCCTATGGATTCACAGAATCCATGACAAGGTGAGGTAAGGCCCAGGCTCTCCTGTGAGTAGATGGGATTGGAGGAGCATTGTACAACTTAAGCTAAGAGTGAAGATAGGCTGCCTACCAGCCACAGCCACATCTGGGACATGTGTCTTTATTCTTGACACTCTTGACTATGAAATCTAGTTTCTGTCTCATCACTGCTGTGAGCTGAGTGGGAATTGCTCAACATGATGTGCATGACCACAGTCCAGGTCTGCTCCTCAGCATGGCTTCGACCTTTAAACAGGTCCCAGCTGCTACAGATTCCGGCTCAGCCATCCCACGTCTTCCTCTACACACAATCCCTGTGTATTCTATGTTCTTGTCCTCCAACTCTCTCCTCTGTGTCTGTGCCCTTACTCTCTGCATTCTTCTGCATCTTTCTGTCTGTCTCCTTTGTCCCAGATGCTATCTACCTGTACTGCTCCCCCAGCTGCCTGGGGTCCCCCACAGCCCAGCCACTCTTCACATATTTTTAACTCTCAATTATTATTTTTGCCGTCACCATTTCTGGCAGCAGGCCACAGCAAACAGAATGTGAGAAAGCAAAATCTAATGAGCTTCTTCAGAGAGAGTAGGGGGCCTCTGTTATGTGTCTAGTCCTTGGAGTCTAACTTCTGGCACTTCCATCACGTCTCCAAATGGTAGGTGAGGGCTGTTACTTTTCAATTTGGTTGGGCTGTGTAGCACATTGCAACAATTAAAACGCACCCTCAGTGCAAAATCACAACAAGGCCGGCAGGAAGGGTGTCAGTGTGTGAGGACTTATCTCTTTCAAAGTTACTTTTTTCACATGTTCTCTGCGGTTGAGATATGCTACAACAAGATTCATACAGGAAGCGCAACACACATACCATCCATGGCAAGGCATGGCCCTGACTGGCTGAAGACCCTCTAGGACTGGATAGGCCTGCCTGTGGTTAAGCCTGGGTCTCTGGATTTAGCCCTGAGATTAAACTGGCCTCTGAAATTATGCAGTGGGTTTGGCCAAGTCAAGGGGCTCACCTATGTCTTCTTTAGTCATTCCTCGCCAATACTCCATAGAAGTTCCCAGATAAAAGGAAATGGATGACTTTAAGAGAGGCAATGATGGAGAGTGGTATGAGGTTCATCAACGACACTGGCATTCAACATATATTTACAAAGTATTTTCTTGACATCATGTGCCATGCTGCTTTCAATATTTGAAAACAATAGGCTTGAGATTTTGACCATTCCCTACGTCCTTCTTACCAAATAGAGAGAGAAGATGGGGTTCCTATTACCTGTATGACATTTCCACTCTTTGTACCTGTACGAAATATTTAAAGGGAAAACCAGAAGACACTTGTCTGTTTCCTTATTACAAAAAGTCATGAACTTGTTACAATAAAATATTTAGTGTAGACCAAATAAAAAGAACAAAATATAAATGTGTCACAATCCTATCTTCCATATATAAGAAACATATAATTATATTAATTGTATAAGAACCTGTTATTTTCAAAGGAATATTATTTCTAATATCAGTAGGAACCAGCGATCCTCATAATACAAGTAAGCCCAAAGGAAAAAAATAACCTGAATTTAATATGTTTATTGAAATTCTACCTCACATAGGGACACCTCTTGCCCTTCCAGGGCTGGGAAACTGAGTCCTTTGTCGCTTTACAAAAACATTTAAAGTTCATAATTTGGCAATGGGTTCCATATCCTGTTTTCGAGCTACTGTCTCATCCACTCGAGAGTGTCTACCAGACTCTAGAGTGTCTCCCTATTCTTGACGCCTTCCTCACACAAGTTCCCTCTTTCTGATTTGACTCCACCCCAATGCTTCACTCTGTGAACACTCCATACCTGTAGCCTTGTAGTGTCACAGAGATCATCAAATGGCATCTTAGAATAAGAAGACAAATCAGGCAGGCAGGCAGCTCTGTTATGCTTATAACACTTCTGCCTTGGGCATCTTCTTTCATAGTAGGACTGGCCTTTTACAAGTGTTCCAAACTGAGTAGGACTGAAAGCCCATTCCAATTCTGTCCCCAAAATGTTTTGCTCAACACTGTAATACCTTGAGATGCTAACTGAGAAGGCAATGGAAGTCAAATGGGTTCTAGAACATTCCTATCACAGGACTCATCAATACTCCCAAGGCTATGGTTAATTCTGCTTAAACCAGTGATTTTTTTTTTTTTTACCTCTGGACATAGAAAAACATCTTAGAATATTCATTTTGATAAATAAATGTTAGCTCTTTTAGCATATGGTTATTTATTCTTAGGCTTGGCATGATTGACCGCATCCTTCTCTACTTTTACCACTGTTAAAGTCGTCGTCGTCATCATCATCATCGTATTCAAGGCCGTCATGGGTATGGTCTCCACCAGTTCATCAGCTTTACCTCCCTCCCATTCCTCAGTTCAGCCTGCTATGGTTACTTGAAGAACCATATGCTTACTATTCCCTCTTTGTTGGAATTGTCCTCCAACACATCCATGAAAACAATTCCTACCTATCCTTTAGGGCCCAGCTTTTCTCCTCTATGGAGTCATCACTGAGCTCCTCAGAGTAGCTGCCTCAGTTTTTCTTCCTCCCATTGTTTAATGTGCTTCCCCTAGCAGGTGGGATTATGTTACTTCTACGTCTACCTCCTCTCCTCGGCTAGGAATTATCAGAGGACAGGTCATATTCATGTTCATGACCATAGATTTAGCACAGTTCTGAGTTACAGACATTTCCAAATGAAAGGTGAAAATGGCCTAGAGCCCAGAGACCAGGTACTCCTGCCTAACAGGGACAAAAGAAGAGGATACTTTTTAAAAAAGGAGATTCAGGCAGAGAAGCAGCAGCAGTTGGAGGCTATAGTTGTTTGAGACATCCTGGTGGCACTGCTGTCTCTTAATAGCATTGACAATTCTCCAGATGTGCAGGTGGTCTCGGGTCAGGGGGAGGAAGAACAGGCTCTAATGAAACTGGACTTCAGACACAGCACCAGATCAGGGTGGGGGAAGCCACAGAGAATCCAGGGAAATCTGGATGCAAATCTGACTCACTGGGTAATAGTCATTAGTTGATTGAACTAATGGCCTAGAGTTCTTTAAAGTCCTCTTAAGTAGGGAGAGGACTGAATCCAGAGTGGAGTAAGGCTGAGCCCACAGGTGCAGACTAAGTGGCTACACCTGGGGGATTAGAAAATGATGGGGACAGGAAAGCAAGCTGATCATTACAGCTTCCAGATGCTTCTCTTCACCAGACCTTGTTAAGGTTTGCCTCTGCTGTAGTCTATAACCTCAGGCTCCCACGCTATGGATTTATACATTCAGTTCACAGTCTGGAAAATTGGCTTCTACATGTTTTTAGAATTATTTGTGCCTCAGAGTGAAATTCCAGGATTAGACTCATAGAGGTGTAATCCAAGGATGTGCTTATCACAAGTTGCTCTAGCCAGTGATGAAAGCCTTCCTCGTATTCTAAGGAAACAAAGGCCACCCAGCCATGTCATTTTGTATGAAAATAAATATTAGTGCTAAGTATGAGGGCATTCTTGCAAGAAAAAATAGTTCCCTCTTTTTTAATAACCAAGGACATAGTCTCCTAAACCTCTAAACCAATCTGAATAGTGAAGTGAAAAACGGTCCATCTAAGGGGATCTGAAATATAGCTTGTGCCATTTGGCAGCTTCTTAATCTGAAAGAGATTCTAAATCCTTTCTAAAGTCCTAAGTCCATTCTACATCACAAATGTGAATGGAAAAACAAAACACCACCACAAGTTATGGATGATAATGCTGCCAATGCCAGTAATTATCAGGAAATTATTAAAGTGAAGAGGCAAAAAACGTCTAGAATTTCACGTACTTTCCAGCTTATGTTCAAAGATGTAAGAGAATTGCACTGACTGTTTTTACCTTCTCAGCTTGGCCTCCAGAAACTGGTACAAGAAAAGTTACAAGTTGGTAGATGGGTAGGTAGATAGGTAGATGGATAGGTGGGTGGATGGATCATCTCCATGCTTTTAATTTCCCACTACTTTAGAATCTGTTAGGCTTCTCTTACCCTGAGATTCTCCTCCATGGGTTGCAGAGCCTCTTGGAGACTAAACACTGCCACAAAAGCAAAGGCTTCCCTCTATGGCAGGGATTTCCCCCATTTCTCTCAGTGGTAGTTTGTCTCACCTATTCACCAGCACACTTGTCTTCCATCAGTAACCCTCAGACATTCAGAACCATCGTTGAATCTCTTCTGAGGCAAGTACTGAAGGTCTACATCCCTCAATTCAGCTTATAACACTGAATTAATCAAAACCCACTAGTCACTCTCCAAAGTTTTCCACTATAATCTTCAGCATAGGGCTTCTCAGAAAGAAAGCATCTAAAACATGAAGAGTAAGCAGGACTGCTTTTAATGACAGAGGCATGTGATCTATTATCTAGTGCCTCAGTAATCTTTAAGATAGAAAATCATTCCTAGTTGATAGGTGAAGAAACAAGTTCAAAAGGTGTCTTGATTTCTCCTGTTGTGTGACTAAAATAAAATACCAAAAGCAACCTAAAGGAGAGTTTATTTTGGCTTACAGTTATGATGATGACAGTCCACCATGACAGGAAAGACTTGGCAGCAGGCAGGAGACAAAGGTTAGTCCATCATAATATGGTACACGACTATAAAAGCTGAGGATAAGCAGGAAGTGGGGCTAGAATATAAAGCCTTAAAGCCTGCTCTGAGTGATTCACTTCCTCTTGCGAGATGTAACCTCCTAAAAGTTCCTCAACCTTCCTAAACAGCTATGCCAGCTGGGAAGCAGAACCAAGTATCCAAACACATGAGCCTATAGACACATTTCTCACTGGATCACAGCCATCTTTTGATGAAAAACGCTTTCAGCCTAATTCCAAAGGTCTCCGTGGTATTTAACAATCTTAACAGTGTCCAAAAGTCCAGAGTCTCTTCACACAAGGCAATTTCTTAACTGTGACCCTTGTATTGGAAAAAAAAAAACACCACATTTGCATACTCTGTGTATACATTGGCACAGAACAAAAGTTCCTATGTGGAAAAATGAGAAATGGGGGCATAGCAAGGAAAGGTCAGACCGAAGTAACACCAGAACTTAGTAAACACCAAATCCTGCAGCTCTGTATTTGGCATCTGGGACTCAGCATGGAATCATCATAGTTCCGAAGAGCATAGTTAATCATGTCTCTTTATCTCTCCTGCCTGCAGCATACATAGCCTGCCTCAGTCTGTTTCCACCACTCCATGAATTGAGTTTTCTTCCATGGACATTGCATAGTACTAGCCTCTCTGACATCTGAACATACACACACACACACACACACACACACACACACACACACACACACACACTATAATTTAGATTTCCTCTTCACAGCTTAGTGATGTCCTAGTGATCCATTTCCTCCAAAGAGAATCTGGCTCCTAAAGGTTACTCAGTTGTCCCTAACAGCGCCACTAGCTGGAGGCCAACTGTCCAAACACATGAGCCTTTAAAGATTTCATAGTATTAAGTAATTTTTCAAGTTTTGAAAACTTTCCTCCTTCTAGTCAGTTCTCATTCATGTTACAAGAATTGTTTTCCATTTCTGTGGCCAGAGATTCTTCTAAGAGGGATATCTGATGTAAGAGTTAATGATAACAAGTTAAAATGATTCTTATTGAGTCTAGAAAAAATAGAGCCCACAGGTAATGAAGTAACAGGGCTTACGCCTACCAATCTGAGGCCAACAATATTTCTAGAACTTTCTAAGAGTCCCCACAACAGGATCATTCTGGGTCTACATACACCCCATCTTTGTATACTTTGCATGTATACATAAAATACACAAATTTCTGTAACTTTTGTTTTTGGTTTGTTTTACATTCTTTAAGACCACAACAATTCAGACGGTGTGCCTCTGGATAGAATGCATGACTTAGCAATGCATTTCTACCAACAAACTGGGATGCTGATCTCTGCCTAGATTTCTAAGACCAGTAAAAATTTCCAAGTAGCTTATGTAAGTTTCTTTCTTTGCCTTTGAAATCCTCTTTCAAGCTCTCTAAATACAACAGTATTTACACTGGCTTGTCCACTACCCTCGTATTGCTCTATTATTCGTAAATGAATATTTTATCTGTCTCTTTGGGGGTTAAACTATCTGCCAGCTGAAGTGGTGGTGTCTGTAGCAGGGACATGTCCCTAGGAAATCAACACTCTGGCTGCCAGAGATTCCCACTGTCCTCGGCTGCCATACTGGTCTGCTTGCGGTCATACACCCATTACCTTTCAGACCTCTTTTTCCCAATCACCATCTCCTTGCCCCCTCCTCCTCAGAGCCTAGGCTCTAGTCATACTGAATTATCTGTTCTTCTGGCGGTATCCATCTGTCTCCTCACTGTGTGGGGAAGTATCTGACAGCAACTTAAGAGAAGAAAGGCTGTTTTTAGCTCCTACTTAGTCCTTGTACAGCAGAAGCTCTGGACAGAGTTCTCACACATTTTGGTAGATCAAGAAGCTGAGGAAGAAGGGAAGCAGGGTCCTCTTAGCCTAATCCTAACAACCTATACCTACAACCTACCCCCCCCCACACACACACAAAGGGTTCCCACAATTCCTCCAACTGGATACCAAGTATTTAAGCACAGGACCCTAAGGGGCCTTTCAAATCTAAACCCTAGAATTCCTTAAACACAGTTTCAATTCCTTCTGCCTGTTATTCTCCCCCTGCTGGGAAGAGATGAGAGAAGGAATCTCATTTTATAACTACTACAAGCTTCATGTTGACATCAGTGTCTAGCACTCTTAAGCTCCGTGGCTTACCTGAAATACTCACCCAGCCTTAAATTTCAGGTCCTCCCCATGTGTCACTACTTCTGAGATGCTTTCCTGATACTGCCACCAGATTTCAGTTGTCTTTTAATATTTCCTCCTCCTGCATCTTGCTGCATACTGAACACTGATGTGACTACGTTATCATTTGTAATAGCTATCTGATGTGCACACTAAACAGTAAACTTGAAAGTATGATCATGCCTCACATATCCGTGTAGTCTTCTCAGGTATGTGCATTGGGAATCATGGGAGACAGAGACACCACAGAGATGCTACTCTCAAAATGTCTAGGGTCCATGGGTAGGAGGGTGACAGAGCTTAAACACATCCCCTTACCCACATGTCCCAACTTTGCCAGCTAAGTCACAGGATAAAGGCAGAAACTGGCATGAACTCAGCTTAAAATGTAACTGAAAAAGCGATTGAATAAACAAAGCAGGAGCTGGGGCTGGTGTTTCTGCTCACGGATGGTGTTTCTGTTTTAATACCACTCAGCAATTCTTTCTTACTGTTGCCTATCAACACGATGGAATTAAAAGGCAATATTTAAGACATTTGGGGATAGAAATAACTAAGGTAGTAAATGGCAATCATGGGTATTCTCTGGCTAGCTTATTCTACCAGCTTCTGACATTACACTAATTCTGCTAGTGAATTTGCTTCCTGATTGATTACAGGGAGCTCATTCTTCCATTTATTCTCTTTTCTTTTTTTTTTTTTTTTTGCTTCTGCTTTTGTTCCTGTTTGGAGATGGGTGGATATCTGTGTGTTCCTGTGCATGTACTCGGTGGTTCATAGGTAAATGTACATGCATGTAGAAGCCAAAGAACAACTTGTGGTTAGCATTTCTCTGACATCATCTACCTTCTTTGTAAGACAGAACCACCAGTTATATTTATTTATTTATTTATTTATTTTATTTTATTTATTTTTTAGTTCTTCGAGACAGGGTTTCTCTGTGTAGCCCTGGCTGTCCTGGAACTCACTCTGTAGACCAGGCTGGCCTCAAACTCAGAAATCCACCTGCCTCTGCCTCCCAAGTGCTGTGATTAAAGGCGTGTGTCACCACTACTTGGCAGGACCACCTCTTACTGGCTTTGAATTCGCCAAGTAGGTGTGTGACAAAACTTTTCCTAGGGAGACAAGACACTACACACACACACACACACACACACACACACACACACACACACACACATATCTCACCCCAGACAGGGAACCCACAACAGACTAAAGTATGGTCACAACCAGAGTCCAACTCAATGAACCAATGAGTTTTATTAGGGTTACTTACAGGACTATGTGGGATTACACACAGAAGCAGCGGTGACTCAAAGCCAGCTGTATCACTAAAACCTTCCCCAGCATGGGTGACAGCTCCCCAAAGATGGAAAACTAGAACATAGCACACAGCCTCCCAGTAGGTTAACATGTTGGAGAGTGTCCTTTTTGTGATTATGTCGGTCTAAACCTCTTGATGGCAGCTCGGCTGGTTTCAACTTCTGGACAACTTGGTTGGGGTTAGATTCTTGCAGCATTGCTTGTCTGAGAATGACACTCAGGTTCTTTCTTGTTTGCTCTTAGGTGGGAGGGGCCGAGTAAATCTGTTCACTTTGAGGACCGTCTTGAAGCTATTTTGAGTTGTTTACTTCCCTGCTGAATAAAATGTTACAATCTTAGAGGACATGGCTACGGGAGATTAGGCTAGGCAGGCAGGACAGAGACCAAGGAGTCACCTGATTCTCTGTCCCTGGGATTATAAACACCACGTCCAATGTTTTATTATTGTTTTGTTTTGTTTTGTTTTTTCAAATATAAATTCTGGGAGTCCAACTCAGGCACTCATGCTTGAAAGTCACCATTTTACTGACAATTCTCTCCAGCACCTACTGAGTATTTTTGGAGGAGGGTCCCAGTGAATAGCCAAAACTGGATTCAAACTGAATTTCCTCACTCGGTTTCATGGGATCATATGTTTAATGCTCATCAAAACTCACCCCACTTGTGCTTCACCATCACCAAACTCCTCCAAGTAGATCACTTGCCTTCCTCTTGAAGATCACAGGAGAGTGCTTACTAAGAAAAAAGTTGTCCCATGGTCTCTCTGTAAAAAGAAATTCTTCCTCTACCTTATGTATCTTCCTGTTGTGGATGCCCTGTGGCTTTCAGTGTAGACCATTTTGTCTTGTTTGCTGAAGAATGAAAATTCCCCTAAGTGTTGCTGGGTGTGCCAGTGGGTGACTGTCAATCCCCTAAGTGACTCTGAGTGTGCCAGTGGGTGACTGCAAATCCCCTAAGTGATTTTAGGTGTATCATTGGGTGGCTGTAAATCCCCTAAGTAATTCTGGATGTGTTAGTGGGTGACTGTGAGTCCCTTAAGAGATCACAATGAATAATGAATACATCCAGCACCTCTAATTCTTGGCATATAATATAGTCGAGGCCATGTGTATGGAGAACTTTGCTATTTTCAAAGTTATAATCAATCCTCGAGGAATTGCAGTTTTGTGTCATTTAATGGGCTGTCACTAGGATGATGTCTCCAGGACCACAGATGGCAACAGGTAAAAAGAAGGGCTTTAGATTCTCTGAGGGGCTCCTCTGTGCCAGGCACCATGCCTTCATTCTACTTAGTGTTCACCATAGTCTTAACAACCACAGATCCCATTTACAAGAGAGAAGACTATAGCCTTGCTAAAGCCATGCCATTGGTTGTTAGAGACTTGAAATTCAAAACTACATCAGATCCCACAGGCTGTGCCACTGCATTTTTTGACCACAGATTTCTTTTTCACCTTTGACAATTTCTTTTACATTAAAACTTAAATTTGTACACAAATCTCCTAAATAAAATACAATATATAACATTATACAATTATATATAATGTAATAGGAAAGATCCAATTTAAAATGTGAATGCCATCTTAGGGTGAGAGTACAGCCCAGAAAACAAGGATGAGAAGGTTTAATACAATAAAAGAATTGTTGAAAGGGAAGAAATTTGAGTATTCACTAAATATACCAGGTTTTCTTGTTGAGTTAGCTTTTATTTCATTATTTCTTTGATAATTCCATACAGTGTGTTTTGATCCTATTACTACATACCCTACTTCTTCCCCAAGCCCTCCCATAGCCATTCACTTCCTACAACAACTTTGTGGGTCATTATCATGAAGAAACTGAGACTCAGAGAACTCAGAAAATCACTCAAGTCTATAACCAAGCAGAACAACTTTGGTTGAGCCAGGTCTTTCTGACCAAAGAACTCATTGTCCTTCCTTGTTGCTGGACTGATTTCCCTGACTCCAGTATCCCAAGAGAGTCCTGAGTACAACTAACATCAAGATTGGAAATGAACAAGGATCAGTATAAGAGGGAAATGGAATTGAATGAGGTTCTATGAAAATAGTTTTCTTTACCATCCCACAGTAACCTGAGTCTCCTAACAACACAGCATCAAACTACACTCAGCTGACCTAGGCACTGGGCAATACACTTGAGAGCATGGTAGACCTTGTTTCTCTTTGGTTCTCCATGGCTCTCCATGGATCTTCCTGTAGCTTGTAACTGTGGTCATTTAGGAAGTAGGTAACTTCCTCCAAGATTTGCTTCCTCCATCTATAAAATTAGTTTGTTGGACAGGATAGTCTAAAACTCATGCAACCTAAGGTTTTGAGGGTCTTCAACCAAACATGAGCTAACTACGATATTCTCCATTTACCAACTAGTAGTTCTCTGAGGTCCTTCATGGGGAACTAATCTTGCCAGACTGACTGTGGATGTAGGAGAGTGGTTCTGTCATTGCTTTGTTTGATAAGAGTTTTCAGCAAGTGCTTAGTACTGGCTATACAGTATCTTATTGAAGGACCTATCTCACACCCTGTGGGTGGCACATCTACTTTAGTCATTCAATTGACAAATCCTTACCAAGACCTCATACAGTGCCTGGCAGAGTGTTCCCTGCTGTGGGTTTCCTGCTATGGATACAAAGAAGGAGGAGGAGGAGGAGGAGGAGGAGGAGGAGGAGGAGGAGGAGGAGGAACAACTAAGCAGACATTCAACAAATACACACACACACTACGAAAGACCAGTTGTGTTCCATTCTGAGCTGCTTGAGAAGCCAGCGATGGTTAGGCAAGGAAGTCAGTTGTTGAATTTCTATGACTTCAGCTACTTCATGAATTAGAGATGGCAAGATTGGATGCAGTTAGAAAATCCATAGCAACCATCCAGGAGAGGCTTGTTGAGGCTTGCAATAAATCAGGGCTGATGGGGACAGTGATGGACTGACATTGTTGGGAGGCAGAAGAGGGAGTGAGGCAGAGATGTGGTATTAATGACACCCTTATTGCCAGTGTTGCTGTGGAGGGGGAGAATAATACTAATCATCATGCACGTGGCTAGCTTGGTGTGCCTGTCCAGGGAGGCAAGATGCCAAGAGGCACAGGTGTTCCCTACCATCGAAGGAGGCTGCTCCCTCTCTTGATTGCATAAACAGACCTTCTGCTTTCCTGCCTTCTCAACATCCAGTCTCACCCTGGGGAGTCCTGGCCTCCCATCCAGGGTGCTCACCACAGAGGGAAAGGGATTGGAGGGGCCTGAGTGAGGATGAGGGCGCCTTCTGCCCAATACTGAGGAGTTGTTGCTCAGGCCTTACAGAATCTGCGAATGCTGTGGGTCCACCTGGGGCAGCATCCGCTCTACTGCCATCTGTTTCCTATCGAAGCTGAGCACGCTCGTGTGTGTGGTCACAAACGCACAGGAAAATCATTCTGCCAATAAATATGGAACACTAGCTTTCGTTTTTTCTCTTCTTTTTAACTGACTTACAAAGCGAACCCTGAAAATTCTGACTCCTTCTACCATGCCTCGCCCAATCCCAAGGAAAATATAATGACGTCACATTCCCCTTGAAATCTATACTTTATTGAAGAGTTGGGAGGGGGCTCATTGCACATGTACAAGGGTCAAACCAGAGGAGGAAATGTGAGCAAAGTGGTTGCATCCTTTTGCAGTCAACTATTATAAAATCTGGCCATCTCCCGTGCTTCATGAAGACATACAGTTTCCAACAGGCCTAGTTTTACTTTACATAATTGTAACCATCTCAGCATGTCAATTAGCATAGAATGTTACCTTTGGGATGGGATCAATTAGAGAACTGAAGATTGAATTTGGAATCATGATTAGCCTGTTTTACATTTTGCCTTCATTTTCTAAAATATACAATTGTCTGATTCAGCCCAATTTTTAAAAAAAAAAAAAACATATTGTAAACTTATTTATTTTTTTAACCTAAAACAGACACGGGAGGCTGGTTAGTAACAGGAACCATGGCAAAACTGAGGATGGGGGTGCTATTTGATTGGGGCCTATTCTTAAATTTCCACAGCAAGAAAATATTGAGAGTAGTGTAATGGTTGCTGGATTTTCTTAAGAACTGAAATCATTATGCTCTGGCAGAGTTCCAAGTTCTTCTCCTTTTTTTTAGGTTACAATTTGAAACGGTGCAGAACATGCTATAGTGTTGTAGTCATTCATGTAATGTCATTGAATCGAGCTTCTGGAAATAGACAAAGGACTTTGTGTCCCAAAATGTTCTTCTGGCGGAAAATTGATAGCAGCATGAGATACGCTATTACTAGGTTTGGTTCTGCCTCCAAATTTGTGCTGACTAAGTGGAGAGAGAGAGAGAGAGAGAGAGAGAGAGAGAGAGAGAGAGAG
>NW_021604760.1:3949727-3971124 GCF_004785775.1 Grammomys surdaster | reverse complement strand
GAGAGAGAGAGAGAGAGAGAGAGAGAGAGAGAGAGAGAGAGAGAGATTTCAAACAATGCTACACACATTTCCAAGAAGAGCCGTAGAAGTTTTCCGGGGGTTACTATAATAACGTGAAGCTCTTTGTTTGCTTTTAAGTTTTTGTTTTCCAAATGGAGACAATGAACAGGCAAATGCATGACATGAAATCCTTGGCTAATTCTCCCAAGCCCTCCCTGCCCCCATTCCAGCCCTGAGAAGTGTTTCCCGTTCATTGAAGCCCTGAGTCTGGAGCTCTTGCCAGATTCGTCAGAGTGACAGGCGAGTCCAGCTTCAGCAACCAGGGACGCAGCCTGAATGCAAATCAAGGCTAGGCCTGGACTCTCTGGCCAGGACACATGGTGTTGGGCCTGAGCCCATGCCTGGCCAATTCTTTGCCCTAACACCTTTCCAAGCTTTGCCATCTTCATTACTGCCACCCATATCAGAAAGAAAAGTTAGAGCTGTTTGTTCATGATGTGAAAGATATGCCAATAAGGCCCCTTTCCATATAAATAGCACATCAAAATATTACCAAATAATGCTGGTGACTTTGCCAGCAGGCAGAGGACTCCATCTGGAGATAATATCTTCCAACTGAGAGGCGTCCAAGGTGCCCTTTCCTAGGCAACAGGCACGCTGACCCACATGGGGCTAAATCCCATTCTATCTGAACATGAGCAATCCTTCTCCTGCTATACACAGGCCACCTGTGCCGGATCGTGGAGCAAACAGCTCCAATCCAAAATTAACTCGTTGGTCATTTCCTCTGAGACAAGAACACTGCCATCCTTTCCTGACCAGTTTGATGATGTCCATACATTCTCCAGAGAGACTCAAAATATAAGTACAGGACTGAGGACAAGCTCCCTCAATACATTCTATTACCTGCTCTGGTCCACTCAGTGACAACAGGTCATCTCACTGTTGGGTCTGCTCTCCGAAGCGAAGCATCTAACCGTCTAAATCAAGCTTCCCAGCTTCTCTGAGCACAAGGATCTCTGCAAACTTTGTACTTAGCATCTGGGTGAAATGTTAAACTTTAAATATAGAAAGTGGACTGTCCCAATGGCAGACAGTTTCTAATGCACCCAGATAGACTCTTTCCTGTTGTTCAGCAGATTCCTGGTGAGTGGTTACTCGACACAGGAGCAAGGGTGGGTCAAACATGGATGGGGTCCCCTGGCTCTTTGTAATCAGTACAGATCCCCAGTTCTTATTATTATGACAAAAGTCTCTAAGGTTTTTTGGAGGGGCTTGTGTTCTCTGCCCACCCCAGTCTCCAAGATCCTTTTATAAGGGCTGTTTCTGACTTGATTTCTGCCGAGTTAATCATGAAAGTGTGCATGTCTCCTTACAGTGGATTGCAAAGCATGTGTGGGTAAAGGAACACTTTCCAAGAGCTCACTGGGCTGTGGAGGAGAGTAAGTAGAGAGTCCTCTTACACACTGGTGTTGCACTAAGCATAAACAAAGGACACAGGGCCCAGCAACAGGACCATTCAGACGCACCTCCCTCAGATGTTCATATTTCCCTTTCTTCTCCCCAGCCCAGCCTCACCTCTCACAGTTCCTAATTGCTGTAGGAAATATCTTAATTGCTGAAAATACAAGATTTGAAATGATTCCTCTTCTAGGGGCGGGGTAGGAGGCATAGAGTGATCACTGAAAGTCAGACTAAAATTTTCATACTTTCATGTCTCAAAGACTATTAACCATAGATGAGTTTTTACAAAAGATGGTGTTAGTGTTAAACATAAAAGTTCTCTCTGGTCATATTATATAGAGGTCTGATGCCATTCAATTCTGTGTCCCAGTTACGTTCTGAATCCCTTCAATACTAGGCACTGTTCTAAGCCCTCTCAGTACATAGCTTTATAATTCCCCACCACACTCTTTCCCTAGGGAAACTGAAACTGGGGAAGAGCCGTACACTGTCCAGGACATCCCCATCTGTCTTTTTAAAGCTAGTCTCCAAATCAATCAATTGCTAAACCTCCCACAGTTTAGCAAGTGTTAATTACTTCCAAGGTACGAAGATGGATAAAAAGATCAAAAGACAAAGACCCAGAGAACACTGGGATATAAACTGCCTGTAGAAACTAGAATTACAACTTTGCAGACAGACAGACAGACAGACAGACAGACAGACACATCTGGATTTGAATCCCAGCTCTGATGAATTTGTTGGATGTGATTGGGCAAGTTACTCAACATCTCTAGGCCTCACACTCCTCAAATACAAAATGAAAACACCAGAAGCAAGTGCCGCATTCAGTTGTTTGGGGGCCTAAGGAGAAAAAGCATTCAGTGCACAAGGAACCATCCATGGGCACTTCTCCTTATTTTGCTGAACATGATTGTACAGCTTGCATTGTAGACTCAGCATTTAATGGTTAGATCTCTATGCTCTGAATACTCTTTTTAAGAATCATTTGGCCAGCCAATGTTTTATTATATGGACACACCATACTTGACCCATACTTCACTAGTGAAGAGCATAGTTTATTTTATTAAGACCTTTATATATTAAGAATATTACACCTGTTTATATTTGTAGCAGATGTTTCCTTAGATTTTTGTTTGCTCTCTAGTTTTACGTAAAATGTGTCTTACCTGAAGTTGTTCACTTTTTATGTGATCTAACCTACATAAATTTTTATTTGTGGTTCCACCCATTAATTTTAAGCTTTTAAAAAGCCTTTCTGTAATAATACAGAAACTAGGGGGCTACTCACCAACATCTTTTCCTAGTGTAAAAAATATATTTTGAAGTGATTCACCAAGTAAATTCAAGTAGAGATTTCCTACAAATGATTTGGTCTCCCATGAGCAAACTTGACATCCGTTGACTTGTAATAGTCCATAACAGTGTCAATGACTTTCTCATAGTCCTGCTTAAGGGATCAGATAATCAAATTTACTTCATTCGTATTAGGAGCTTTTCAGAGACTAGTCCACTACTCCCTTCTCAAGTCAAAAGATCTGGAATCTAAGAACATACCCAGCTCTCTAAGAGACGTACTAGCAAACTGGAAAGATCTGCTTCATATGTCCCTGACCTTCAGGGACTTTCTTTGTCAAAGTCATAGCCCCCACCCCCCACCCCGACTCCCAGTCCTAATGATTTGGAGAAAAGACTGGCAGGAGGCTGGCTTGGGTCAATTAAGCATTTAGCTCTGTGCTCAAAACTGTGGTTCTAGTACAAGGAAAATCTGGACTGTTTGTCTCATATGGGAATGGAAAGACAATCATGAAACTGATTGTGAAAGAACACATCTCCCAGTCTCTTGGCATAATACCTGACAAACAAGCTACCACAAACATTAGCTATTTTGCAATGTCTATAAGATGACCACAGTTGTTCCCAAATGTCCTGGTGTTTGGTACAAACTGTGGAATAAAATCTTCACACCACAGCAGGCAGCCTCACATCTCTGAACTCATTTGGTCTTTTCAGCAGTTTTCATGAGTGCATTTTGTGCCCTGGATTTGCTGCTTAGGAGAGAAAGGGGGAGAAACAGATGCATGCCTAGGTAGTGATGTTCAACCTGGCTTCCTCAGCCTCTTCTAGATCAGTGATGGCTAGTTCTTAGTCACCCTTTGAGAAACACAGGCTATTACTGAGCCCTCCTACCATCCACAGTAAACGATCAGAAGATTTCGGGCTATGCAGATTTCCTCAGCCTCCCCCGAGGGCATCTCTGATATGACTAGTCTTCTGTAAAGACCAGGGGCTGGCTATATTAATACACACTGTCTCCAGTGGCCTTGACAATGTGATTCCTATGTGGACCACAGGCCTTATTTTGAGAACCATAATCCAGGAGAGAGAAGCTTAGATGTGCTTAAGCAATGGAAGGACCCAGCTTTCTGCATTGCATAACAACAGAATGGATCTCTCAGCAGTCTGCCTAGAATTAGCATCTGCTATTGTACTTTTACTCGTATGGGATATATTGAAGAAATTTTAGTTTATTCACTCATAAAATGATTACACGGTAAATGTGTCCTCTAAATTTCTTCTCATTTGCCTCTTCTTGGGGTTAATCACCCAGTGTTCAATGTTCACATCATGTTGTTTTCTCCCAGTCTAATTGCTGTTCGTCGTAAGTGAACTGAACCAATGGGGTACTTTTCCATGGTCCCAGCAGTACACCTCACCTACTTAAATACACCAGTCAAGTTTAATTTGTCTTCAGAGGATTAGATCAACTACTCAAAACAAAGAAAGTTTGTGATAATCCCTGGAAGAAACTCCAAAAGAACTGAAAATTCTCCTTGCTGAGTAACTGAATCTAAAGCTCATATAAACCAAACTTTACCCTCTATCACCCTGAGACTGAGCTAAAGGTAACAGCTTTCAAATCTAAAATAGAGGTTACCTGGAGCGACAGGGTGGAAAAAGATCGAGTGAGTAGAGGAGTCACAGTTCAAAAGGGCTGCCCAGAGGGTTGGCCTCATCACTACAGCCCTTCTGCCTTATGTGGCATGTGGGCCCCTCCTTCACTATTGTGTATGATGTTTAATGGATGCAAAGTGCTTGATGGATGATCCTGAGATCACCTTAAAGCTCTGGGATCTGAGGAAAAGTCTCCAGGAACCATTTTGAAAGATCCTGCAGGGTTAGACACTCTACTGTGTGTCAACTCTTTCTTCCATGCCTGGATATAGTTCTTGGGTGTCTGGAGGATCTTACGTATGAGCCATGACACATACCACTGGTTTGTGGTATTCCGATTACTTCTTGGTATTTTAAGGACATGTATCTAGCTAACAAAACACGGAGATTTGAAGGAACTATAATGATATAACTTTAAAGGAACTTATAATGATATAAGCCAGTGGTATTTATTTGATACAACTCAAAACCCTGATCACAATCTCTGGAGAGGGGCAGAGAGGGACACATGCTGGATTTCCCACATAGCCAAGCTGTCCATACATATTTTCACTTGGCCTCATTCAGGTTTTGTAACAGATAATTCAAGTGATAAGTTCTACAGCTCAATAGAAATAGATTTTATAAATAAACAATTCTCAAAAACTAGAAATTTAAATTCTATTTTTCTTTTACAGCTCAAATTTAGGTATGATTATTTGACTGTGTACATGTGTATATACACACACACACTCATACACACACCATCAAAAATGAGACTCTTTTCTGTGTACATTAACTTCTCAAGGAAGACTGTGATCAGTGTAGGCACACAGACAACAACTGACATTCTGTTACTTGTCAGATGAGTAAGGGGAAGTAAATAAATAAAAATGAAACATATATACTTAATAAATTCACTCATTCAAAACCAAAAAAATCAAAATGCAAAATAATAAATATCTAAGTTATTAAGTAATATATATATATGATCAATTATTTTGAACGTAAGGTATATTGTGTTCTATTGTTGTGTTATTGTTAAAATTATCAGTCATCCACAATGTGAAAACAAATATAGATTCCCATGTGTTCATCCAGCAGCCAGAACACATGCCTGAAAACATTTCACATGTGAATACTTCAAGCACAAGTTCTTTCTTAAACTAACATGATTACCCTTGACAGTAGCAGTATAAACAGACTCATGTGACAAATTTGATAACTATCTTTCTGCTGTTAACTTCCACTTTGTTCTTCTGCATTATCATGAAAAGGGCTTTTATTGGGAAGTGTGTTGGGGGCCTCCCATGTGGAAATCTGCCACATGCAAGCAAAGGCTGTCTAATTACACAGCTTCTCTATGACTTTCCTTTCACAAACAAACTCAAAGACCAACAAGTTAGCTATGGTGTTTTCCTCCCTCAGCAGAAAGAAAAGAATAACTATTAAAATCAAATGCAGTTCTTATTAATTGGGTAACTACTAGCTGACCTGGGAGAGATGGAGGAGGGAAGTACAAGGACACTCACTGAAGCTGCAGAACTGAGTAGAATATCTATTTAGTATATACAGCACACCAGGAACATTGGCCAAGCCTTAATGACAGATAGGCATGGTTCATTATCAAGAAAAGCTTTTACCATCATAAGCAAGGCAAACACTGAGTAAAAGGCATACCAACAATTTATGGGGAAAGAGTAGGATTTTATATAAAGGAAACACTCTTTAAAGTTAGCTTTATAAGAAAGCATCAGCTGGACTGCCTCCTGTGACCCAAATGTCCATGATACTGAAATATAGACCAGACTAGAACAGCATGCATATTTCTGTGGATTCACAACCTTAAAAGACTCTAGCAATGGAACCCCTCAAAGGATAGACACTGTTTGGGGTCTTCTTGATGGATAATTGGAGATTCAGTATGTGGAAAAACCATATGACAAAGAAAGGGAGTTAGGAAACCAATGTGCATCTAGGAAGCAGGGAGGGGCTGAGTAAGGCAGGATGTCACTGAAAAGGGCCTAGAATGTAAAGTCAGGGGGTCTCAATATTGTGTGATGGGCATTAAAGAGCCATGGAAACTTGGGAGCAGGGTTATGGGATGTGCATACCTGTTCTTTACAGAATCTTCATGGCACATAGGAAGCATGATGACACAAAGGACCTCTGGAAATGGGCAGAAGATCTAGAACTAGATGAGATCAACAGAAACAAGAAAAACCACCAGGATCCATATGTACATGAGGAGGGTATGAATTAGGCAGCAGCTGCAGCCACGGAAGAAGTGTGACAAATGGCAAATGTTAAGAGGTGCTTTGCCTGGATAGACATAACTCTATCTGGAGTGGCCTTGGGAAGACAGTGGGTGGCACTGCTTGTCATACTAAAACCTCGAGTGTTGGAGACTAGGAGGATGATAATGGCGCTTTTAGATATAATAACTAGGAAAGAGGCTTCTAAGTAAGACTTTATGGGTTGGTACTTGGTTTGAGCTTTGAGGCTTGTAGCTCTATCTTTGAGACTTCTATCCAACAGCTAGTTCAGATCTGCCCCTGCCAGGATGACCAAGAAGCAAGTGAACTGATTCCATGAGGCAGTCACAACCCCATCCCAGAGCCCCCATGTGCCACCTCTGCTTAGTTTATCTGGAAAATATTATAAAATATTTAGTGTCACTGAGTTTGGGTCTGAGAATGGGGATCACAGTGCCTTGCCTAATATTCTCTGGGATTATTACTGCTAGTAACTCTTTATTGGGGAAATCAAATAGCTATAACTTTTCACTGTTGTTGGAAAAGCTTGCGGGGGTGAGTCATTTAGTCCCCATAGAAAAGGCCTGTCTACATGAGGCAGGTAGTAAAATTAAGTTCAAATAAATGCTTCAGAAGAGTGTTTCATTTCAGAAAGCCTTGAGTTTTCCCCTTACTGGAAATGAGTGTTACAGGACATTAAAAGTCTCTATGTCCTATATGGTGTTTAATATAAACACTCCATTTTTTTCTTTAATCTACCCAAGATCAATACTAAAATTCGTAAGCAGTGAGAGGTGGTGGCAGGAGAGCTGGCATTTCCAGCACAGCATCATTAATGAAACACTTTGGACAATAGCTCTCTTCTAAACAACCCAGCAGTCAGCACTGCTGCCTCTCATTTAGGAAAACCCAGTGAGTGGACAGACCCCAAGATATGGCTAAGGTCAGAGCCAAGGTTGAGTCTAGAGATCCCAATATTATCTCACACGCATGTGTGTCATATCCCATATTAACCTTCAAGATAACTGCCTCAGCCTTCCCCGGAGTGGAACTGGGGATCGTTGTCAGATTCGTTCCAGGTAGACAGGAGGTGGATGGTTCTTTTTACTCCAGATCAGATGCCCCCATAGCAACAGTTGGAAATGATCTCCTGTGCACTGAGCAACTTCAGGAGAATGTGAAACACCCCTACACAGTATAGATACTCTTGAAAATAACTTAAAGAAGTACGAGCCACTTGGATCCACGTTTGCATTGTAGGGCTTGTCATTAATGGGAATCCCAAACCCTAACCCGGAAGTACAGAGATGTCTAGATGGAGGTGGTGGGAAAGCTTAAGACTTCACACAGCCAAGCACAGCCTCAGCTAATGCATCCTTGCAAATATTTCTGGGACTCCCAAGTTCCCCTTCTCCACAGCTGCTGCCGTCTCTCCTCTCCCTGCAATTGCTATGCCCCTCATCACACCCTTGCCACCTCCTCTTCATGGAAGACAATTGACATTCACCTCTATCAATAGGACTGAAGGAAGTCAAGAATATTCTTTGGGTTCCATTTTCTTTTAGGATTTAGGAACTATTAGAGAAAAAAAGCCTAAAAGCTCTTGATTTTACTATTCCTATCCAGAAATAATGATGTGATAGTTAAGTTTCCTGTTCTAGGTTCCTTGCACAGTTTATCTCTTATTTCAGGAAAAACTCTATAAGAGCAAATGATGGTCCCTAATTTACAGATAAGAATATTGAGATTTAAAGGAATTAAGCTACGTAGAAGATTCAAGTTTACTGCTTCAGAATACCCAGTTCTCTCCAACTCCAAAAGCAGCAGCTATACCATATATAGAAGAACAGAAAGAGTAGAACTCCACCTCCCAGCCAGCCAGTTCAAACCAGCTGCAGCTCCCTGCACCATTCTGTTTCCTCCAGCCAGAGGGGAAAGGAAGCTTGTTACCTTTGAGCCTATAGACCCACTTCCTGAACCAGCCTGGGGTGCTGAGTACACACATGGTCAGACTTCCCCATGCCTGTAGACCTGCCTAACCACCCGATAGCCACATCTGGAACATATTTTAAATTACCTTCAACCACAACTGCTGCAAAAGGCTGTGTGTGTGTGTGTGTGTGTGTGTGTGTGTGTGTGTGTGTGTGTGTGTGTGTGTGTTTTGTGTATGTAAGTTTAATAGATTATGCAAGTGGCTTGAAGTACTTGCTGAAGCTCTGCATGGGAGACCTATGTCCCCATTTCCTTTACTCTCCATAGCTCTGCACAGGAAACCTGAGCTGCTTGACGTGGGAACTGTTGCTCTGAGGTCATACACAAACTCTCAGATCTCTTTTGGAATCTGACTTTATTTTAAGTGAGTAGTGGGAGCTGGTGTAAGGTGAGCAGTGATCAATCAGCTTTAGAGCCAAAGTGAACCAAAAGGGAGTCCTAGATTTGCTGGGTAGATACCACGAGAATGACTCCCATGTGAGTCATCTTCCCCCTGCGCCCCACCCCATGAGAGGGTTGCTAAGGAAGAGTGAGATACTACACAAGTAGATGTCAATGATCCTTTCTGACTTTTCCAAAAACAACTTCTCACTCCCTCCTGCTTCCCCTAACATTTGGGTAGTCCCCAAGTGACCTCCTCCCTTGGGATGGTAGCTTAGGTTTAGGTATGTTTGAGATCTCTTCCTGCATTTATTAGCTATGAAGCAATCTCTACTTTGTATTTATTTTCCCACATATTGGATGAACATTACTCATTCTCAAAACCCCTTAGATAAAAAAGCCTGCACCATGTAGATGTCCACTGAAGGGGCTCAGCTTTCTTCCAGAAAAAGAGGCATGTGCCATGCTTGGTGTTTGTTCAAAAGCAGAGGGAGACAGAAGTAAATCATCACTAGAGTACTATGTAACAAAAGTATATGAACTGTAGGGGCAGGAAGTTTTAAGCAATCAATCTATTATCTTGGGCTCTGAAGGGTTTTGTACTGTGTGATGGTTTGCCCAGGGTTTATACCCGAGTGGGATAAAAACAAATAGGATGATATTACCAAAGACTGACATCCTGGAGGATGACCTGAATCAGAACCCAGGAGGTGACATTCAGTACCAGAAGTGTCCACTAAGGAAACAGGGATATGATAAAAATAACTATTAGCTCATTGGGTGGACATGTGAGGGGATATAAAATTTAGTCTAAAGTCAGCCAGACTCCTGCTGTTGGCCAGCACTTGGCCTGCAGCTTGCCAGCCCCATTCAGACCCGATCCAGGGGCCAACATTGCAGATAAATGTCTATCTCAGCTTTACTGGGGCCACAAGTGTATCTTCATGGCAATTCTTCTGAAAGAGTTTTCCTACTCTGATAGATTTTCAGGGTAGCTTTCTGACCCAGATCTTGAAAAGCAACAGTCAACAGACACCTCTACCTACAAATAACTTGTAAAATGAAGAAAACCATACATATTTTATTCAAAATATGGCGTGATATACAGTTCTGGACCTCGCTCAGTACTGGGCCTCAGGCTTCTTGAAGAACTTTGCTGCTTGCTTTCTTCCTGTTCCCGTCACCCTTTGGGCATTCCTGGAAACAAGTGCCCTTCTAGTTAAGCATACTTTATGAACTAATTTATTTCAGCTGTTCATTCCTCTGGACTGCTCACTATATCACACACATATGCATGCATACAAACATACATAGAGAGAGAGAGAGAGAGAGAGAGAGAGAGAGAGAGAGAGAGAGAGAGAGAGACCAAGACATATGGGTCTTATATTGATAGCCAGGTCACCCCTAAGTAATTTAGGCAAATTGCTCATTTATCTAGCACCTTAAAGGCAGGGACACAACTAAGAACTGCATAAGAAAAATGCTAATCTCTACATGGCAAAAGAGAGCTTAAACCCTAATCCTTCCAGGCCTGGCAGTGCCTTGTCATCCCAGCTACTCAATAAGCTGAGGCTTAAGGTTCACAAGTTCAAGGCCAGCCTAGGCTACATACAGTGTGTTCAAGGCTAGTCTGTATAACTTAGTAAAACCTTGTCTCAAAGTAAAATATTACAAAGGGAGTAGGAATACAACTCAAAAAATAGCTGTATTAAGTCACTAGTAGAAGGAATGGGAAGTGAATGAATAAATGAGTGAATAAATGGTTGTTAAATGGATGAATTAACTGAGGACAGACTGTGAGTTGGTTCCTTGACCAAGAGGTCTATGTGCTTTTAATTCTCAGAAAAAGCTTGTTGAGCGGGCATGTTGGAAACGAAATTCTCGATACCACATAACTAAACACCCATCAAAACCAAAGTAAACCAAAAGACAGTTGATTTCTGCAGAAAGGGTGTGTGTCAACCCAAACCAGGCTAGAAAGCGCATGGGACAGGAAGTTCACTTAGTTTTTATAGTAAAGCAGGTGGCGTCTATGTCTCATTCTATTGGTGGGAGCTGAACCTCTCAGTCTGACTCAGTGGTTAATTTTTAATTGGCACGGAAACAAGGGAAGGTATGGGCTACTCCAGGCCATTAAGTTCCACTAACATAGCAGGGATTTTGCATAAACGGAAGTTTTATCAGGTTGGGGAGATTAAAAGATTTGCGTAAAAGTTTTACAACGTTGGGGAGATTTATGGAATATTGGTCCTTGGTGAGCTAAATCACCTTTGATAGAAAAAAAATGTTTCATACAGGTTGAATACTATTGAGTCACAGGCGAGAAAAATATGCTTCAGAGAAGTGAAGTAGCTTGCCTTAGGTAGTTCTGACCTAGATCTAGTAACATAGGGAAAATCCAAACTCAGGTAGAATACGACTGAATTGGCCTAACATCTACTCCTCTTCATTTGTTGTCTGTGTGTGCCTTCTAAAGCCTGGATGATGACTTCCAGTCTTCATCAGGACCTCACTACAGTGGCTAGCACAAAGGAGCGGTCCCTGCTTCCAGACAGGGAAGTCCTGATGCCACTTGTAAGTTTCCTTCATTAAGTTAGTCGACTTTACTTAAAGTCACTGCTCTCTATTTGGATTGACAGCAGGTTTCTGATCAAATATGACTGAGTTTGCTTCTAGGTGTAAACCTGAGTAGAGTCCTCTGCAAATCTTTGGGGAATGCCTTGTGACTAGAGGTGCCAGAGCTAGGAAGTTTAAGTAAGCCTAACCCAAGGTGACAGCTGTCATAGGAAGAACAACAAGTTCCTTTTCATCATGGCTCACGTGCCTTCTTCATGGCCTTACACATTTCCAACCCAGTGTGCAATGGCTTCTGGGAACGGTGTCTTGTTCATTTGCAATCTTTGCATGAGCTCCCTGTTCTACATCTCTAGAACAGGGAAAGGAGTCCATGCTAGTGAGTATTTGACCTCTCTGATACGGTAGCCCACCGTATTGGAAGGATTGGAAGGATTGGAAGGCTCTTATGGAGTGAGAGACCCAGGCCATGGGCTTGTGAGTAAAAGATACTTATGTCCAGGCCTTGTGTAAGTTTTGTTGGCTCAGAACTGATGTTGGGGCAGTCTGGGAGGCTCAAGACACATTTTTCACAGTTCAAGAACAATGGTCACTCCATCGTGGAGTGGATTGAGATAACCTTGAAAATAGAAACAACGAACAACACATCATTTTCCTGAGGCCACACTGGTACATGGAAAGATCTCTGCCAAATCTCTTTCCCCGTGCCAAGGCTTCCAGGTGTTTCTTTGTGTTCACATAGAGAACTCACATAATTTTTTCCTTCAGTTTGGAAGAGGTGGTCCAAAGTGTTTAAGCGACAGTAGTTGCAACATGTCAGAGTGGGAATTTATTATCTCAGCCCCAATAGGTCTTAATAAGTCTTACACAACTGTTTAGGCATTTATTCTATTAACGGCTGTTCATTCTGGTGGCTTCACCTGAATATTCATGATCTTCCTCTCCCCAGAGTTTCAGCATAGCAGCTGTTGGAAACCCGCAGCAAATGTTCAAGAGAGTTCCACAAATATAAACACCCTCAGAGCTGAGTGTTTCAGCCCTGGCCTCACAGAGGCAAAGACATGAAACATTTATGCCAAGAAGGTTTTGAAGGACAGCATTTATAAACCTACAATAACCCCCACCTTCAGAGCATCCTTCCCTCTGATTGGGACACAGCCATGAGGAGGAAGGGTCCAGGAGTGGCCATGTCCACAAAGATCACAGTCCCCCTCCCTGCTCTATCCTGGAATGGAAGGTTCTGAATAAATTCAGCAAGAAGTTACAGCACCTCTGAGAAATAAGAAGAAAGACCCATGGGATTGGGCCAAGATGGCACCTGTTAAGAGTGAGGTGCTTAGCAAGAGAGATATTTTTAGTGGAGAAATATCAAAAGGGAAAGAATTGGTGGTGTCTTCTCCAAAGGGATGTAACTAGGAATGACAGGATTAAATTAACAGGCGGACAACTTGACATGAAACTCGGCGAGATCTCCCCCATGAGCATATGCTCACTGACTTCCAAGTCAGAATACAAAGTAGAAAATTTTCAGGCCCAGCTTTATGATTGAACAAATCTCCCCCTCGGGCCAGACACTTAACTACTTTGTGCCTCAATGTCCTCATTTATAAATTGTAGGGAGAGGCAATGTCAAAGATAAACCATAAACCCGTTAAGATATTAATGCATTATAACTACGTTTCTATTGTATTTATCTGGTGAAGATTTGGAATATTTATTTTAAAATGTAAGCTAATGGTGAGTAAACCATTCTTCTGAGAATCCCAGTTCTTTTTACCCAGTGAGGACTCAAAAGGTAAATGAAAATACAGTAGAATGTATATAGACAGGAGGCTGTGGAATCATATTGGACAAAAATATAATCCCAGTCCTACACATGAAATTTAACCAAATTATACAGCTTTTCTAAGCTCGATGTCCTTCCTCCTCCGTAAGGCATAAGGAACCTTTGCCTTTCACTTATTTCTCAAGGCTGCAGAGGTTGGACATAGGACTGTGCCTATGTTTCACAAGAAACGCTGTTCCCTTCTCCTATTCTTCCTACCAGAGTATGGCTGGCCCAGCCTCCAACAGCTCTCAGCCATGCCCCCTCACTTCCAGTCAGCAATTTCTCTAGCCAGGGTAAGAACTGGAGAGGACACTCACTGTTTCATTCTCCTCTGGCCTGGCAGACTTAGTCTTTCCTGGAGAACAGTAGTAAGAGGAGGCTTTATTATAAGGTTTTTCCAGAAAGAGAAAATACATTGACAGATCTCACGGAGGATGTCCACACCAGGCAAGTTCCCTCCTCTTGGCCTTGCAGAGCATGCCTGTATATCTTTTACCAACATTTGTTTTTAAATTAACACCCTGTCCAAAATTTTTGCAAATGTTGTCTAGATTCACATGAAAATTCTGAAGCTTCCAGTAGATGGTCCTAAACCCATGCAAATACAGACAACACTGAGTGGGTTCTGGCTTTGAAAGAGAGGGAGGAGGAGTTGGAGTTGGAAGAAGAAGAGGAGGAGGAGGAGAAAGCAAAGTACATGAATGTGAGAGGAAGATGGCAGGGCATAGGGGAGGAATTGTGGGGAAGGAGCCTGAGGCATAAATTATAGCAAAGCACATTATATGCATGTCATAAATTCTCAAACAGTATAAAGGGAGGGGAAACTCTGGAATTTTTTCACGGTACCTGGAGTTTTAAAACAAAAAACAATATAGTGATTAATGGCAAATTAATGCAATGATAGCAACATGCTCTTTCAAATTCAATTTTTTTCCCTCTGATGCAACTAGCTCTTCCAAGCTTGAAAATGGCCATAATACCAAGGAAGAAGAATGATGGGAAGGTAGAAAGTAGAACAGGCACTGAGTGGCTTCTACTGTGACAGACCCATGGGTTTTGTGTTCCTCCTGTGACTTACCTCTAACCACACTTTATACAAAACATATCAAAAGGATACATTTTTAGCGGCAGATCAGTGAACATAAAGGAAGAGAGGGAACTTTTCTCACCTAGATTCACAGGTTTGCCGATATTATTCAGATCTCAGAAACCTGGGAGATATTTCAAACCCAAGGTGATTGGTAAGAATTTCTAAGATATTCGGGAGTAGGGATGGAGCTGTGGATTTTCTTGATGAATTAAGAATAGATTTCAACAATGTTCATAGATTATACAGACTCCAAGGCTCATTCACTGGCTCTCCTGGTGTCCCTTAGGTCCAGGAACTGCTGAGGGTGCTGGCCCCTGAGATCAGTCCTCCCTAGAAAATACTTGGCTGTGATTTCCTAACACTTGCTGGCAGGGCTCAGCCTTCAAAATTCTGGACTGTTTTCCTACTATGATAACAACTCTTTCCCAGAACATGCCTGCATCCCGTTCACAGGAAAGCGGGCTCTAAGGGTCAGTGTTTTGAGCAACCAGGAATATTCCAGGGGTAGAATTGTTCCTATGCAGGCCTGCCCACAGCAAACAGTAACGGTTTCAAACTAATAAGGGGATAATGTGTTTTCAGCAGATGAAAGAAGGATCAGAAGGTAACTTGAGCTGGGGCAATGACAGTGCCCAAAAACTTACAATGGAAACTATCTAAAGCATCCAGGCCCCTTTGTTAGATATGAATGATCCCTTTTTTCTGGTGAAAAGTGTATGAAGAACTTGAGAAGAAGGGCCTGACTGGCTTTTATGAAGAAAACCTCTGTCTGGGAAAGCTGGGCTCAGGGTTAGGTTGCAGTTCCAGTGAATCCTCCCTTCCCAAGTAGGGAGGAGCTGAAAGATGTTCAAACTACCAAAATATGATGTGTCTGTCTTTGAAATCTTTCCTCCAGCTTTTAAGCACAAGTTCACGCACGTTCCCTTGAAATACCTGTCTCAGTGTGGAATATGAAGCAAAGACAGAAACAGACATAATTAAGAACTCTAAGAAAGTTTTACACATGCCCGATAATCCCCACTCCATTCTCAGTGCCTGGAGCAGTGTACCAGTCAGGAGCAACACACCTACTCTGGATACCTATATTCCATAAGGTGTTACAGTTTTTAAAGGGTGGGTTTACTTTGAGTATTTGGTAGATTTTATTGAAAATATTCTGTCCTGGTCTGAAGTGCAAAGTAAGAGCTAAGGCCAGTACTACTGAAGTACAAAGAACTGTGAGTTATGTTATAAGTGGATGGCTTTTCTTATGCAGTCATGCATCCATTCATTTAAAAACTATCATTAAGTGACTTTTACAATCAATGAACTAAAAGTAGGTGCCAGAGATACATTGTAGAGCATAATGTGTTCCATTCCTAATGAGGAGATAGGTATAATCATTCAATTATCAATTTATCCTGAAATAGCTGAGAATCCCAGAGGAAAGTTGTTGAAGATTCCACATTTCTGAATTAAGAGCACACCTCAGACGTAAGCCTAAAGACTTAGCATTCCTACCAAGTCACAGTAAGTTTAATGCAAGTGGCTGGCAGCCCACACCTAGGAGAATCCTGCAACTGAGACAAGAAATACTCTTTCGTGGGGGCCTCAAAGCTGTTGTCCAAAGCTCTCTGCCAAAGAATGCCCATCTCTTGCTACTAAGTAAGCCCTGACGTCCAAAGTATTAGTCACTGACGACACATTCCTAGACAGAGGTCAGTCTTTAAACTTTAGATCATAAGGAACTATTTCTAGAGAAGATTGAGTCTTACCAACATGCTCTGAAAAACACCATAGTGGGTTTGTAATAACCTTTGTTCTCCACCTGACCCACAGACCTCCAGGCTGTGTTGTCTATACTGTCTGTGAGCATCAAGCCCGGAAACAGGGTTCCTACCACGATGGGTAGGAAAGCCACATGCTACTTTCAAGGTGCTTTAGTACTTCAACAACAAGCCATGCAATAGCTTACCCCATGCAGTATCTTCATTCTCATATCATACACACACAAACACACATATATACATACACACACACACACACACACACACAAATACACATACACAGAGAGAGGGGCGGAGATGCATGTGCATAGAAATCAGTTTGCATGTGAGAGTTAGCCAAATAAAATCTGTCATCTTCTTGGTGTTATTAAAAAGTACTAATTTTCAAGTTCTTGGGTATAAATCACAAACAGCCATTCACAGAAGAATCAGAGTCTTCACAATTCCATTTCATAAGTTTACCACAAAGTGAAGAACACCAGATTCACAGTACAATGGCCCTTCTTCTTCCCATAGAAGGCAGGCTTAGGTCCACCCTTGACATGACCCCATGCCTGGATTGCACTGTGGCTCCACCATAAATTAATCAATTGTGTGTGTATGATATGCGGAAGCATTTGTCTCCCTTCCAAGCACAATAATGTCTGAGCCAATTAACTATATCACAGTGAGTTCCATTTATAGTACTTTTAAAACTTAGTCCCTATGGGTTTTAGTTTGAATGTTGCTTATGATTACACTAAATTGGTGAAAACTGTGAACAGCAAATGGTATCTTCTCAGAAAAAAATCTCTACAAAATACAACTAGATTACGTGTTAGAAGACATATTCTCTTGCCCTGCTTTAATGGTCGGGTAAGAATTACTTACAATTAGCATATACATGTTACTAAAATGCTTTTTTTTATGCTTTTAGCTTAGGGTACACAAATTTAGAAGAATTATTCAAAGTTGTCCCTGTTAATACTCAATAATCCCACTGAAACAGCTTTAAGCCCTGGATAATTTTAAAAATCAATCTATGCCCTCAAACTCCTATGATTTTAATTCAATTTTACATCTTTCTCTTAGTTTGGTACAACTCCTTTATGAGTAAATAATTACAATTATAATTACTAAATAATTATAAGATTTTTTTTCTGACTCCAATTACTTTGTTTCTTTATTTTCACAGGAAAGCTAATAGTTACCCTTCATGTGTGGAGGTGATAGATCAGAACCCCAGAACTCCACCACCAAATTACCAAAACCCACAGATACTTAAGTTTCTTCGATGAAGCGATGTATATTTGTATGTAAGCTACACACATACCCCTGTGTACTTTAACAGTCTCTAGACTGTTTACAATGACTAGAACAACCTCAATGGTAAATGACGTGTGAGTAGTTAGACTATATTGTGTGAGGAATAACGACCAGGAAAAGGTCTCTACACCTTTTATTATACATATACATTTACATATGTACATTTACGATATTACATACGTAAATACATATACATTTTTTTCAGTTGCTTTGATGCATTGTTGATAGAAACCTTGGATAGGGAAATTCACATCTCTTTAAGAGCTTCATAGTCTAGGCGAATAGCAGAGGGGGAATAAAGAGAACACTTCATTCCAGGGATGCTGAATCATAGCGTATTGTTACTGCCAAATATAGTGTATCTCTTTAAATTCAGTTATTTTGCATAAATTCAAAGGTTATTGCCAGTGGCAAAATAATATTAATAATATATGATAAAGTGAGAGAGCACAAAAGTTGATGAACTCTTTCTGGCCTTGACTCCAGACCTGCTGAGTCCAGAGTTTAAAAGAATTGATACATAGTAATTAACAAATACTCAAATTTCTCTATCCATAAATAAAATAGTGGGTAATAAGCTAGCTAGTGAAAGAAAACATTGGTATGCCAAGCTCAGTAACCGTTTAGGAAACACGCATCTCTTAGATGCCTAGGAATGCAGTATCTGTATTGCAACACATAGCCGAGATAGACAACAGAATTTACGACATCTGGAGTAAAGTGAAAATGAAAAAATAATTAAGAAATTCATAGAGCTTGGACGAGCAGGGTCACTCTGTGCATGGGGAGCTTTGAGACACTGCACAAGTGCCTTTAGGCTAGGACTGCATACAGCATTTTAACATTTTAAATTGCAGAGGCATTGGCTCTTGGCAGAAATGGCTTGATCCTGTAGGTGGCATTTTAAATGTGTGCTAGGTGTTTGTTGGTTTGATGACTGCATACCTGATGGTGCATGGTTGGTGTGGATTAACCAAATCCTCGGTGTCAGGGATAGTACTGAACTACAGAGAATCTGCTGTCCTGCTTTCCAGAGGACTTTTGAATGTCCACAAGATAGTCCCCCAGGTGAAATGTCTATTGTTATTATCTGTGCTTAAATACTATCTTGTTTTATACACTCTATAAACATTCCAGCAATGTGACAGCTGCATTGGCTTTGAACTGCTGAGTGCTGCTACTTTTACATTGTAACAAGTAATATGAAACCAGTTATATATGCAACAAAACCTATATACAGTACAGCTATGTCAATGGTAGTGACGCTTCCCACACTGTATGAGACACCAAGAGAACCACCTGCTTTAGTTTGCATTTGCAGCTGTGGTGTAGTTCAAAGGGACTAGGTAAAGTTCACAAGTATCTGATTCCTCCACTGTATCTTCTAGGTGGGCATTTGCCTCACTTTTGTGAAATGAATACTTAAGATTATTTTCCTTTTCATCATCCTATTTCATCTTTTTATTACAGTAAGACATGTTTTTCTAATTGGATGAAGTCATTTCTAGTACTAGGGCATTCACTTCATGTTAACAATAGGCACTTTCAAAGTGTGCTTTATCTACAGTGTCTATGGCTATGAAACAATTGGGAACCATAGACTAAGAGGCATGAGAATATGAAATGTGTGAGCCAGGAGGAATTAGGAGGATTAAAATACGTCATGAATATAAAAGGAAACTAAGGTCAGAACAGGTTAGAGACACCCAGAAATTGCAGGCCATGTCAAGACTTGAATTCACACTGATGTCCAGGACTAAATAAAATAATTATTTCCTTCCCTTCTCCTTTCTTTTCTTCTTCCTTTCTTCCGTCCTTCCTTCCTTCCTCCCTCCTCGTCCCTCCCTTCAGTAAGTACAAGAGGCTATTTCTGTGTGCTAGGCTACAGGGTGGTCCTGATAATGCAGAAATGACTAAGCCACAGACCCAGACCTTAAGGGGGTAATCGGCTGGAAAATAAGAATAACAGAACTACGATGCCTGTATTCAACCCAGCACAAGGACCCCTGGCCTCTCTGGGTATTGCAGAAGGCTTCCTGGCAAAGATAGATCTGAGTGGCTTTTTGTTCTTGAGCTTTAGACAACATGTGTTTTTAACCTTAACAGTGGCACATATTTCTGGAGTACAGTGAGATAACCCAATGCATACATAATATGGAATGACCAAATCAGAACAATTAGTTCTTCCGTCTCATTTCCCATTTTTCGTTTCATTGTGCTGGGAACCTTTTAATTCTTCTCTTCTAACTTTTTATATAACTCACTTTGAACAAACCACACTAGTTAGAATTTGAATTTTGATGTTGCAGAGCCTTAAACTTATAGAGTCAGGGTAATTCTATCCCAAGCAGGTGCATAGAATGTGCAGATTCAATAGCTGAGACAAAAGCATCTATAATCAAGTATTAACTGCCCACAGCCATGAAAAAAAAAATCCTTTCCTTGCATAAAGAACTTTCCAGAAACCTAGGGTCGTTCATCACTTTGCCAAGCACAGCCTCTAAAGCCAAGCAGAAAGAGGGGCTTTTCAGAGGACTTGGGGCTTCCTGAGGTGCACAGGAAGAGGGGAAATGAAGAGGAGGATTCTATGGGTTTCTGTGGGTTATGGAGACCTGATAAGCCCTTGGATTTCTGTGGGCCTTGACTATAGTGGAAACTAAGAAATTAGCTTGCTGATTGCTGAAATGATTAAGTGGACCACCTTATTGATTCTCACCTAGCTCAGAACAGACCTCAATAACCAGCATCAGTGTTTTAATAAGAGCAAAGGAAAGATTTATTAGACACAAATGCTTTTCATTAGAGGTGAAAGAAAGCACCCTGACCCACCAACAAGAGGCGATAGAGCGTCCTCAGCATGGAGCCTGCCAACCAAGCAAGAAAGTGTCGAAGAAAACAGTTAAGAGACAGCCCTGGCCCTGTGCTTACCAAAGCCTCAGAAGTACATTTCTTCTGATTGCCAGATTGTTTCCTTGGCCTCTTCTTTTCTGCTCTTTAAACCTCACCACCCATCCTGGAAGCCAGGGGTCAAGCCAGACAGCTGAGCATACTGAGGTCAAAAAGTAGACAGCTGAATTTACTGAGCCTAGGTACTGTGCTTACTTGGGCTTTTCTGTAGGGACTTGCTTCTCATCTTCAGCTCAGACTGACAAGGGGTGTACAATTGTCTCTATATCTCAAAGAAATGGTTAAGAGTCTCATAAGGACTCTTAACCAACCAACACCAGACCTAGATTTTAAAGATGTTTCTCTTAGAAGCAGGATTTGTGAGCACGTGTTTTTTTTCCTCTGGATGCTTTGGTATTAATCCACTCTACCCTGCATAAGCCAGCAGCATTAGTTTTCTTAAGCAATTGCTGTGTACCTGTGCCAACCATATATTATGTCACTTGGTTTTCTCACCCAGTTTAGGAGTTGACCCTTCTGTCATTGTATCCATGGCAGAGATGACTCACTGGAGGCTTAGAGGTCGGACACATCCCGAGGTTGATTCCACTTGCATGTGGCAAAATGGACCTTGAGCATGGATCATCAGATTCCAGACTCTAAAGTCTAATCAACTGCACAGCTACAACTGCCTCTTAAAGAAAATACGGGCATGGTATCATCATCAACACACACACAGGGGGGTGGGGGGTACTGTTCCCAACCCTTCTGATTCTTAGTGCATAACTGCTAAGCCCCTGCTTCAATGCAAGCATTTCTAAGCCAGAAGGACACAATGCTGAGCAAGAAGGGCTGTTATATAGAACTCCATGCTTATAGAGGCAGCAGAAAATAAGAAATGAGAACATAAACCTCTTTTTTT
>NW_021604760.1:3943946-3944727 GCF_004785775.1 Grammomys surdaster | reverse complement strand
GTGTGAATGCTTCTGTGCATAGAGCCTGGTGCCTCCTACAGGCTGAGCTAGTGCTCTACCACTGAGCAATCCCCCTCACCTTCCACGAGAACATTTGACATCGGACCTACCCTGAGCACATTTGGAGTGTAAAATACAGTGAGCATAGGTACAGAGCTGGATAGCCGACGTCTAGAACTCGCTCATCTGATCAGCTGAACACTGATGCTATTGAACTCACAACTTGCCATTTGCTTTGTTCCTCAACTGTTTGTGACAACTAACAATCTACTGTTTTATTACAAGAATTTGATGTTGAGATAATTTTAAGAGTGGAACTGTGCAATAGTTATATCACTTTATAACATATATTTCACTTAACAGAATGATTTCAGGATTCACCCATGCCAGTGCACAACTGCCTTCTTTTAAAGGCTAAACAGGATTCCACTGCATGAATATGAATCTCTTCTTTTTCACTTATCCTTCAGAGAACATATTTTTGCATCCTTCTCACTTTGACTATGGCTGTAGAAAACTAAGAAGGGTTAGTATCTCTCTGATATCCTGATTTTTAACCTTTGAAATAAACAGACAAAAGTGTTGGATCCCATGGAATTTCTACTTTCAACTTTCGAGGTACATCCACACTGTTTGCATTCATACCAACACTGCACAGGACTCCAGTTTCTCCACATTCTCTCTTAACTCTCTCCACATCCTCTCCTGAGCCTCTCTGCTCTCTGCTCTCTGCTCTCTGCTCTCTGCTCTCTGCTCTCTGCTCTCTGCTCTCTGCTCTCTG
>NW_021604760.1:3935915-3943936 GCF_004785775.1 Grammomys surdaster | reverse complement strand
CTCTGCTCTCTGCTCTCTGCTCTCTGCTCTCTGCTCTCTGCTCTCTGGAGTGACAGTGTCCCTGCAGCTTAGCAGAGAAGGATCAATAAAGTCGCCATTAGCATAGGTCTGGGTGTCAGTTCTCTATGTCCCTGCCTGCCAGATGCATCATGGCTTCACACAGAAGACCGTGAGATTAGAGAGAGTAAGAATCCGGAGCTTGCAGAATTCCTCAAAAAGGGGAAAAGGCTTTGTCATCAAAGGAGTTAATGAGCACGTCTCTGCAGGAAGCCCTAAAGAAATGAATGTTCTGAGTGTAGAACATTCGCTTTACAGTAGGTGGTGTTATTGTTACATGCTCATACAGACAGTTCTAATTAACAATCCTAAAGGCCACATCATTAAATTACCTTCAGCTTAAAGCCCTGCAATGTTTAGCACATCCTAGCAATTCAATTATATTGAAGACACTAGCCTGAATGTCAGGTACTCTTCTGTGGCCAGCGAAGAGCAAGCAGCTCTCAGAAGCAGATGAACCTGAGAAGAGAACAGCACTGACACCCACCCGCCCCTTGCCCCTCTTCCTGACATACATGCTAGATGGGAAGCACAATAAATTTCAAAGAAAATTCAGGAGGGAAACATGGACCTTACATAAAAACAGGAAGACTCTGACATGATCTCTAAAATCTGACATGAAAAATCAGCTCACTGCCCTCCCATCTCCTGAAGGTTCCCATCTCCATTTTCTTCTGGGCCTTCCCCCATCCCTTGTGATTTCTGAGCGCAGCACACTGTGTCTGGGGGTTGAACTTGGACGACTTTGTAGCTTGTGGCTGGGATTTCCCTACAGTGAGCACTCAAAGGAGCAGACAAAGCTGCTCTGTTCCTCTCCCTAGGAAACAGTTCCTGTGCAGAGCAAAAAGAGCTTTACAGAGAGAAGAGGGGGGGAGGGAGGGAGGGAGGGAGGGAGGGAGGGGAAAGAGAGAGAGAAGAGACCAGGAGAGACTGAGAGAGACAGAGAGAGACAGACAGACACAGAGAGACAGAGACAGAAAGACAGACACAGAGAGACAGAGACAGAGAGACACAGGGAGACAGAGGGACAGAGAGACAGAGACAGAGGGACAGAGAGAGGTGGGCTCAACCTCATTTGACCTTCCCCATGCAGAAGAGGTTCTGTGTACAGGTTCAGGGCACCTCAGCAGGTCAAGTGGCCTCCATTGGCAGGCGACACTTCGACAGAACCTCTAGGTTGGAAGCTGCCAAGGAAGAGACTGCATGCAGAAGAGGCACATATATGGGCCCACTGATTAACACACAAAGAGACAGACAGTGCCAGTGGCCAGCTGGCTAGCCAGGCACTCCTCTGCAAGCACAGAAGCAGCAGCGAGAGCAGCCTAAGTCTCTCTGAACTATCTCCCTTAGTCCCCGTCTCTGTGGTAACCATTTCAGCATCCATCCTTACTCCAGTACCACCTAAGTGTTCCTCAGGAAGACCCCACTCAAATCCTTGGGGTCAAGCAACATATGAATCTATTTTTCATGTTCCATTACTAAGAACACATCCCAGTAAAGGTTTTTGGGTGGCATGAGAGCCGGACAGAAAATTGAGGGACAGACAGATGACAGATAAATGAACAGATGGGTGCCTGAAAGAATACAGCACACCAAGATGATCTTGCTTCTCTCTATGAGAACTGAGTTCTCCCCTGATAGTACCAAGATGGACCCTAGCTCTCCAGAGAAAGGAAGTCAAGGACAGAAGTCCCCTCTAAGATGAGCATCGCTATCCAGTCAGGACACTTGCCACAGACCCAGTAGAGCTTCTCTTAGTTTCCCTGCATATGGTCCAGACAGGTACTGCCAGACATCAAATAACCAACCTTTGTCTCTGGGCTTTTCAAACTCAAAAAGCATTGTTGAGATCCTGTCTTTACCGTGGCATCTTACAAATCTACTGCATCCAAGATAGCTCCAACACAGGCTCCAGCCATTTACACGTGGAGGCGTGAAGAGAGCAGGCAGGAAAGTGAGGAGGCCTGGCTTAGAGTTAAAGCCTTTACCCAGGTAGTTGAATATGAAGAGCCTGCCTGTGCCTACAAGCTGAGATTTCCTCTGGGAGACAAAGCCACAAAATCACACAGATGCTGAAGTCCCTTCTGCCACCATTCTATGACACCACTGTCCTGAGTCTCAGTTTACATCTTCTTGTGGCCTCTCTTGATGCCAGCCTAATCATTCCTACTGAAAATAAATCCTCTCTCTTCTGAGAACCCTTAGCACTTGCGTATGCTACACACCTGCAGATTTGCCCATGATGGCCCCTTATAATAGGATAATAACAAACACTCAAATCACACTAAATGTAGGAGAAGAGAGTGTTTGAAGCAACACACCTGCACACACACAGCCAATTAACTCTCACAACAACATCCCTTTAACTATGAAGCAGGTGGCACCAACACTCCCATTTCACAGATAAAAAACTGATGCAGACAAATTAATTAGCATGCTCAAGGTCAAACCACTTTAAATACCTAAGGCAGCAAAAGCTTCCCTTGTCATTTGTCACCTCATTTCTCTCCCCGGTACAGAGGTGGCACTGCCCAGAGCACATGCATTGCACACTATTATGCTAAGAGCCTGAATATATTCAAACTCCAGCTCTATGTAAGTATTGCATCCCTCTACCTTCTCATGCAGAACATGAGAATGCTAAGTGCATGCCTACCTACTGGGGTGTTATGAGAACTAATTGGACCACTCTAAGCATTCAGGGTAGCTCCCATAAGTACCATGAACATGTACCTTGTTACTGTGAACAAGAGACCTGCTGTCTCTTCTTTATGCCTTGGGCTTCAGGAAGTGCTCTTGTGTCCACGCAGCTGATTTCCATGACTACTTCAAGAATGTGGATGTAGCAGTAAAATAGATGGCTGAGTCCATTTCAGCACTGAATAACTTTATAACAATAAAGCATGACCATCAACTTCTTAGTCTTGGCCTTCTTGTTTTATAAACTGGGAATCCCACATGCTCTCCTAGAAAACTCCATCAGTGCAGTGGAGACAGTGCGTACATGACTAGGAAAACTGAAAGGACCATCCTGAGTTTATTACCCCAGATGACAATATCTCATGAGGGGCTCTCAAAATCACTGTCAAAGCTTTTCTGTTGCCTTCTACAAAAGCTGTTTGTAGAAATTTTATAAGTCAAATGATTTTCTCACAAAGCAGGTTGCATAGACACCCTTCTGATCCTATCAAGCTGGAGAATCCACCACCCTGTGCTGGAGTTCAGTAGCCACACATCATCTTGTGACCACAGATGACTGTCGCAAAGCTACCACCAAATGCCATCTATAGTGACAATAACATGCCAAGTCAGTCTGTGGAGGAGTCAGATACTATAATGGACAAGACATTTTATGTAACTATTACTTCTCCTGTAGTCGGACACACCACTTACATGCTTTGTATTCTATTTAACTTCTTCGAGAATGACTGGGGACTTTTACAACGGTTTGAGACCTAAACCAGCTTCAGGCACATAAGGAGTGCCCAGTGAAGCTCATGTGCACTACTGGTATCTTTCCTTCTTTGCAAATGTCCACTGTTTCTCACTTCACCCTGAATGCAGGGAACCCAGAGCCTGCTGTAAGGAACTCATGTTCTGAACTTCTCCTGACATCTTCCAGTATACGCCTCTTTGTCCTCTATCTGACACCCCAGTGCCTGCTAAGATGTTCACCTCCTAATGTGACATTTGCTGAAAGATGCTTACTGTGACAGCTCATAAAGACTTAAAGTGCAACTCCTCATCACTTTTCCTCTGACCTCTTGTTTCCTGTTCATAAAGTAGAATCCCATTGGCTTGTGTGATAACTAAGGCATGGCATACCCCTGAATATTTATTAGTATTTGTTACCTAACAAGTTATCCCAAAACTTTGTTAGTTATAATAACAATTCTTTTTGCCTTAGTTTTTTTTATTGGATATTTCATTTACATTTCAGATGTCATCTCCTTTCCCCATTTCCCCTCCCTAGAACCCCCTACCCCATTCCCCTCCTCCTTTATGCTTTTATACCATTTTAATTACATGCATGTATTAAAGTCAGTTCTAGGTTGAGGATCGAGCAATACAATAGATGCAAATAGTCAAGGAACAAGCAAGACAGTAAACACAAATAGTCAAAGAAAAAGCAAGGCATTAAACCCAATTACATGAACACTCCCATGATCACTGTACAATACCCATTCTTTAGGTTCAAAATTCTATGGTCTCACAATTGGCCTGGTCTCAGCTAAGCATTTCTCTTGCTGGACTCTTCAGACCTGAGTGTGTATCTCATACAACATCAATCCTTCCATATTCAAATGATCAAAAAAAATCACATCAATCCTTCCATATTCAAATGATCAAAAAAATCACAAAGCATGATCCAAAAAAAAAGATCACAAAGCAAGCACAGATTCAAGGGAAATGGATTCTGCCTCTTGAGTCATTTTGCATTGTTGGTTTTATAATCATATTTTTGTATTCTGCCATAAGTGATAAATAAAAGCACCTCTTCAAACTAACTTAAGTTTCTATCAAGTTTTCTAATTCAGAAATTTTTGCAAGACTTCTTACATATAATGAAAGAAAACAATGTGATGAACTTTTTCTGTGTGTCCACTTGGTACTAGGCACTAGAGAGGAAGAAAGAGTTCACCGTATAGAATGGCAACATCTCTGCCCTAAAGGTGCTTGTCGGTGAAGCAGTGACATACGTATACAGGTACAGAGACAAATCTAAGACTTGGTGAAATATTTGACAACAGAATAGCTTTCACAGGAGCATATACAATTAATCATTGAATATATTCTGTTTACAGTAAATTCTCATTCAGAGCAAAGCTGCAGTTTGGGCAGGCTGACCAAAGGATAAAAGGTTTTAGGTGGATCTGCAAAGTTGGTCAAAATTGCTCTAAAATACAACAGTAAATGAGCCCTTGTTAGACACTTTGTACCCAGCCTCCATTCTGGGTATCATTGCTTCAGAAGAGACTCCCAACGGCCATAGACTACATGATGAAGCTCAGTCTCCAACATAGTCTGGGGAGAAGCAGGGAACCCTAATCTCTGAAGCCATCCATAAAATGGAAAGTCTCTCCTGTGCTATGGTCCAGTGGAAAGACCACAAGTGTTTTCAGTCCCCAAAGCAGCTTGTATTCATTTGATTTTCTGCTCATGGATCCCAGTTCTGAATTGCTATCTCCCTCCACAGAACATAGGATGCCACACTGGACTTTAATATGATGCCTCTGGCACATATATGGTAATCAGTGCAGTCCCTGTCCCTTGCCATCTACATCAGTCATTTATTAAATGTCCACTCTACCTAATTCCTGATCATTTCCAGGTTTCTAGACTTTCACTGTGATAGCCATGCAACAAAGCTCACTTCACAAGAACCCTTTTAGTTCCCTGTCATAAGAAACACACTCAGCTGTACCTGGTTCAAGCTCACCATATGTCCTCATGACTGTACACTGCCTCTGTGTGGTACCTGGACATCACTACTCCTTTTTACTAGGCTAGCCTTCTCTACTTCCTTTGAACTTCCAACTTAGCTAATTCTCATTCCCTTCTTCCATTCACCTTCTATTCCTCCAGCAGGACTTTCCTTCCCTGGTCTCCCATCCCAGCATTAGTAATCAATCTTCATTGCCTCTGAGAATTACATAAAGAATGTGAAATTAAAAAACTGATTATGGATTGAAAGATGGATAGGTGGATGGATGGATGGTTGGATGGATGGATGGATGGATGGATGGATAGACATATGTTCCATCAGGAAATCCCAATCAATAAGCAAATGCAGCAAAAGCTCAGTTTGGGTTCTATAAAGTTCCTCCTGTGAAACATAGATTTCTTAAATCAGCGATACTAGCCACATTTTCTATTAATGTGTAGGAGATGATAATTAGCACTCAGTTTCACATTCTGACCACAGCATAGAACATCTATGCTCAGCATACATCTGCCATTACTCATCAGAAACAATACATGAATACCATAGTTGGAAAGAGGAAAAACAAGGTCCAGCAAAAAGGACCCACTTAGGAATTTCAATTTCAAATTTAAGACAGGGCCCTTGGAAATGAGGCTCCTCACTAAGTGTCAGATATCATGAGATTCCAAATCTTGCCACATTTGTGAGGAAAGGTTTCTGGGCATGGAAACATGAATGTTCTTCTTAGATCCTTAACATAAATCACCTTCATCTTTCAAGGCTTCAGCAGCAGTGGGACCTAGAGACCCTACTTCTCAGCTTCCAAGTTTCTCCTTTTGCTCTCCTCATCCATAAAGCCTTCACCACCCCTCACGATACCAGTGATTCATCAGGCAACATTTCTTAAGTGTTTTGGGGATCACAGAAAAATAAATTTAATTTAATTTTGGAGCACCATTAAATCTTTCTTTTAGCAGCACATTGCCTTAGCCACTCAGCCAACTGGTCTCTAAATCTCTCTTTTAAAAGTACTCATGCAACAAGAACGAAACAAAGTAACTGATTCAACTAATGAAGCCACGTATCTTTCTGTAGTGTCTGACACTGATAAAAGAAATATTACACACTCTGTGTAATAGTTTAAAGTGCCAAACAAGAAAAGGTAAAGCTCTCTTCTTGTTTATGCCCCTCCCATTGTTCTTTCTTCTTCATCCACATGAAACACATTTACTGATTGTCATATATCAGGCAGTCTGCTGGGCCCCTCGATATGTAATTCCTGGAGCACAATTGTTTTCCATATCCAGAGGAAACACTAGAATATAATACACAGTTATGGTACAGGATGAAAAATGCAATAAGAGCTATGACAAGAATGCATCACAGACATGGGGGTGGACTAAAATATCCAAACAAAAGGATGGGTCACAGGTTTCCCAGGGGAAATATCTAAAGAGTGACGGTGATATACAGGAAAGCAGAGCCCCCCACCCCCCATTGCTACAATGGCATGCACAAAGTCAGATGGATGAATAAACATTTGCAGAGTAACAGATCATTCGTCGTAACTTAGAGAATGGAGATGATGAGGCTACAGAGATATATTCAAAAGTCAGATCATAAAACACTTTGGATACAAAGTGAGTGTTATTTGTCATAAAAGCTGCAAGCCAGTAAAAGGCCATAGACAATCAATGACAATCAATGTAATCAAGTGTGTTAGGAAACTTACTCTTTTGCAGCATAGAAGATAGATGGTAAATGAGGCTGGAGGCAGAAAGACCACCTAAATAAATACTAACATAACCTTGATGAGAAATGACCAAGGCCTGATGGACCAAGGCAACACCTGTAGCACAGAGTTGAGGGTCTGTCAACTTTAGGATAGAAGCACAAACTTGCAGATGTAGCATCCTATCAGACAACAAATGTAGCGGTAAGTGCTACTGGTGACTTCCTTTGAATTTCCTTTCCACACCTATCTGGTTTGGATAAGCTGTGTCTTTAGCAATCAGTGTGTTCAGAAGCCTGTGTTATCATACTATCCCATTCATTTATTAGCTGTGCTTCTTCAGGTGAGTTACCTGTTTCCTCTGGTTCTTGTCACTCTTGCTTTTAAATTAAATCACAAAACTTACCTGCTAATTTTGAATAATTATAATATAATTGCTTAGTCAGATGTGTTCTCAAACATGTATCAGCTATTACCCACTGTATCATATAAGGAATTTATTAGATGCAAAGACAGAAAACCAGTCTAAAACTATCTCAAGCCAGAGAAAGGTAAAGGATTTCTTGGAAATACATGAACAGACCAAGCTGTAGACATGATTTGGCCTACATTCAAATGGCATCAGCAAGATGCCACACTCTTCCCAAGAGGCTTCATTACCAGACTCTTACTATACCCTCCTTCCCCTACCAGCTTTGAGTGACATTATATCAGGTAACACTGTGTGATTCAGCATGTTCTTCCAATAAGCATAGAAACACTCTCTCTCTCTCTCTCTCTCTCTCTCTCTCTCTCTCTCTCTCTCTC
>NW_021604760.1:3914917-3935905 GCF_004785775.1 Grammomys surdaster | reverse complement strand
CTCTCTCTCTCTCTCTCTCTCTCTCTCTCTCTCTCTCTCTCTCTCTCTCTCTCACTGGCTTCAGTGACCTAAACTGGGCTGTGTGACTATAGCTATGACCAGAATAGAATTCCTATGCTATTCTGTATATACCTTGATTTTGATTTAAATCTATTTCAAGTACTCTATATTTAGGACATTTGGAAGAGCAGAATTCAGGACTTGAGTCGAATCCTGAGAACTTCCGGAATTTCCATGCTTGTGGTAATGCATGCTTGTTATCACAGCACTGGGAAGATAGAGACAAGCAAATTTCTAGGTCTTTGCCTAACATACCTGGCAAGCTCCAGGACAGTAACACACCCTGTCTCAAAAATAAATTGATAGATGATAGATGATAGATAGGTAGGTAGATAGATGATAGATAGATAGATAGATAGATAGATAGATAGATAGATACATAGATACATAGATAGATACATAGATACATATAGATAGATACATAGATAGATACATAGATAGATACATAGATAGATACATGGATAGATACATGGATAGATACATGGATAGATACATGGGTAGATACATGGATAGATACATGGGTAGATACATAGATACACAGATACAGATAAAGAAATAAATACATACATAAATTTAAAAATGTCTGTGGAATGATACTCAAGGTTTTTACATATCTATGCACACACATGTACAGGTATTCTCAAATATATGTGCACCTGTGTGTGTGCACACACACACGTGCATGTACACAAATGCTCACATACACACACACTCAAATAGAACTGAAAATTAAGGAAGTATGGTTATTCAAACTTAAAATGAGACACATGCTAAGTGCATAAGCCACAGGCCTTATTTACATAGCTGCAGGCAAAGCACCACTCAAAACCTTTAGCTGCTAAGGAGCTTGGTAGTGATTCCTGACCTTGCTGTTGCTGCCATCATTTTGTCTGAGCACTGAAGACACATGGCCTTTCCTTCTACTTATATCATAATCATGAAACGGTTGGTTCTTGTGGAGGCTTCAGGTGTTCCTGCAAATTCAACATATTCTACAGGATACATTTGAGAAGCGTTTGAGATGTTATGAGGCAGACAGCAAGGGAGAGCCTCTAGCTCAGTGAAGAGGTTCAATGGGCAGGAATCAGATAAATGGATCTGACAGTAATCAATAGCAATTGTATTGTGAGAGGAATCCTTTTCCTCTTTGGAAAGCACCATCTTGTCCCCAGGGCCTTCCCCATGTCTATAGGATTTGAATCATTTCATTCATCTTTTCTATCAAACCATGTCAGCAGTGAAACCCTGGATTCAGTTACTAATGTGTGCCCTATCCAAATGTGTCCACAAAGAGATAAATACACAAAACCAGCTGTTGTGTGGACATCAAAAGAGATGACCATCAGCAGCTTTCTTTCTTTGACACAGGAGAGCACAATGCAGATGAAGAGTGTCCCGTGTGCCCTGTTGCAGTCAAGAGAGTGGTCACACACAGGAAATCACCTTGAACACGAAATCTCCATCTCGATTTCCATTATTGTGTTCTGGATACATCTAGAGCTCTCTCATCTACTAGAAACCACTACTAGCTGGGAGAGACCTCTTATGCCCAGTAAATAAAATGATCTAAAGTATTTGTTTTACTAAAAGATCTTATAGCCATGTGGGGTTAAAGATGAAAACATAGCTCGTTTGAAATAAGGCAAAATGTTCTAATTGTGCCCATAGATAGGTAGTCCTTTTATATTTACAAAGAGCTAAATTATATCCATTATGTTATTTGAGTCTCATATAGCTCAGGGATAGTGATCTAGCATAGATGACACGTTTCATTGTATAGACATGAGATCTATACAATGCAAAGAACAGTGACAGTCAACTAAAATGACATACTACATTAGTGACAGAGATTGGACCTGTCCCCTGTCTCCCAGGTCTGGGCTTTTGCATGGCATCTTTGCATCCAACATAGACATTTTTGCATTTAACTATAGACACCAATGACAGGGAACTGGATGCAACTGATCAATCTCCTATCATGGAAAGTTCTCTTCAATCTCTCATCTTATCACCACCCAAATTTATGTAGCTATGTATGGATGAGGAAAGAGAACAGTTGAGTGTCAATTTAGACTAAAGTTGCAAAGCTAACCACCAACTCACCTAAAGCTTACCACTCCTCCCTCTGCATTCTTTCTGCCCCTAAAAATCTCAGACCCTTGGAATCTTTGTAAAGACAATTGGAGAATACCCTTTGTAAGCAGGCATCTTACACTGTTCCTTGTCGTCTCCACTCATCAACCTGCAGCATCAGGACAACCCCATTCACCGTGCGTCTGCTGAGTACCTGTCATGAGCCGAGGACCACCCTGATATCTTCTCCTGCTATTCTTAGCTTGCAAGCAAAGAGATTGAAATATTGACCCAAGGTCAGAACTGAGAAGTCTCTTTTAAAGTCAATGTCTCTGTGGCTTTGAATGGTCATGCACTTGAAAACGCACTCTCTTCCTCCAGATAGAGCAGAGAGCCAATTTGCCGACACAGCTCCCTGTGCAGCACTATTCTGTTTTACAAGTCAGTAAATGCTCAGGAGCTCCCCATGTAATGTATGAGGTTAATTAATAATATGTAAAAGTTATCGTTTATACAGCAGAATCCCATAAACATTTATTAGTATGCTAATAGAGAGTAATGGCCATGTGAGCATAAAATCAGATGGGGCTGTTGTGACACAGCAAAAGACTGTCAAAAAAAAAAAAACCCTAGTATTCTCCTATGCAGTGAGAGCATGCAGATGTGATCTCTTGATAGATTGCGTCATCTCTACACTGACCTTGCCAGGCTGAGAAGAGGCTGGATGGGATTCTGGAAGCCTGACTCTGGTCCTGGCTCTGTCATTCCTGATGCAAGGAAAAGAGCTGGCATTTATTGCAAATCATTCTGTCCCAGTATTTCTTTTTTCTTTTCTTTTTTTAAAATTCACTTTACATCCTGCTCGCTGCCCCCTCACAGTCACCTCCTCCCACAACCCTTCCCCCACCCACCATCCCCCTTCTCCTCTGAGCAGGTGAGGCCCCCACTGGGTATCTCCCAACCCTAGCTTTGGGCATCCTTTCTCACTAAGGCCAAACAAGGCAGCCCAGCCAGAAGAACGCACCTCACAGACAGGCAACAGCTTTTGGGATAACCCCTGCTCCAGTTGTTCAAGACCCACATGAAGATTGAGCTGCACATATGTGCAGGGAGGCCTAGGTCCAGCCTGTGTATGCTCTTTGATTGGTGGTCCAGCTCCAAGAGTCCAGGTTACTTGACTCTGTTGGTCTTCCTGAGGAGTTCCTATCCCCTTCAGGGCCCATAATCATTCCCACTGTTCTTCCATAAGAGTCCCCAAGCTCCATCCACTGTTTGGCTGTGGGTGTCTGTACCAGTCTGAGTCAGCAGTTGGGTGGAGCTTCTCAGAGGACAGCCATGCTAGACTCCTGTCTTGAAGCATAACAGAGTATAATTAATAGTGTCGGGAATTGATGCTTGCTCATGGTAAGGGCCTCAAATTGGACCAGTTATTGGTTAGCCATTCCCTCAGTCTCTGCTCCATCCCCCATTCCTGCACTGTACTCACTCATAAGTATATATTAGCCATAGAATACAGGATATGCATGCTATACTCCACAGACCCAAAGGAGCTAAACAAGAAGGAAGTCACAGATGCTTGAATCTCACTTAGGGGAATAAAATAGTCATAAGAGGAAGATGGAGGGAGGGAACTGAGAAGGAGAGGGCATCAAGATGGGAAGGGGGAGCTTCAGGATCAGGTGTAGGGAGGGACAGGAGAGATGGCCAGATGGTCATAAAAATGAATGAAAATCTACAACTAATGAAAGTGGAGAGGTGGGGGCGGGGAGGGCATCTCCGGGAAAAGAGAGAGACCTGGGATTAGGGAGGCATCCAAGAATCAATGGGGGTGACCTTAGCTGTGACTCATAGCATTAAGGATATGGAGCTTGAAGAGGTCATCTTCTGTAACCAGGCAGGAATCCCTGTGGAGCAATAGAGACAGCAACCCACCCACAAAACTTTTGACCAAAAATTTATCCTGTCCCAGTATTTCAATAGTTGCCTTTCCAGTAATTTCTCCATTTACTCCACCTTGGCTCTATCTCGGTGAATTTGAACAATTGCCTGGCACCTACCACATATGCAAATATATCCTGCAGCTATGCAAAGATGAAATGAAGCCATTCTCCCTCTCCAGGTGTCACTCGATGTATCCTTAAGCCAGGCAGTGATGACGCACACCTTTAATCCCAGCACTTGGGAGGCAGAGGCAGGCAGATTTCTGAGTTTGAGGCCAGCCTAAACTACAGAGTGAGTTTTAGGACAGCCAGAGCTACACAGAGAAACCCTGTCTCAAAAAACCAAAAAAAAAAAAAAAAAAAGTTCTTTTTCTCTTGCTCTCCTGACTTCCAGAAAGATGTGCATCTTCTCTAAATAGACATAGTAATGTCACTTTTTGCAGGGGAATGCAAGGTGGCTTACTGCAACAGACTTCCTACAAAAGCACAGTAGTTTCAATTCTTAGCTCCCCTGCTCTCGGTGGCCATGAGACAAGACTGGACAGTGGAGGGAGAGGCATTGGTGGAATGCACTGCTGTCAATTCCTCATTGGAAACAGGAGGGTAATAAAACTCACTGGGAAAAAATAGCTGAAGATGTTTAGAGATACACAGATATGATTTTTTTCTTCCTACACAAGGAATTATTATTTATTGCCGTCAAGCTCTGAGGCACAGCAATGCCAACGATGTAGGTCAAGTAGCTCAGGACCCGTGGGATGGAGGGTAAAGGGTAGAAATCCACTCCTGAACAAACGAAGTTATGAAATCCTTTTTGTTGGCTTCTTTCTTTGGGGGAAGGATCTTGTTATGGAGCCTTGGTTCTGCTGGAATTCGCTGTGTATTCAAGGGTTATCTTGAGCTTGCCACAATTCTTCTGCCTCTGCATTCCCATAGGAAAATACACTATTTATTTATTTATTTATTTATTTATTTACTTACTTACTTACTTACTTACTTACTTTATGGTGCCAGGATTGAGCCTAAGATCTCAAGCATGTCAGGCAAGGACTTCACAATCAAGCCACATCCTCAAAGACTATAACAGCCATATGAGCATTAAATCAGATTTGGGGAAGCAGCCACTGGGACGCAGCTAAAGACTGCCAGAAAACCCACAGTATTCTTCTATCCAATAAGGGATATAAGTTGCAAAGTTATAAAGCTTTATGGGAGAGAAAAGGCAATTGATTTCATTTGGATGAGATTTCTCACAGAATGCTTCATTAAAGAGAAGGATTGTGTCTTTAACTTGGCCATGAAAAATGAACCATTTTTCAGCTTCTTTTTATATTACATTATACCCATACTGTATGTAGCTCTTGTTTAACTTCTATGTGATATTTCATGTTATTAACCACAGCTATTTTTTTATTTTTGTTGCGACTGGGGCACAACTGAGTAGTCACTTCTTTTGTTCCATTAGACTGACTATCCTTCTACATGTTTCATGCTTATGTGAGCTTTTTCTCAGCACTAACAGTCACAAGTGGAATTACTGGCACATGGCCCTTGCCAAATGGTCCCCCAAAGACTATGTGTGGATAAATATCGGCAATCACAGAAACATACACGTGTGTGTGTGTGTGTGTGTGTGTGTGTGTGTGTGTGTGTGTTTACACAGTAAAGGCACCTTTGGAGTTATTCTATGCTGGCTTTACCTGGTACTTACTTCCAGGATTGAGGAAGACGTTTGCTTAACACACATTTTCTTCCAGAGCTCAGTGGTGACTACTGGAGTCCTAGCCAATGCTCTCTGTACTTTTCTGAATGTACATAATTAACGCTGTTTATGCGACAAGACCCATCACAGTATGAAAATTGTTCACTGGAAGCTTGGTTGATGGTGGACATCAGCATAAAGACTGAGCCCATCAAAGATAGCTGGCTCCTACAACAGCATGTAGTAGTGTGAGCTGTTGGCTGTCTGGGTGGAAAGAATGGGAGATGGGTTAAAAAATAAAAGAACACCATATCTAACATCTAGATAGGATATGAAACAAATGGGGAGTCACTAGTGCCTGTGTGGATCTGCGGTCCTCTCGCATCTATCTGAACACCACAAAGCACACTGGCCAAGGCCCTCTGACCCCTTTTCTCTTCCTCCCACACCTTCTTAATGTTTTCAAAAAGCCAGAGTTCTGAGCCAAGGAACCAGGAAGTCAGGAGGTCAGGGCTACGGTCCACCAAGATGACTCACCTCCAAACTGCCCACATGAAAAAGACATAGTCTCATACCCAGGTGTGAGAACTAGAGGAGTTCTGAGCCAATCCCGCCCGAAGCTCCATGAGAGTTCAAACAATCCCCAGAGCCAGCAAGAAGAAAATTGTCTCATAAAATTTCCCATTGATTTTAGTTGGATCCTTATAAATCCCGTGGGGCCAGATTGCTTTTAGCATGATTAATATCCTGCCTTCTCCTGCCACGTCCATGTCTGTCTCTTCTCTCCACTGGTCTCTAACACTTGTACACACCCATACCTCATGCTCACACACTGTCACACACCCAGCCTTCAGCCCTGCGTGCAGGAACCCATGCACAAAGAGACACCTTAAATAGGGCTGTTTCCCTCATCAGGAAACTTGGGGTTTGTTTCCTTTTGTAATGTGTTTTTCACACTTATCTCAAACTGGCTAGCCTTTGCCTCATGACCAGATTTTTCCCTTGAAAACATCCCAAGTTCACATAACCCAGAGCACAGACCTCCATCAATCACAGGCCCGCTGACTGGTAGGTCAGCCCTGTGAAGCAAAGCAAGCTACTCAACAGCTTGTTCTGTGCACAGCTGGGGCTTCCCAGGGTTCCCAAGCCAGCAAGAAGACACCTCAGTGTGTGCCGGCCAGCACAGTACAGAGCTGTGGCTTTTCATGATTACAAAGGAGTATGTATGGGGTTCCTTTGTTCGAGGGACCACAGGAGTCAGAGGAGACAGCTTCCCCTCTCAGGGCAAACTCCAGCTGAACTTGCAACAGAAGTAGTCCCAGAGGACCGAGATCATTTTAGTGGGGAAAACAGTGTGTGAATAGGGGGAGACAAGTTCCATCACTGCGTCTCCCAGGCACAGGGCTTACGTAGCATCCACTGCCATGTACTCTCAGAGTCCTGTCCCTCCAGCTGCCCCTTCCTGAGGACTTCCAGACACTTTATCAAATTTGAGTCTCCTTGGTATCCAAAAACCTACCAAACAACGGCAAACTTGTTTTTGGAAGGGAAACCTCCAGCAGCAGAGTGGAGGTTTATGCATCTTGTATCCCCTCGGGGATATTTGTGATTTGTGCCATGCCTTTGCCTATCACGAAGAAAGCAGAGGCATCCTCCTCACCTCAGAGCGTTACAGCCCTCAGATCTCTATATTGTTCCTGTGTGTGAAGACTCCTCAGAGTCTGAAAGTGCAAACTCCGCCTCCATTTTCTCACAGCTCCTGGTACAAGCTTCCCCACGCAGGGTAAATGCCTATGAAGTGTGTGTAATAGTGAGGTGTGTGCCTGGTCTGAAGATGTTTGCTCTGTCACACAGATGACCACCCTTTGAGAGAAGAACCACTACAGGATCCCACCCCAGCTCTGCAGCTCCAATCCAAACACAGTGATACTGCTGTCCTACATCACCAGGCACGGGAACCATCCCTAGTACCAGTTGCTGTGCCCTAAATAAATGCCATGATCACATATTAATATACTGTCTCTTTTGCATACGGAAGTGGTTGCAACTAGATCCCTAGACCTTAGCTGTGCAAGTTACCTCTACTCAATGCAGCACTTTGGGGCAGGGACTATGAACATTCTGTGTACTTCATGGGGGCAGTTGTGAAGTGAGGTGACCTGCTGCACATATATCTGTTTGGAATGGTAGCTGGTATGTTTGTCTTACAATATGCACCATGTGCCACACACTACTCTAATTGCTACCATTGCCAGAGCAAACACAAACAGCAGCCACAAAGTTTATGTCTTCCTGGAGCTCTCTCAGTCTAGTGGGGCTTCATCCTAAACATGTGTGAAAGGCCTTTAGAACTGCGTCATCTGTGCAGCTTCTATCACTTCTTGGCCTCTTGGGTAAGATCAAATGAATTTTTACTATCTCTGTGGCATCACCCTTTGTCTGCCCCCACGGGTTGTGTCTCCAAGACTGGCAAAGTTCCAGGCACACAACAGGCATTCAGTAAACAGCTTCTCAGTTGCCAAAGAGCAGATAAATCTACATTTGTAATGTAGCCATATCCCTGCCAGTGCCCAGGTCACACTAAGCAGCGTGTTCTAAGCTCTAGTGTAAGGACTTATATACTCAGACTCCATTGGCAAAGTATACACACTTGCCCAGGACCTCTATCCCAAACCACCTGCCCAGACTTTGAACTCACCTTCCCAAACCATCCTACCGCAGTCAACAAAAACATGTAATTTCAAAACTGCACTGGACCCTCTTACATCACTGAAGCGAGTAGCAGTCACATGTAACTTACCCACTTGGCCCCATTTCCACTGCAAACTCTCTCAAGCCACCACCAATACAAAGAAAGCATCCAGTCAACCACCCTAAGTGACAAGTTTGAGCTAGAAACCTGTCACTTCCCCGATGAAACATCTCCCAAAGTGTTCTGCACACACACACACACACACACACACACACACACACACACACACGGCAACCCAAAGCTTCCCTCCTTCTAGGACCCTGAGTTTCTCATTTGCCTCTCCAGATCCACGTTCTTCTTCCCTTGTCCCTGTCCTGATTGGTGTTAAATGTTGGCCTTACACATCCACTTAGGCGGCATGTGACCACAGGCACCTTGCTTAACATCAGTTTGCCTCAATTATCTTCCCTGGTAGCAGCCAGCTCGGACAACACTGGGTGATTATCTCACACATAAACTTCATAGAGTGTCCTGTTTACAGACATGTTAAGAAATGTTTGTCAGTGTTCACAATGTGTTGAAGAGGAAGAACAGTGAGCTAGCCTCAGTTTTCACGAAGGTTGTTTAGTGTTAGCTCTGATTTAGTGAGGAAACGCATGGACAGAAGACATGTGTCCACAATATGTAGCTACACAATTAAAATGACTATTTTAGAAATGAAGCTACCAGCATGCTAGAGGCAATTATTTTAAACAAATTCAGATCCATGGCCCTTCAGATTCCAGTTGTCCAAGATTTCATGCAAGAAAATGACGTTTCAGCTGAAGAGCAGTTCTCATCTCTGAATGTATTTTGATGTGTTCAGTCACAAACTTCAGGCTGACAGTCCTGACAGAGATGTACTGGGCCATGTGGCTTAGTCATCAGGGATAGAGGTAGCCTCAGTGTACTGTTTGAAATAAGCTTTTTTTGTAAGTAGAGCAATGGCTCTTTATTCTCCAGAATTCAAGTGTTCCTGAAATACAGGCAGCCAGGTTAACAGCCAAGTCCTAAAAGGTGCCAAGACAGTCTATTAGGAAAAGGAAAAATCCCAGGTTATAAGTCATTCGAAGGCAGTTTAATTATAAAATGTGTGAAGCTGGGTTGTAAATGTGAAGGGTCACACTGGCTATTTCCTCGGAGCCTTTGGAGAGCGTTAACTAGTTATCATTATATGAACTTTATGAATGTGCCAAGCCCAGGGCTATTTATTATTTCCCAGGCTCCTCAATAGTTACCAGTGATACCAATTGATAGTGATCATTAGACATACCAGTGCTGGCACCAGGCAAAAGCTTTAAGCTTTTTTGTAAGCATTGGCATGAGAAGTCTGCCTATCAAGCCTCTAACCTTTAGGCCTGTTTAATGTCGTTAAGAGATTTGTAAGCAGCTATTCTCTACTCTGTCGTCTTCTCCCTTCTACCACTCCCAAATGTCAGCCTTTGATCTAAGGAATCCACCCCTACATGGAATCAGTGCCTTGCTGACACAGAGATCCCAGATATTACCAAACTGAGCCATCTTTTTGTAAACTTATGTCCTCATCTTCATTCTCCAAATAGACAAGGGATGAAGCCGCGTTGAGAAAGGAAGAATTGGCACAAAAAGAAAAAAATAGTGATTCTCCACCTGTAACTCATGATGGTTCAGGGAGCAACTGCAAATGGTGTGTCAGAAGTCTGAGTAGCCGTGGTGTGAACAGTGGAAGTGTTGCCCTTGGTAGCATGCTGCTAAGCACTTAATGGTTCTAGGCCAAAAGCCTGAGTTTGTAGCTCCCCCTATGCTCTGTGATGTAACTGGCCCTGCTTGTTTGCTTTCAAATGGCTATGTAATGTCACAGAATAGACTGGAAAGTGATGTCTAGTAATGCCACTCTAGAAAAACTACTGTCAAGAGTATTGGGAGGCAAAGAGTTTTGAGCTGATACTAACCCTGATGCTGAGGCACTTTATTGAATTGCAAGTGATAGAACTCAAACGTTAATAACAGCCTCATAAAGTTCTTGTCCTTTTTAAGCAGCTGAGTGCAAACAGTTGCAGCACACTCCAGTGCCTGACTGGGTGAGAACTGCTGGGACATGGGGTCACAAGGATACCAAGCAAGCCACAGGAGAAGCTCCAGGTGGTGAATCAAGAAGCCAGATGTGAGCTGAGAGCTTGCTTAAAGCCATCTGGAGTGGTAAGGGAGGGCCAAGCCAACATTTTCAATGCACTAAAAGCCAGATACCTAAGAAATAGCATCTTGACACTAGACCAAAGGGCAAGAAGGAGACTCCAGAAAGACGAAGCACAGCAGAACTGAGGGGGAAGCCAACCAAGTCTTGATCAAAAAGAGTTGAGGTCAGGAACACATGGAGATGGTTCGGACTGTTCGATGTATATCTGTGAGAAGTATGGCACTTATATTTACTAATGAATATAGTGATAATTGCTCTTAAAGGCCCCACATACTGTGCTGTCATGTTCCATCACTGTAACAAAATACTGGAGATAATCAACTTAGAAACACAAAAGGTATGCTTTAAGCATCATAGCTTTGGAGGTTTCTATATATAACTGCGCTCATTGTTTGAGTTTATGGAAGAACAGCACAGCACAGTGGGAGCTGCCCACCTCATGGCCAAGAAGTAAAGATATAGGGGGGGTGAAGTACTGCAACTCCATCTAGAGGGACATTTCCAGTGACCCATGAATCTCCCCCTAAGACCCACCTCTTAAACTTATACCACCCTAAAGCAGTGCCACACTAGAAGAACAAGCTTTTACTACATGGACCACTGAGGGGCATTTAAGATGCAGACTCTTAACACAGCTTTCTCTCACTATAGTCACCTTCACTTTAGAAATATAACACAGTGATAACTCAAGAGAAACCTATAGTTATCCCTGCTGTGCAATACAAGTGTGTGTCTGCATTAGGCCATTTTAAAATTGTAGAGAGAGAGCCAAGAAGACCTGAGGAAACTGTTCAAAGTGGAATAAACACATGTTTCCAAGGCAGCTTTCAAATAGTTGGTGCGAGATATATATGTATATATTCCTGAGATGTTACATTGCTTGTCAGGTGGGGTTATAAACAACAGTGAGACCTCTCCTGGTGACCAGGGCATTTTCTGAATATACCAATAGAAAATGGAAATAGCATCATAAGGCTCCAATTTCTACACCCTTATTCTAACACCCAAAGCTTCCAGTTTCCAGGGCTGTCATTGATCAAAACACAATGTCTTCAGTTTCCCTTACTACAGAGCCAGCCTCATCAACACCCGACCCTAGACCCAAGCCAGCTCTCTGAGTAGAACTCAGCTCTGGCCTTTCTGGAGAGAGACATTCCAGTCTGTGAAGTCCTTAGCATTTTACAGACTCCTTTAGAGGAGTACAATAAATCTGTGTTGACTTCTAAGCCAAGGCTGCCTATGTTGAGGGAAGGCATGGTTTCATATTTATTAGACCTTCTTATTTTATGATTCACTTCACAGGACCCGTGCCAGCAGCCCTGTTCCTTTAGGAAGTGGCCTGATGACTCAGTGACACAGTGTTAGGTGTCCCCAACAGGGACCTACAAGTGCCTCACAGATGCCTCAGGCAGCCTAGAAGCTGCATGCCTAGGTTTGAGCAATGCCTTCTTTGCATTGTCTCTGCCTATTTTGTGCATGTGAGGAAGGGCTGTGAGCATGTGCTCTGGGCTCCGGGGAAGTGAGGGACCAAGCCTCACCACTAGGCTGGGAAAGTTTCCATGATTTCATTCTCTCACCCACAGTGATCTCCCACTTACACGCTCGGATGAGGGGAGAGGTCTGCTTTCAATTAGATTTACTCCAAGGGGGAAAAAAGTGTTTTTAAATGGTGTGTAAAAATAATTCAATAAAGGCCTCAGAGGTGTGAGCTGTTGTCATACTTCTGTTTGGAAAACGTCACTCAGAAGGCACCCAGAGGCAACAGGGGGATGTGACGCCTTAAAAAATTAATTTGTGAAACAAACCTTTGAGACTACTTGTCCTTTGTGCCAAGCTTCCAGTGTCCTCAGTGGGGAAATCCAAGGCTCTGGATTGTTAGCCAGGCTGGATCGTGTTACCTGGTTTGATACTGCAGAAATTACACTTTTTCCACTTCCCCTTTAATCCTAAATGTCACCAGGAAAGTTAGCCCCTAACATGAATGATACTCTATGGTCTTACTACAGATAATTACCAACTCATAAATCTTGGTCAGACAGTAATAAGAGTGTGAGAAATGACTGAATTCAGTCCACTATCACAGTATTAGAGAGAGAGGAGACCTGAAGAAGGTGAAGCTGGGGGAGTCTCAGGGAGACAGGAGATCACCTTGTGCTGAGAACCCTCATCTTGTTGAATGGAATTTTAGATGGATATGAGTGATGTCATTCAAGATGGTAATAGTTCAATGACAGCTTGGATCCCAAGCTCACTAGGAAAGAAAAATTGAAAAAAGCATGGAGGGACTGGGGTGTGGTGTATCCCAGCTCAGCCAATGACTCTGTTGTACGGTCCTAGTATGGGTTCAGGGCTGCCAGTGTTTCATACAAAACAAGTGAGGGTCCTGGGAGGGAAGCCACTAAACTTATAAAAGTCACTGTTAGTGGGCTAGTGAGATGGCTCAGCCAGCTGAAGTGCTTACCACCGTGTCTGGCAACCTGGGTTCCATCTCTAGAACATGTGGTACATGGAGAGAAGCCACTCCCATACTTTGTGGGGGTGGGGTGGGGTAAATATAATTGAAAGCAGATCTCTCCCCACATCTGCACTTGCAAGAAGATCACTGTTGTCCTCTGACATGCACACACATACTCATACACATTCACAGCCATTCCTCCCACACACATACATAATAAATAAATGTGAGGTTAAGTCATAAAAAGAGACACTATGGTTAAGGGAGTTAACATTGTTCCATTAAGCAGTGATCATTTTGAACAAATCATTCTGGCTGGGTCTTCCACTTATGCTAAAATTGTGTGCCTCCAGCCTCCCATCTGGGACCAACCCCACAGATGGACCACCTGGGTGACTGGGATGAAGAGCTCCTCTTCTACTTGACAGACTATGTCTAGCCACTAAGCATAGTCCTTTAAGCTTGTCACGTGAGAGAAAGCTTGTTCTGAGGGAAATGCCTTATTGATTCTCTACTGACTATTGGTCAAAATCAAGTCTCAGAAATGCCTGTCAAGTGCTGCAAATTCGGGTGCACATTCCCTGCCCCTGTACATTCTCTCCCTCAGCTACTCTAGTCCCAAGTTCCTGCTCTCCCTCACTCCCACTGGACATGTTTGCTCTGTGCCTTTCCCTCAGTAGAACTGGCTTCTCTCCAGCTCCTCACTCAGGCTTCACTTTCCCTGACTACTCAATTGAAAACTATAGCCCAGATACCTTCCTTACTGGCTAGATCTACTCTCTGTGTGACACCAACCCCACCACTACCACCATCACCACCATCTGGAAAATAAGCTTGATGAGAACACAGATTCTTGTCAGCCCTCTTTGTTGCGTGCTAGTTCTGATAATTAGAGAGTCCACGTTGCCAGAGAAAGACTGACCAGAGTCTCTGACACACGTATTGCCATGCTGAACTAGCTGACATCCACATTCATCCTTTGGGAAAGTTTTGCCCAAACACGTACTTACTCTGAAAGGCACCATATCTGGTCTCAGTCTTGTTACCTATTGGCTCTACCCAGTTTGGTAGGTGATTATAGAAAGACATGAACATTTGCCTCTGCTAAGGGATGAGGGAACCCTGTCTCGGCACCCTTTCCATTGCTTCACAGAACTTGTGTTCACTTGTTGTTTAGTACTCATAAACTTCTGCTACTGTTGGAAAAGCACTTTGTGTCAAGAGCTTTGGGACACTCAGAGAGAAGATGTAGTCATTAAACCCAAATAGACTTCAGTGTGCTTAGGAAGTAGAGGAAGCGAGGTGGATCCTTGCTGCTATTGCTGCTGAATCCTAACAGAGGGCCAGGCATGGTCATTCATTATGGTTCATAGGTGCTAGGCTAAATTCACTTACGGTTGAAAGAAGGTGTAGATAAACTTCTGCGAAGGACCCACTATGTTATGTCTTTTTGTCTATATTATACTGAAATAATGAGGGACAAAACCTGTATTTGGAACAACATGGTACAGTGCTGTAACTACGTTAGATTCACATGAACTTAAAATGCTTGGTGTTAAAAACAAAATGCTTGCTATTTTCCACCGCAAATCCCTTGATCCCATGCAGTTAGGGATGTTGACAGCTTCATGTAGAATGGCATTAGAGTCTCATGGGTACAAGCCAGGGTGGCTGAGGGCATAGTGGTGCAAACATTTCTTTTTCTTCCCATCAATAAACTGTGGCCCTGTAGTTTGCTCAGATGCCTGGGCACGTGGAGAGTTCACATTCAGGATGAGGAGTAACAATGGATGACTTAGTTCCTCATTGGTAAATGAGCTTGGCAAGACATAGGTGACTCACCGTCACCACTAAACTCAGGCTCTAAAAAAGAAGTGGGCAGGAGGCTAAGACTAGAGCCACAGATGCTCTGTGTTTTATTTAAAGGAAACATAGTTAAAAACCTATGGCATAGTGTGCTGCTCTGGGCATTAGAGCTATGGATAAAATTCATGGACCAGATTTTCTAATACAGACACAGTCTTGGGCCATCAAATAACCAATACATTGGTGGCAACTGCTATAAATGTAAACGAAATATGAGCAGAAGACAGAGTATGACAAGGGAAGGGTTAGGCAAGTTCAGGGTAAGTGACACTCAGAACATGACACTACCAGACAGGCCCAAATGTAGATAGAGAATGACACACAACAGATTCTGAGAGGCTAACAACACCAAAAGCAAAGCCACCTTGCCACCTTCAGATAGAATCCAGGGAGGTGAGGTGGCAAGCAAGGGGAAGAACTGAAGGAAGAACAGTGGGAGGTGAAGACAGGAGCAAGATGGCAAAGAGCCTGTCCTGACTGAAGCTTAGATTTTATTCAATTCACTGAAAACTCATTGACTGTTTTTTCAGAAGGGAGGGAGGGCCCTGTTCTGATTTGTGTTTCAAAATGTCATCTGGCTGCTTAAGCATCAGATGCAGGAGGGCAGAGTGGAGAAGACAGATGGCAACAGTGTCGGAGATAATGCATGAGACCTGAGACTGGGGTGAGAGGGATGGAGACAGATCACCAGCTGAGGAGACAGAGGATACAAAGTTTAGATGTGACTTGAGATGGGAAAATTAAAGGAGTAGAAGAACTAAGCTAGGAGGATGGTGGACCTTCCTTGGGGAGACAACTGAAGGAAGAACCCTATTCTGGGGAATCATGCTGTTTGGGGAGAGAAGGAGCTGAGACTTACTGTTCCTCTTCTTCTCTGGGGTCTCTATGACAGACATTATTTGGAAAGAAGAGTCAGAAATGGGGATCCCTTACTGTCTTATACCATTGGGGTTCCTATAACAAGTCCCACAGTCCAGGTGATTTTTGTACAACTGAAGTTTCTTTCTCAAGGTCTTTGGGACAAATAAAGTCAAAGCCAAGGTGATTTGAAGATCTGGCGTCTGGTAAAAGCTGTTTCCTAATCATAGATGTCTTATTCTTGTAGCTTCATATGAGGGAAATGGTGAAGACCTTCCTCCAAATCCCACTCATGAGGGCCTAGTGACCTACTCCTTCTTTCTCAAAGTTTTACAACCTCATCTATTGCCATGAGTCTCAGGTTCACATGGAAACTTGAGGGGATATTCAAATATCAGTATGTCCTTTACTCCTTCTAAAGGGGAGAGAAATTTTTTCATAGAAATATATGATTAGAAAAGGCTCACCCTATGTGTTGGCTAGTTTTATCTCAACTTGACACAAGCTATGTATAGTCATATGGAAAGAAGGATTCTCAGTTGAGAAAATGTCTCCATGAGTGCGATTGCCTGTAGGCAAGTCTATGGTGCATTTCCTTAATTAGTGATTGATATGAAAAGGCCCAGTCCATTGTGAAGGAAACCACCTCTAGGCTAACGGTCCTGAGTGCTACAAGAAAGCAAGAAGAGCAAGCTACGGGGAACAAGTCAATAAGCAGCAGTCCTTCATGGCTTCTACCTCCGTTCCTGACTTTTGTTCTGAGTTCCTGCTCTGATTTGCTTTGATGACAGCTTGTGACTCAGAAGTATAAATGAAAGAAATCCTTTCTTCCTCAAGTTGCTTTTTGTCATAGCATTTATGAATGTGATATAAACCCTAAGATACCCTGCAATTCAGATTTTACTTGTAATCTAATTCACCCAGGAAGAATAGAGAGAATAAGCAATAGCATCACCAAACTGCCTGAGGTTTTGGAAGAAAGTTTGTCAAGTTTTCTCTCCATACCACTCTGAAACAAAAGTATTTGTTGGGTTGAGTTGTCATTAAAATGTGAATGAGCAAGAGATAAATCTGAATGACAGGACCAAGAAGTTCTTGTTAAAGGAAGATTTAGAGTCTCATATTTCTGTCTGCTGCTCCTGTTCACAGTATGTCTCCAACACTGATGCCATGGGAGAGTGTGCTTTATAAAATGCACCATGACAAGTCAAGATTCTGCCCACAGATTTTGGAATCTAAAAGTGCATCAATCCAGATTGAGTTGATATTTCTTTAAATGCTATGACAATAGAAAAGTGATTAAGAGCATTAACAGTAGCTCTAGTCCCCCACTCCAGTAAGTCCATGCTGTATCCTTTTATGCAAGTTACTGTCTCTATTTAGTTGCCTTATCTGCAACTAAATGGTTAATAGCAGGTATCACAAGGTTCTTGTAAAGGATATCCATGTACATGAAGCACTTGGGATAATGCGTGTGCCCCTTGATGGCAGTATTGCATTTTGGGAACTCTGTTGTTATGCAGCTCTGTCATGAGAACACATCGCTGTGTGCACATACAAACTCAACAACGTAAGTCTATCGCTCAGCATAATCTCCATGACATCAAAGCTAAAGTGAGCATGGTCTGCAGGCAGCTCTTGTTGCCACTAACATGTTATTTATTACTCTACAATACACTTCTTCTTTTATAATCAGAAAGAGTATAGTCTAAAATAACCCCAAGCCTATACCATAGTAAACACCTACACCAGCAATATAGGTGTGTGCCGTCATCACCCAGTGTTCCATGCTAGGGCCATCATGTCCACTAGCAAGGTAGCAGCTGTGATGCTACCGCCACAGACACTGGTGAGATCCCAGGCTGGAGGTAGTAGCACTATGCAATAACTGTTTTCATCCCCATCAGATTGATGCAGTCACCACCAACCACTGGGTCAGTACTAACTGAAACACCCTGGGGTGCCTGACTGTAGAATTGCCATGATGGTTGTGGGACTTGCAGACCTAGCATCGAGTCACTTAGTCCATTCCAAGATGAACTCCTGAAAACCATTTCTAAGTAGCAAGGGTAAAGCAAAGATCTTAAGAATTAATAAGTCCCTAAATGTGAAGAATCATGGCAAATATGAAAGAAATCGCTAAGTGTCTTAGTTCTCTTGCATCTAGAAACTTGGAAAATTCTTTCTTATCTTTCTGTCTGGGCAGTGTGGGGTTTTAGTGGTATCTAAGGTGAGTAGGTTTCCAGAATAAAGATCTGGCCTTAGAACACCATGGCCTTACAAACTAACACACCTTGGCTAGAAGGCAGTGAAATTGGGATCTAATATGTTGCTAATGAATGTTAGTGGCTCAGCCACTTTAGAAAACTGTTTTTGCAATTCCTCAGAAATTAACACTGAGCTACCACATGGCCTTCAAATCTAACTCAACGTATACTCATGGGAACTTAAAACAATATTCATGTAAAAGTGCATGCACAAAGGATCATTGAATTATGCCTGGAAGGATGGGAGGCTATGTAAAACACAGGAAAAACATTCAGAGTTGACAGAGATGCTGCCATTCCATGTGAGGATAGTATCAGGGGTTCACCAGGTTCTTCACTGTTTCAAGGACGTGGCCCATATCCTCTATCTAAGTGGTGATGAGAGTCAAATTCATACATCAAGGGACAGAGAGACTCATTCTGACTTGATTTTGGCTTTAATTTAGTATGTAATCCTTGCTGTTTCCCTCCTTCTTTGTACCTCAATATCTCAAGTATAAAAATCACATGCAATCTCAGGATTATCAGACTCAAATAGAAAGCAACTATATAAATGGACTTTGCAAAGTTCTAACAGAGCTTATTAACTACAAACTACTAAAAATCATCTCCTTAGTAGAAAATGGACATTGAACAACAGAGGTTCCCAAGAGCTGCAGAGTGCTTACTCTACGCTCTGCACAGTTCTAACCGCTCTCTGGGAGTGAATTAATTAGCTAGACCACATGACAGTCTTTAAAAGCCAGTGCGACTGTCTTTCCCAATGAGAGCAAAGAACAATGAGCTGATTCCCTTTCCAAAGATCACATAGGCAGTCGGAGGCACGGCTGGAAGCTTGAACTAAGCTTCCTCACATCAAAGCACTTAGCCTCTTCTCATGTTCAACCTACTCTCAAATCACAGATGGTGAAACTCACAGGGTCACAAACCTGAGATATTGGGAGGAATTAGCATACATTCTGAGACCACCACCCATCAAGTCAGTGTTCATATTCCTCTTATGTCCTCTGACTCATGTGATGGTCACTGAGAGTATTCTCTACAGGGGAATTCAAAGGCATATATAAGGCATTAGGTAGTTAACCTAATTAACTTACTTGCGATCTCCAGTTTAGTGAGTATAATAATAAGACTACACATCAAAACCTCTGCTCTTTCCACCTCCTAGACCTGGTTAAGATCTACCCTGATGCCAAGTCTACACACACGCCCACAAGGATGGTGTGGTACCTTTTGCCAACAAGTTCAAAGACTCTTCTGAATATAAAAAGGCAACACAGAATATATCTTTCAGGCCAGATAGTCTGCTACACTGGCAAATACTTCTTTTAGCCACTGAGCAGGGATGGGCCCCATGACATGATGAGTAATACATCACAGAAAGACAGGATCCTGAATGGTAATGTTGGCAGAGCGTGCCCTGGTAAAACTAGGAGCAGGTGGTGTGGAAATTAAAAAGCAACTGGAAAACAGAGGAAATTGTGGCATCCTTCATTTGGACTGAGAGGCAATTTTTGGTCCACTCCCCTGGAAATCACTTGGGGATAACCTAGCCGTTATTAAATGTGGAAAGATCCTTTCATTACTAGGATCCTGTGCCAGCGTTTCTGCTTAGCAACATGTCAGCTTCACAGAGCCTGATTTAGGCCCAACATGAGAGGCTGTAGTAAATCCTGTCACTTAGCAATAGGCCAAAGAAGAGAGTACCTTCTGGAGGTATAATGAGGCTGCCGGTGGAGTATCTGGGTGCCTGGAAACACTGAGATATAGAAGAGCGGAGTGACTAAGTTACTCGTGTCTTCCAGGAAGCAATGTTTCAGTAATGAGATTCCAAGTCTCGGACTCTGGTGGGAGCTGTAAGTTTATTGACACTGCTACTGGAGAGCCTTCTAGCATCCTCCTAGATTCCTGTACCAGACTCCTGACCATACTCCATTTATGCAATAATCAATCTGTGATGACACCTGGGGAGAAAGCCTAAACTCTAGGTTTTTGCTCATCTCATGCAGTGACAATTCTACTGGGTTACAGGAACAGGTCATGGACCTGGGAGCCACCTCAGGTACCTCTCTCTTTTAGACAGTCTGTACCTAGCTCATGTTAATATGCTGTAATCTGGAAGATTGCCAGAATCCAGCTGTCTCACTGCTTCGTCCTGTCCCAGCTGCCAGCATCTCTCATCTGGATTATACAGAAGTCTCCTCACTAGTCTCGTACTTTGTTCGTAACTCTTTTATGGTTTCAATGTGTCCCCAAAAAGGCTTTGATAAAAACACCATCCCCAGTGCATCTGTTGGGAGGTGGTACCCAAAAAGGAGTCTGTTCCATGTGGATTAGTGTAGTTACCAAGGGAGTAAGGCTGTGATCATGGGGCGAGGTATCATAAATTCCAGCTTGCTCTCTTCATGCTTTTTTATTCTTGGCTTCTCCCTTTTCTCATGGGCTGACATAACTTGAAGGTCCTTGTCAGAGCCATGACCTTGCTCCTGGACTTAAGCACTTCCAGGAGGAACAGATAAATGAATGTGTCTTCATAACATATTACTCACTCACAGTAAGAGAAAACAGAAGAGGACACTACACATTTGTCAATCAAATCATGTTATGTCTATACATGAACCTCCAATGATTCACCACTTCAATGAAACCATGAGTTCAGCAGATGAAGGCACTTGATGCCAAACTTGACCATGTAAGGTCAGTCTTTAAGATCCACATGGTGAAAGGAGAAAAACCAACTCCTACAGACTGTCTTCTGACCTCCACAGCAGAGCCACTGTACTCCTGTGCATGCATGCATGTGTTCTCGTGTCCTCTCTCTCTCTCTCTCTCTCTCTCTCTCTCTCTCTCTCTCTCTCTC
>NW_021604760.1:3888025-3914517 GCF_004785775.1 Grammomys surdaster | reverse complement strand
CTCTCTCTCTCTCTCTCTCTCTCTCTCACACACACACACACATTCACTCACTAAGATGCTCCTTGTCTCCTTCCTCTCCACCATCTATACAGCAGCTCCACTGGATTCCTTGCTATGCACCAGATAGTCTAAGTGCTGATATGCCCACAGTGCAGAGGCCAACAGAGCTGCCAGATTGTGGGAAAAGCAGGAAAAGGAACAGTCTTTGTCACCTACTGCAAGGTGGAACAGTCTAGTGGATGGGACACAGCTTATTTGGAGTAGATGGGGAACACTAAACAGGATATTTGCACAGATGATGAACACAAATTGCAATTCTCTGAAAATAGGGGGAAATCTAAGCACACAGTATCCAAGGGTGATTTTCATGTGCCACTGCTTAAAGTTGTCAGCTCCATTCCCAACATCGGCCTCATCTCATGACTCTTCAAATCCTGGCAGCTACATACTCCTATGTCTCCTTTTAGGTCCCCTTACTGTGGCTATAATGACTTTTTAAGAGCTACCTTGATTAACCATGCAGTCCTGGTCTTGAGCACCTTCAAATTGCTGTTCCTTCTGAACAAAACACTAATCCTTTCACCAGGGTCTCTTGACATTAGAAAATTGCATCAGTTTTCTCTGCTTCCCAATACCTTTCTTATCACCTATATACACCTGTATACAGAACGCACACACAGGCACAAACACATAAACACACACACACACAGTCAACTAACTGTGTGTGGTACTTCTACCCTTGGTTGGTATAATTCTGTATATTTAATGACCAAACCCCTTGATTTATACTAGAACCATTACCTTGTGCTGTCTCCACCTACTAAATTGTTAGTTCTTTGTGATGGGGACGAGTGCTGAAAAACCCACTGAAACTACTTCTACTTCAGTGTAACCTAGCTGTGTCAGGTTCCTCTCAACCTCATACATAACAAACAAGAGGCTGAAGGAATGACAGCAGGTGTCCCATCCATTCATGCAGGCTCCACAGTCTGGAGAGAGCCAGGATTACAGGCAATGAGCCATGGGCGGGTCATCTAAACATGCAATTGAGTCCAGGGAGGTGAGGTCAGGTGTAAGAAACAAAGACGAGACAAGCAGCATGGTAGACCCCAGAGCAGGGTAGACTCCTGCTAACTGATGGAGCTATTGAGCTTGGAGAGAATGCGGCAGCTGGAAAGGAGGCCAACTGTCCCCGTTAAAAAGAACGAGGGATTCAAGAAGCTGGGCCACACATTATACCCTACAGTTTCCATAGTCAGTCTTTGTCCTGCCAAACTGAGAGGAGGGCCCTGGTCATAGCCTAACTGAATCATAGCAAATGAAATAGGCAAGATGCAATTCTCATGTCAGGTAGACCTTAAATCCTAACTGTGTCACTTGTCACCTACTTGCTGAAGTTTTTCTTACCTACGCAATGGGGTTGGTCAAAAGAGTGCGTGTCTTACACGGTAAAGTCGATGATGAAGCAAGACATACAAAATGTACAGTAGTCAGTAATCAAATGCTGTGATTTGCATGTGAATTACAAGGTGTGTTATTTACAATGGAGCACGGGTTCAAGTTCTCCATTTCTTAAAAGCTTTGTGACCTTCAAGACATTAGTTTTATCTCCCTTTCCTCTTCTGTACCACAGAGATAATAATAGTCTTAGAGGGTTATTAAGAAAAATAACAGACTGAATCGTGGTAAATCATGCAGGACAGTTACTGGATTATAGTATCATCTAAATATTTGCTGAACAAATGCATTCTTGTTTTTATTAGGAACCAGGAGCCTAATAGTTCCCCTTCCCGATTTGCAGCCCCCAAACCCTAACAGTAACTGACACTGGCAAAAAGAGCATTGGAGCTCCCTGGTGTTTCCCAGTTAGTGACTGACAAGCCCCAGCCCTTTCTGCTAGCCTTTCTGGCATCACAGGAACCAAGCAACCCTCAGCTTTCTGAGAAGGTCCCCAGAGGCTTGGCAGTATGTAACAAAGTAGTGGGAGGGAGGAAAACCAGCAGAAAAGGGCTGACCCAGTGGGCTGGCTACTGCCCTGGGATCTATTTCCCGGTGTCTGGGAAGTTGCTGACTTCAGCCATTCCAGAGTGAAGTGCCAGCCATGGTCAGAGACAGCACCGAGCCGAGCATGCAGCACAGCCGTAAATCTGCAAGCCGATTATTTAAGAGAACTGACTTTCTGTGTTGCGATATTAAAGCAAATCTGCCTCCTGCCTATAAATCAGCAGAGCTGTTCTCAGCTTCAGGCACTCTTTTGGGCTGGCTGGAGACACGCGTGCCTGGGAGGCACAGAATGAGAAAGAATAAGAGACATACTTACCTCTTCTACATACTGTTCTCATGACCCTGCCTGGACTGTACAACCCCTTCCCTGTCCCATGACCTCAGGTTCCCAGCATCTTCTAGGGAGCTTTAAAAACACCAGAGGAACACCTGATGCTGACATCGCATTTCTCTGTGATCAGATGGAGTAGCTAGCCTTAATCTGTTTAGAGTTCATGAAACTAAATATCAAAGATTTGAAGTGAATTTCTCAGGACCACACAGTGTGAGGGGCAGAGTACAGATTAGACTGTTTCTCACAGCTCCCAACTCAGAGTTCTTCTTATGACATTAAGTCAGCCTTATCAAGAAGTTTCATATGTGTGGGGTGGGCTGAGGGGATGGCTTAATAGGTAAAGTTCTTGGCACACAAACGTGAGGGACTAAATTCAAATCTCCTGGAATCTATGTATAACCAAGTACGGCAGCTCATGTCTAGTAGGAGGCGGAAACAGGAAAATCCCTGGAAGTCTGTGGGCCAGCTAGCCTGGCACTGACCTCCACAGATGTGCTATAGCACATATGTACTCACACACACCAGGATATACACAGAAAGAATCTCTTCATATGTATGATGTTAAGAAATGTGACCAATAGCCTAGAAAAATATCTCAGCTCAAAATCCCCAAATGCACATTGCCTTGAGCCTACTCTGCAGATGATGCTTTCCAATATATCATCACAACTCACCACTGTGTTAAACCCATCCTTGGCTTCCCATCACCAGGAATAAAACTCAGGTCCTTGGTGTGATACACAAAGGTCTTGCATTTGACTCTATGTCCTACAAATACAGATCACGACCCTCACTTCATCTTCTATCCTGGGAGACATTTTCCATGATCCACCTCCTACCCTAGGATGGATGGGGGCTCCTCTTTGCTACCCTCTATCACCCCCTGCTTACACCTCTGCTAGCCCTTCTGCAGCCTTTTCCTTACTGGGCTCTCTTTACAAGCAGGAAGCCTGAACTATGGTTCCAGGTAACACAGCAGGAATCCAATAAATGCTCTTGGACTTGAATTCTCACCAGTACCCTACACAGTAAACAGTGTTCTTGATGGTTTGTGTAGGAGACAAAAGCTCAAACACAATGAACACGTTTCTTTGGGATGGTCACAAACTAAGATTACAACGGGATTCTAACTACAATGCTACTCCCAGCCCTGTTTCTTTTTCTCTTTGTCTGATTTTACCTTGGACCCTCCACTGGAATGGCTTCTCCAACTCCAGTGAACACACTGGATTTAATCTTGCCATTCAGTGGCATCCTAGACAGAAGAAGAAGAGATTCCAACACCTCGCAAACATCTCACCCCTCTAGCCAGCATGCCTCCAGCATCCCTAAGAGATGACAAGGTGGTTACCCTTGAATACCTGCTGCCTCGTGCACCTCCTCCCTCAGGATGTAGTCTATGACTCACAGGTAAAAACAGAGGGCAGAATATTTGTATTAACTCGCACCCGTTGAGGTTTACTCTATACCACTCTCTTCCCAACAGCTGCCTCTATCAGCCACAGGAGCAGATATCTGGCACGAATACTGAAGGCAGCAAGACGACAGATAGGAACTGGACTGATAGGCTCTCTGAATCTAGAACCCTGAGCCTGTATTTTTCTCCCTCCCTTTTCTCCCTATGCCCTCTGCCTCCTTTCTAAACACTATTAAAAGGAAAAGGCTTGAGAAATGTACTAATTTTGTGAAATACTCCAAAATGTTCCTTTATGTATTTAGGGTCCTGAGTGATTTTGTTTCCAATAGTTGCTGACAAAAAGAAAAAAAAAAGTCCTCCATGTATTTCAATGCGGCCATCTACATTTAATTCATTTGTTTGCTCATAAGAATGACTGTAATTTGGGAATCACTAGTGGTGTTTTCTCCCAGTCCAGGTTAATGTCTTATACATGGCCCTTGGAAGGAGATTCCTTGCAAAGGGAGTTATTGGCTTTTTATTTAAAATGTTCTGGATGGGTGATTTGTGGGTATAACAAACCTAAATAATTTAAAGTAGTCTCTATTTGCTGAGAACTGCAGGTTTTTTTTTTTAAAGCAGATTTTAAATCTTTAAAGTTTCAGAGATTAAGATAGATTGGACGGGGATTTATTTGTTGCAGGAATTTCTGTTTCTTGTGCTGCTCCTTTCCCAGCATCCATTCCTTTTTCGTGCCATCGGAGCTGGAGAGCACTGCACACAGCCTCCCTTCACAGTGTGAGCTTTCAGACTATGCAAAGTAAATCTTGGTGCTTTAACAACAAAACGGGCATAGCAGCTGTGACTGGGGCTACCATCTCGTCTCAGCTTTTTGCGCTTATGCAGTCTCCGAGAGCCCCTGAGTAGCACATGTTGAAGCCAACGAGTGAGGATCGATGTACCCAGGGTGCCTCTGTGAGTGCAAGGCTAATTCAGCCTAGAACAGCACCTCGTGATTACTCCGTATGCATCCTATCAGCTCTGACTATTTTTGTACTTGGTTTAACATCTTCATAAATCCATCAGCCATCATTGAGACTCCCGTCTCTTAGCAGCGGTGCAATCCTGCCCAGAAGCACAGCATAACACAGCCCTCACATGTGATGGTGGACATGCTGTGAGCCAGGGCACAGGTTCTGGGCAAAGACTCCTAAGATATCCCGATACCCTCAATAGCCATCCCTACCCCAGCAAGGCTGGGTAAGCATGTCATTTCTAAGCAAGGCACGTTTTTCTGCAGTCCCTTTTCCAAAGAGCAAGTGGTGACAGTGACTGAAATGCAGAGTCAGCAAAACAGCAGCCACTCTGCCTGCAAAGGCCTGCAGAGACCCATGCAGAAACCCACCCCACCCGTTCTGTCCCTGTCATCCTGGGTAGAAGCTTAGCCTTTCCCCTGGGAGTGTTACATTCTATGTCAATTACTAACTGCCACAAGGTTTTTACAAGTTTCTACAGGTCACATGGACCCCAAATGAAACCAAGAGTTTTGGTTCAGTTTTGTGTTCTTGTTATTGGAAAGGATGTTTGTGCTTCCTCACACCTTAATGGGTGTAGGTCTCAGTTTAGAGAATGCAGGCTTAAGAAGTTCATTTTAACTTCATGAGAAGATTGATTGACAGCATTACTTTACTACAGATTACAGAAGAGATAGGGCAGAAATGATTCCCCAGTTCACGAGTCTGTAATTGTATTTGTCCCTTGGCTACAGAATTTTATAGGAAACACCAAACAGGAACAAACAAGCAAACTACATGAGGTTTTCAAGTTCTGCCTTTTGGAAGCCCAAGTATCTTAATTCGGTGGTTTTTCTGACAGGAACTATGACGGGCTGTCTCCTACTTCAGGTGGGATTAGAGGGAATGAGGCACATAACAGAGCAAAGAAAATGCACACAGGAAGATGGTTAAATTGAAATTGGAGCCCAGCTCAGGAGTGGACCCAAGTCCTTTTCTTGGGAGGGTATGGTACTTTATCCTCCTTGACGTGAAGTCTGTGCCTGTCTGTCTTGTCTCCATTTTAAGTGAATAGATACAACATTTAAGGCCAACTTAATACACCCCTTGGTACAGCATGTAGCACTATAGGATTATGGATTTTGTCAGCACTAGCAAGAGAGTCTGTAGAGTCACAGGTGGAACAATCACAACTTCAGGCTGATTAGAGTTCTAATTCACTGACAATAACTTCCATCTTCCCTTCAGTGAATGTGTATTTGCCCAGATATGAAAACTACTGGAAATCCTTCTAAACTCTCAATGTCCAGGTTCATACAGAGCCAAATATGATCAGATACATCTCAAGGCCAAAGCAAGAGCCAGAACAACAGCAGTAGCCAACACCGTCAGTCTTTAGAAAAGATCTTAGCGGTATTACAGAGTCCTAGAAACAGAGATGGGTACCACCTGAACTAAAATCAGGTCTAAAAGCAGAGAGTACTTCCGTGTTTGAGAAAGTTGCATATCAGCCACTATAAGAAGCAGGAAAAATGACTCAAGAACTAAGAGGGCTTCTCTAGGGAAAGGTAAGACAGGAAGCTGGGAGTGAGGGCTGGAATATAGATAGTGGTGAACAATCTACCAGAAACTGCAATGACTCAGGACTGATAATATGGAGCATCCAGTGTTGCTCCAACACTCAGCCTGGTTTTGTTTCTATCCATATCAGCTCCATGATTTGTCAACCAGTCAGAGGTAAAAAGTGGGATTGCTAGCCAGATGGCAGCAGGTCGGGTGTGTGACACTCCTCTCTATACCCATCGTCTTCAGTATTTCAGCCATTCAACCATCTCCTGCTACAGTCAGAAACAAAGATCCTTCAGAAGACTTTGGTTGTTTTCCTCCATAGCAAAATTTTTTTCTCCAAGTTAAAAAAAAAAAAAGCTCAAACCCAAATGGGCCAAAGAAATCAGGGTGTAGCTCAATGGCACAATATTTACCTAGCATCGTGAAGCCCTGGCCTGGATGCCCAGAACCACAAAACAAATTAGCAAACAAAAATGATCAGTGTGGGGTCAGGGAGATGGCTCAATGGGCAAAGAATGTACTACATAAGCCTGAGGACCAGAGTGCAGGTCTCCAACCACATTTGGGTTTAAGAATGTAAAATTGGAGTTCTGTTTCCAGTAAAGAGGCGATGTCTCAGGTCCATGGACACCCTGCATGGACCCCCATTGGTGAAATCTATATCTCTTGTTCTATGATGTAAGCTCTTTTTTAAAAATTATTTATTTACTTTTATTTTTATGTGCATTGAAGTTTTGCCTGCATGTATGAGTTGTGTGCAGTGTGAGGGTGTCAGATCTTGGAGTTACTTACAGTTGTAAGATGCCATGTAGGTGCTGGGAATTGAATCCCAGTCCTCTGAAAGAGCAGTCAGTGTGCCCTTAACCACTGAGCCTTGCTAGGGAGCTCAGAAAAAAAAAAATCAGCCCTAAATAGGGTTAAGGCTTGAGTTGAGTTTGAAATCTCCTGAAATATGTGGAGTGGTTTGAACTCTGACACGTGTGAATATTAGCTTGCACAGTAAAACCATCATGACTAATTCAATGCAACTGCAGGAAGTTATTTGGGGGGATACTGGTGGCAGGGGTGACTGAGAGCACTGGGTTGTGTGGAAGGAGCCTTGCATGATGACTGAATGATTTATTAACCCCCAGAGAAGGTGTTACACACAGGGCAAGCCAGAGTTCCCTGGCAGGGCAGCAGTGGTGAAGGGCTCTAGCTGTAAAGTCATCTTAGTTTAGAGTTTATAACAATAGGGCTAAGAAGAATTCAAAGAGTGTCAGAAATGATTTACTAAGGCCTGGCTTTTTGTTATAGGTCTTTCCTGGAATATGATTCTTATCTCTTTTTTTAAATAACCAAACACAGCAGAACTTGGGGACCCAGTTTCTTGCTCTGATTTCACAGATCCTTTCTCCCCAGCAAATAAGCACCAGATGAGGAAAGATTCACAGGCCCCTGGGCTTTTGGTCAGACCTGCAAGGCAACATCATCACCATAATCTTTAGATCACCACTTGATGAATCCACTTGATTTTAACTCTGTCCCAAATGTAATCTTTTGAAACCTCTTGATTTGCTTACCTGGGCTTTCTGATGAAATAGAAAGAAGTCCCTTGAATCCAGTGAAAATTTCTATTTCAAATTACTTATTGAGCAATTAGGCTGAACTTGCTGTCACTCACTACAAAACTGTACAGTAGCAGAAATCTTACCAATGCACCACTTTACCCCCTAGAAATGGGAAGCACCAAGATAGGTGGACCTCTTAAGACAGGATCTTTAATATCTCATGTAGCAAACATATAGAAGAGGAAAGTGGAGAGTTATTATTCTGCAAGACTAGTGCTTTCCAGAGGTCTGCTGCAGTGGAGTAGGGGAGTTAAAGACTGTTTATACTGACCATTTGCCAGGAGGAGGGATCTTAAGTTCAGTCTCAGTATACACAAATAGTAACTACACAGAATATGTATATACGTCAATTGCTTGACTAGAACGACCACAGCTCTTGTGCACACGAATCCGAACATCAAGTCGCACACTCTAAACACATAGCACTTTAGTACACCAATAACATTTTGATAAGGCTGTAAAGATAAAGATGTAAAGGGCTGGAAAGATGGCTCAGTGCTTAAGAGCACTGGCTGCTATTGCAGAGGACCTGGGTTTAGCTCCCAGCACTCACACGGCAGGTCACAACTGTCCATAACTCCAGTTCCAGTGGACCCAGTGCCCTCATCTGACCTCTGTGAGCAACATGTATGCATGTGGTGCGACATATACATTTGACATTAGCCAAATCACAAATACACATAAGATAAATAATTCTTAAAGATTAAAATTTAAAGTAAGAATGTAATCTTTCTCCCTGAAACAATGCTTGTTATCCGAATTAAGCCCTCTAGCACCCCAGAGACTTAGAGAGCAGGCACACAAAGACACAAGTTAACAATAACTGAAGCCTAGCATGACAGAAGACATGGGCAGAGATCGGCAGGGCACCCCCTCTTGGCAACTATCATAGCACAGATCCAGCAGTAGCAACCTAAGTTAAACACCCCTAAACCAAGACAGTCCAAAGATGGTGCACTTATGCTAGAAAAAAATCACAGCAAAGCTTGCCCCAACTCTGTGTCAAAAGGTACGCCGTTTCTACCCTCTACTTCCTCATTCAAATCGTGGCAGTTCCATTTCTAATTCAGTGTTAGGCTGGGAAGGTTGCAAATTAATTGCAATTATGCCTTTTTTGTGCCAAGTGATAATTTACCGCAATTAATTATCAAAAAACCTACTGCTGTCAATTATGATACACGCTCTTGAGTGGGGGAGGAGCCATTTGTAAGCATGGGGAGTCTGTGGCAAAGTTATGTTTTGCTCTTTTTCCCCATTTCCAATTAAGTGATTATAATTTGTTTTCATTATGCCAGACACAATGGAAAAACTCACAATGTTACTCTAACCTCTTTCTTAATCTAAATATTATCTAGACTTACTGGGTCCTATTGTGACACCTGCACGTTGTGCATCGAGGGAGGCACACTTCAGAATTAATGAGTGCAGCTGTGGTCTCTCGTATGGCAGCACTTGTGAAATAACCTCTTTAAAGTGCCATTACCACAATATTGACAGAGTTATTTATAGCACTGCAAACCCTCCCCATCATAACAGAGGACTTGTCACCCATGGCAAGCTCAGGATGCTGTCATTCCCTGGCCTTCATTCAGAACCTAGAAACAGATACCAGGTGGACCACATTTTGCAAATAAGCTCCAAAATATATCCAAGAAACTTTGCTAACATTGAGTGGGGTTATCATGAATAGATCCAATGGCTGAGTGACCACTTGAAGTAGTAAACAGAGCCAAACCACGCCCAGCTACCACAGAATCCAACCCCTGCTAAGGGGAGGTTATCCAGGTATAGGAGACAGGGCATGTGTGACTTGATCCAACACAATTCTGCAGGGAAACAAGCACCTCAGGATGTGAAACCGATGATTATGAGTCAAAGATCCAAAGGCACACAGGTAATGTCAGGAAAAATCCTTCACAGACGTGTTTCATGCCATTCTATTGACTAGATGTGCTTTGTTTTGTAAGCAGGTAAACCAATCGATGACCCACTGGCTAGCTTCAAAGTCCCAGGACATCTACAAATGAATCCCAACACATGTGTAGATGACACTGCCATAACACAATGTCAAAATCATGAACAGTTATGATTATAGAGAAATTAACATTTGGGTTTTTTGGCAGTTAAATTTTAAGCTCTTTGTGGGTGATGAGGACTTCCTATCTGTGTTTCTTTAGCTCAGTGCTGAATATGTAATTGGCAACCACCATGTAAATTTCAGAATTCTTCGCAAGAGCCTGTCAGTGTAGGAGGCACACCTCTGGGCCCTTTAAGATCCAGGCTTGTAAATCACTATTTCTTCCTCTTCAGAATACCACAGTGTAAAACAAGAGAGCTTTACTCTTGAGACTCACAAACACCTTTGCTAATTTAAAGTAAATGCTTTTCGGCCACTTTTCCCAGAAAGCAGCAGGTCACCAGGACAGAATATTGATCTCTTGCCTCACATCAGGGAACTAGAACAGGAACTTTAGGACATCAGCTGGAAGCACATGATGGGGATTCTGATCACAGAAACCAGTCCTTCTACTCATTGATTGTGCCTTTAGTCCCAGCGACAGGAGGAAAGCTGAGTGACTCACAAAACCTCTGCATAGAATTGAGTGCCCTACCCAGCCCCCAGCCCCCAGCCCCACCCCCCTAACAATAGCAATGAGTGAGACAGTGGGAAGAATGGGGTGGCTGTGTGACCTGAGAGACCCAGGGGTAGGGCACAGTTGAGAGAATATCACTTCTCAGCTCACCTTTTCCCCAGGGTGATGGATTTGTCTTCCTGGAGTACATAGAGCCAGACCATGGTTCTGTGTAAGCTTGGATATTGTCCTGGGATTTGATTTCTCTTTCCTACCTGGATTCTCATTATATTCCATATCCCTAACCCTAACTTCCTCCACCACCCCCAGCCCAGTGGATCAGAACTGCCAAGCATATAGGTCATCATGTTGCCATCTTCCCCAGCCCTGACCTAGGGAAGTAGAAAGGCAGCAGGTAAGATGAGCAGAATGTATAACTTTCCTGTGAGTTCACATCTCAGTGCCTCTGACACAGAGGGTTTAAATTCATGTCCTATCCCCAGGTAAACCCTGCCCAGGTTCTGTTCTGTGCACATGTTGATATCTCTCATATACCTACAGGAAGTGAAGGCATGTGCCCATCCCATAGAGAGAAGGCTGCCGTTTGTCTTAGGCTACAAGACCAAACAGTTAGTTGTATGTGTGCAGAACTTAACTCAGCCCAAGCCTCCTCCTAAATCCCATGCCTGCATTTATTGGTAGGAAAAGATATTTTCTCTTGCAGATAGCTCCTGTGGATGGGACTTGCTGGATTCATTCACAAAGTGATTTTTTGAGAGACAAATCTGTCATAGAGGTAAGGGTGGAGTGGGGAACCAGAAGAGTTGAGATTCTAGTCCCAGCCCTGCCATATCCCATAGTCTTTTTTCCTGTGAGATTTTTTTTGTCTGAAAAGTGAATGGCTTAGCCCAGATCCAAAGTTTGGATTTCTAATGCCCTCTGGGCCAAGGCTAGCAGGGCCAACCTATATAAAATGTTCAGAACCACAGGGGATAAAAGAATGCCTTTATCACATGAGGACATTTTTACTTTAAAAACATCAGCTGTGCTTAGGCAGCAAAATCTGTGCCCAGTTTGAATTCATTCTGTGACAGCTAGTTACAAGCCCTGGCTATTGACTACACTACCAAAAAAAATGATATTAAGGGTATTTCAATTGTGCATTTATGAAGTGACCCTCTTCAGAAATATTTAAAATATTTGTAATAAAATTCAGTGAAATTAAATATAAATTTATTAAGCTTTTTATGTGTTTAATGTATGTCTTCTATATTCTAAATATGCAAAACAACCTATCCATCCCTGAGCTGACATTGGCTCTGCTTCTCCCTTTGACATTAATCCCGAATGCCTAGAGCAAATGGAAAGTGTGTAAAGCAGCCAGGACAGGAACCTCTGAAGGCTGCTCTACCTGAATGCTACCTCCAACATGCCTGTAGGCTGTTCCTTGGCCCTGCCCAAAAGTTCCATATCTCCACAGTTAGATTTGGTTATACAGTTGGTTGGTTGGTTGGTTGGTTGGTTGGTTGGTTGGTTGGTTGGTTGGTTGGTAGGTTTGTTTGTTGGTTGGTTAGCTGGTTGGTTGGTTGGGTAGTTGGCTTGATGCCCCAATGAGTTTCATTAGGATTACTTACAGACAATGAATGAGGAGTTATTTACAACCAAAGGCAGCTCACCAGTGGCTACACCATGGAGAAAATGTAACTCCTGCCCCCACCAACCATTAGCTGCCAATAGATCCACAGAGAGCAGTGGCACCCTGTAAACCCTTCCACTTTTCATGAGAGAATGTTGATAGACCCAGTCTTGTGCAGGTCTTCTGCAGGTCATCAAAACTGCTAAGAGTTCAATAGTCTAACTCTATGTCCTGCCTGAAAGACTGAATCCTGTAACACTCCATCCCTTTACCAGTGCTTAAATTTTTTTCTGATCTTTCTTCCTTAATGGTCTCTTACCCTTGGAAGTGGTGATGTTTATATTTCATTTAAAGCAGATCAGTCAGAAGTCACTTTGTCTTTGCACTTAGACGTACCCTGAGTCTCTTTAGGAGCCACTATCCACTACAAAAAGAAGTGACTCTGGCCAAAATTAAGAGCAACACTGATCTATGGTATAAATATAAGTATTTAGAAAGCAATTTGGCAGGTAAATCATGCCAGTTTAGCAATACAACAGCAATTTCTTCTTCATTAGGGCCTACCCCCTCCCCAGCAACAGCCTTTAGAGCAAGCAAGCTTTAATAACCAGTCTTTCCTGTAAGGCAAGCCTCAGATTTAGTCAGACAAAATTAGTTACAGCCATGACTAGCATGCCAGTATTACATCATTTGGCACATCTTACCTGGCTGATTTGTAGTGTAGCAAGCAGGGTCAATGGCTGAGTAGGATTGTTACAGACAATTTTCCACTAACAGCCCACATAGCACCTCCTAACACTATGAAAGTAAAGGAGGAAACATCCAGCTTAGTTTCAGATCGATCTCTCTATGCCCTACAGCCAAAGTAGGCAATGTCTCCAGCACCCAAGCCCACAACTCACAAGGAAATAGAGTCCTACCCAGAACCTATATTTTCATTTAATTATAGTTTCTGCAAGTGGCTTTATTCATCCATCCAAGGTAACTTTGTTCAAACTCCTGTTTCTTTTTTTAAGCTCTTGTACACATATTTACCATCACAGCTGTTTTTCCATCCCTCCACCCTCCCAGAATGGTGATTCTGTGGAGTTGTGCCGTTTCTCTGCGTGCATAATGTTGGAAGAAAGCAAATGTGCAGTGACCTGGAACAAGCTAGCTGCCCTAAGGAACAGAGTGATGATATTCAGTTTCTTTCATCCTGAAGTCCATTCTTTGTGACTGGGGGAGAGAGATCAGTGGAGGCAATGATAGGCTTGAAAAAGATAGGAGGGATTGAAGGCCACTTTGTTCCTTCAGCAACCAATGTGCCTACTTCGAGCAGTATATTTCCCATACTACACTATAATTCTGTTTAATTCCCCTATTTCTTCTACTCCTGTGATATGTTCCTTGAAGATATTTTATATCCCTAAGACCTATCAAAATATCTAACATACTGACATAATAGTTTTATGTTAAATGTCTTTCTTTCTATTTTATACTTATTTGGAATATATGATGTTAATGTAAGCAGAATTATGATAATGGGGTACTTGGGATGCTGGAGCATAAACAATTATAAATTGTAATTTTACATTTAAATATGTGACTGCTTGATGTCGATTTTTTCTTTTTTTTTTTATTGGATATTTTATTTACATTTCAGATGTTATCCCCTTACCTCATTTCCCTCCACCTAGGAACCCCCTATCCCATCCCTTCTCTTCCTGCTTCTATGAGGATGTGCCCTCACCCACGCCACACTGTCACCTCCCTATCCTCGAATTCCCCCACACTCAGCATCCAGCCTTCATGAGACCAAGAATCTCCTCTTCCACCTATGCCAGACAAGGCCATCCTCCCCTACATATACAGCTGGAGCCATGGGTCCCTCCCTATGTGCTCCCAGACTGGTGGTTTAGACCCTGGGGGCTCTGGTTGGTTGGTATTGTTGCTCTCCCCATGGGGCCCGTAAGCCCTTTCAGCTCCTTCTGCTCCTTCTCTCTAACTCCTCCATTGGGAACCTCTTGATCAGTTCAATGGTTAGCTGTGAGCATCCACTTCTGAATATGTCAGGCTCTGGCAGACTTCTAAGGAGACAGCTATATCAGGCTCCTGTCAGCATGCACTTCCTGGCATCCACATCAGTGTCTACCTTTGGTGACTGCACATGGGATGGATATTTAGGTGGGATGGTCTCCAGATGGCCCCTCCTTCAGTTTCTGCCCCTCACTTTGTCTCCATATTTGCTCCCTTGAATATATTGTTATTCCTTCTAAGAAGGACCGAAGCACCCACAGTTGGTCTTCCTTCTTCATGAGCTTCATGTGGTCTGTGAATTGAATTTTGGGTATTGAGAGCTTCTGTGCTAATATCCAGTTATCATGTGTGCTCTTTTGTGATTGGGTTACCTCACTCAGGATGATATTTTCTAGTTCCATCCATTTACCTAAGAATTTCTCGAATTCATTGTTCTTAATAGCTGAGTAATACTCCATTGTGTAAATGTATCACATAATTTTGTATCCATTCCTCTGTTGAAGGGCATCTGGGTTCTTTCCAGCTTCTGGCTATTATAAATAAGGCTGCTATGAACATAGTGGAGCATATGTCCTTGTTATATGTTGGAGCATCTTCTGGGTATATGCCCAGGAGTGGTTCCTGAACAGAACTCCAATGGCTTATGCTCTAATATCAATAATTAACAATGGGACCTCATAAAATTGCAAAGTTTCTGTAAGGCAAAGGACACAGTCAATAGGACAAAACAGCAACCAACAGATTGGGGAAAGATCTTTACTAATCTCACTTCCGATAGAGTGCTAATATCTAATATATACAAAGAACTCAAGAAATTAGACTCCAGACAACCAAATAACCCTATTAAAAAATGGGGCACAGAGCTAAACAAAGAATTCTCAACTGAAGAAACTCGAATGGCCGAGAAGCACCTAAAGAAATGTTCAGCATCCTTAGTCATCAGGGAAATGAAAATCAAAACAACCCTGAGATTCCACCTCACACCAGTCAGAATGGCTAAGATCAAAAACTCAGGAGATAATAGATGCTGGCGTGGATATGGAGAACGAGGAACACTCCTCCATTGTTGGTGGGATTGCAAGATGGTGCAACCACTCTGGAAATCAGTCCAGCAGTTCCTCAGAAAATTGGACATAGGATTACCTGAGGATGTCAATTTTTTCTACTCTAGTATCCTACTAGCATTTAGCACTGACCCTAACATATATTACGTGATGAATAAGTACTTTCTACATGATGAAAGAAATGAGGGGAAAACAGAATTTTCAAGACTTTTATTGTTGTCAGTATGTCCCACAAAGTGTTTGACTCCATCACTTTCTCAGACTGTCATGCCAGAATCCCTCCTCTGAAGCAATTTCTTGATACTTCTCTGGATCATAGCATCCAGAAATGTTGAAAGAAAGCCGTACATAAAGTTCACAAGCCTACATGATAAACCAGACTGACAGTTAAATCAGAGAGGCCTTTTTCATAATTTAATTAAACTCCCTTAAATATAGACATTAGTCAAGGACAACTTTATTGATTGCATCTAATTGCACATATTTTCTTACACTTTTACTGAGGCCTATTTTTCAACCAGCTTGAAGGCTGCTCCCATTTCTGAAAGGGGATATGCTACAGTTGGATTTTAATTCATTACCTCTTGGACATACTGTCATTCCCTGGCTAGTATCAATCCGTTACAAAATGTGATGGTGTAATTACTTATAGGACTCCCATACTACCGTACTCTATCTAAGTGTTAGCACCTTGAAAATTCTGTCTTTTCTTCATTTCACTCATCAGTCACTCAACAAACATTATCGGGTCCCAGTTGTGCACTAGAAATATAAAGATGAATGTTATGCAAGACTGCTGTTCATGGATACTCAGAAGGGTAAGAGCAGTAGCTTAATATCTAATTTAGTATGCTTGCATAGTGTATGTGGAAACGTGGTAGTCCAGAAGATGTAGTTGTCCCATGGAGAAGAATTGGGACAGACTTTTGAGATGAACTTTAGATGCAGCAGGAGTTGTCCAGACCTGCATAGTTAGATAAGAACATTCTAGGAATATAACCATGGTGTTATATTGCAAATGTGCTGTCAAGAGGCAGCAGGGATTAGTGAAAGCACTGAGTGTCTGAGGTGCAGGATTGAGGAACAGATCTCACCAGATAGGCAGCCAGGGACTATTAAGAAATATCTTCTCCATATTGCCAGCATGATCACCTTTCAGTTCAGAACCAGTATGTAGGAAAGGAGACAGATAGGCTCCATCCTTCCAGATGAAGACAAACTTTACTGGCACCTCCTTCTGAACCTACCACAGACCCATGAAAGTTCCCAGACCAAGGTTAGAACTATCTGCAGAATTCATAGAACTGAGCAACACAGTATTTACAGGGAGGCAGGACACATCAGAAGGAGGACCCAGTACATGAGCCCTCTGCACTGGTTGTAACAACTGCCATCTAAGAACTCCATGCTACCTGCTCTGATGTGCATCAGCTGAGCTTTCCCAACAGCCCTGCGAGGAATGAATCCCTTTCCTTCTTCAAGGATGAGAGACATCGAGGGATACAGTGTGTGCTCAAGTCAGCTCAGTCTATTAGAGGCATGTCCAAGATTCATACTTGTGTCTAGGATATCCTTCTAAACCTCCAAGCTGCATAACTAACATCTCTGATTGGGCCCCCATTCACAAATGAAGTCAGACCCTTAATGAATTTAGTGAATTACCTCACATCACTGGAGGTGGGCTTTTGAACTCTATGGTTTATTTCATTGATTTAACTAGTCCAAATCATTGTTACTCATTGCCAAAATATTCCCTGCTTCTCCAAAACTTAACTCTGACCCCTGCAATCATACTCAGCCAAGACGTTGCCTCCCCCAGAAGACTAGGACCTGGTTGAATTCCCTTACTCTGGATTTTTGGTGACTCTCCTTTCTGCACTTAGCAATATCACTGCAATTTCTCTTTCCTATATCTGTTTCTTCCCTACCCCAGACCCACTAAATCTTGTTTTTTTGATGGGCGTGGACTATATTGTCCTCATATTTTTAATTCCCAGGTCTTGATATACTACCTGATATATCAAGCATTACTGGATGAATAAATGGAGACAGTTTTCATTGGACTGGTTATAACCAGTCATGACATTTCTACAGACCTATTTAATGAAATTCCCAACAAGCCATTCACAACCTGTTTTCTGGTTCTGAAAACTTTGATACAGACCATTAACAATTATACTTCCGTTAACAATTATACAATTCTCCCTGGAAAATGCTGGTGCTCCTGATGGATTTTTCCTTGACATTCCTTGGGCTCCTGTCCTTTGAGTCACTCAGTCTCCCTGAGGTGAAGGGATTGGCTCAGACAGTTGCTATCAGTTCCAACTTCAGACTTGCCTAAGAGCAAGCTTTGAAGGAGGAATGTCCAAAGGAATGGCCATGGCATGCAGGTAGAGAAGGTGTGCTACTTGAAAAATATAATCATCTTGACTGATTATTTGTTATTGATCAAAGCAGAGCCTCAGAAATACAAGGACTACACTGTTGAGCCATATCCTCAAACCTATTAGTTGTCTATGCCTGTTAAAACAAATCATCAAGAATTTGATAGCTCGGGGCTGGAGAGATGGCTCAGTGGTTAAGAGCACTGACTGCACTTCCAGAGGTCCTGAGTTCAAATCCCAGCAACCACATGGTAGCTCACAACCATCTGTAATGAGATCTGATGCCCTCTTCTGGTGTGTCTGAAGACAGCTACAGTGTATTCATATATAAATAAATAAATAAATAAATCTTTAAAAAAAAAGAATTTGATAGCTCATTACTAATACAAATCTGCCTTACAGTTCTATAGCTTAGAAGTCTAACATAGGTGTCACAGAATATATACCAATGCATTGGTGTTCCTTCCCAAGGTTCCCAGAACAGAACCTGTGCCCGTGATTTTCCAACAGCCACTGGAGGAATGGCCCCTGCTTCCTGATCACTTTTCCGTCTCAAAGGCAACAACCCTGCTTCACCATCTTCTAATCCAACTCTATTTTTCGACTTTCCTCTTTTTTCCCCTAAGGATTCTTCTTATATCACTGATTCTTTCTCTTTGCCATGTAATATAAGCTATCATAGGCCCTTGAACTGTGGTATGGACATCTTTGAGGAGAGCATAATTATGCCATAGCCAAATGGAAGGTACAGAGTGAAGAGGGAGGCATCATGGGATGAGGGGACCAGCTCTACCCACAGTACTTCGGAGTTGTAGTCCTGAGTCTAGTAACACTCACACATGTACTAGTTTGTGAGTTTGACCTAGCACTTGCTTTTGAGTTTGAACTACCCATGTAACATCTCTGAAGTTGACTATGTTCCTCTTCCTCCCAGAAAAAAAAAATGTGGAAGTTAAATGGGATTTTTTTATTGTATATTTTATTTATTTATGAGTTTGCTTTTTTTTTAAATTAATGAAGCTTGGCCAAGAACAGGTATTTCATGAAAGAAAGAGAGCAAGAAGTTATCTTGTTGGACCAGTGGGAGCCAGGGGAGGAATGAAAGGAAACATGGACAGAAAGGTAAATAGAATTCATGCCGTGAAAAGCTTTAGATGCCAACTCTTATTTCATAGGCCATGAAATGTTATCAAAAGCACAGGCTGGAATAAGTGAGTGAGTTGAGCATTTTCCAAGCATTGAAGAATGCTGGGCGCATTTAAATGAGTAGCTTTGGCTTGCAGATTCCCTGGAGACAGGTAGGCCAGGCTCCTCGCAACTAGACTTCACATTTTAAGTCAACAAGATGAAAATAAATCCTTCCATTCTGTCGCTGCCAGTGGTGAACAGCATGGTGCCCGCTAAGCACTTGGTTCATGTTCACACATAATTTTAATTCTCCCTTAACTCAAGATTCATGGATTTTTCAATTTACCAACATCTGGAACAGTAAGGGCATTGGAAAAGCCATCCTGGGAACTTGCCACTTACACAGTGGGGCCTCAGTAAACATTTGTTATCAAAAACCCCAAGCATAAGAGAAGGAGGATTTGGAGAGCAATGCCAGTTCTTTTGAAGTGAAGCAGAATTTGAAGAGTTTAGCTGTGACATACTGAAAAGTGTATTTAGTGAAGGAACAGTTGGTGAAAATCATCAGCTAAGGTTAGCAAGACATGCTGGGGAGGGGGCAGGGAGTCTAAAATGTGTGTGCACCAAGGAGGTGCTTCAGGTTTATGTTCATTTCCTCAGGATCAAACGCATGCATGCACATGCACAAGCACACACATGAATGCACATGCATGAGCACACACATGCAGAGCAGGGTACTTTCTACTTGGAATTATCAAGCAATCTCCCTGAGCAGTGTAAGAGACCTGTGGTGCCTCCAGTGGCAATGCCATCAAGCATTCCTAATTAATTCTTAACAAGATCGAGATGTTATTTTGTAAATCCCCCCTGCTGTCCAGTGATTTGTATATAAACTGATCTATTGTTATAATGAAAAGAATGGTTTTCCCTTCATTCTTTAAACAATTTTCCTTTGAAAATTTCACACGTGTATAAAATATTCTGGCCACTTTTATTCCATTCTCTTCCTGTTCCTGCTAAACCCCTCCTCTTCATTTATGAGTTCTGAGTTCCTAAGTTAAAATATCCACGAGAGATTCTTTAAAGTATACATTTGGTTGTGAGCAAAGGCCAAGGGAGTCGGAGAGAATATCTATAGAACTCTATGTGCTGGTTCCTTGTGGGTATTATCTCATTCGATCTTCATAGGAGACCCCGAGAGCTACTACTCGACCTTTTCAAATGAACTGCAAAGAGTTGAATTTCTCTCCAACAATCCTTTGTCCAGCAAGTGGCAGAATCAGAATCTGAAGCTAGCCTTCTCAGCCATCACCTGATGCTAGACACTGAAAAAGTACAACCAAGATCAGCCTCTGCTGCAGCAGACCGCTGAAGTCCACAAAGGGTCCTGAAGCAGTCTTGCTAATTAGGTGACCTGTGTTAAAGGAAGCACCATCAAACCAGAAATTAATCACTTTTCAACTCCAAAAAGAAACCAAGAGAGAATTCAGCCAGTAAATGAATACCCAGACTGCAGCTGAAAGCTTGTCAGGTAATTATTGCAACCACACCCATGACAATATGTGCTCTAAGAACATTTAGCCTCACAGCCTATGAGGTTGCTGTTATCCTCACATGTCGTAGATGAAGAGCCAAGGACACAGTGAGGGCACAGAGTAAGTGGCAGAACTATGAATCTTCGCAGGATCACACTATCACCATAATGGAGATTTGGGCTCATTAAATGTCAGTAAATATAGAACTGCACTGGGTTAAGAGTGTGTTTCAGAAGAGACATGATGGGACTCTTATTTGGGAAGTTCTTCTGCTGTTTGATTGTGTATTTGGCTGATAGAAGTTGTTCTAGTTTGGTATGAAGTCATGCCAAAGCACCGTGGGGAGGAAAGGGTTTATTTGACTGATATGTCTCAATCACAGTCCATTATAAAGGGGAGTCAAGGGCAGGAACCTAGAGGCAGGAGCTGAAGCAGAGACCACTGAAGAATTGCTAACTGGTTCACTCCCCTGCTAACAGGTGTGCTCTGCCTGCTTTCTTGTACAACTCAGGACCATCTGCCCAGGATAGCAATGCACACCAAACATTAATCAAGAAAATGCCCCTTGGATTTGTGTATAGTCTAGGCTGTCCTGATGGAAGCATTTCCTCAACTGAACTTCCTTCATCACAAATAATCCTAGCTTGTAGTTTACAAACAAACAAAATACCAACAACAACAAAAACAGCACAGGAGTACTTCTGAAACTATAACCAAAGGTGACATTATGTTTTCCGGGAAATCTCAAGAAAACATATTGCAAGCAACAGCAGCAGTCTTGATGTGATCTAAAAGGGAAAAGTTAGCTTGAACATTGGACATAATGCTCTTCTTCCAAGACGTGAAGATACCACAGTAGTTCTAGACAACATGGATTTCTTCTTAGGGCTGGGGACATTATAGGAAATCATGGAGACTGAAAACATAATGGAAATGGTGTCGTGTGGAGCTCCTTCTTCCACTGAAGTCCTCTGTACACTGACATCATCTAAATTGAAAAACTATGTTGCCTTCAAATTTAGTTTATTGTTCTAATAGGAACATTTGCAATCAAAATATGTACATGAGTAAAAAGAGAGAATCTGTTATCCATAGAAACAATGACAATTAACATGTGCACAGAGCTTGGGATTTATAAAAATCTTACACATTTATATCTCAGTTGAGTCTGTTAACATATCTTGGGAATATATTTTTTATCATACTATGCAAATTCTCTCATTCATTCAACAAATACATGTAGTGCTCTTTCCCTGAGTTTGTTTTGAATATAGATAAGTAATCAAAATGGGCATTCCACTTGCCTTCCTGGGGCTACAATATGGTAAACATGGCATTCGTTAGTAAGTGAGCAAATGAGCATGGACAGAGAAGTGGAAATGATGTTAAAAGCTATAGAAGAGAGGCACTGAGAACTGGGAGAGCCTGTCACGGAAATCCTAAGAGCAACTGAGAGACATAGTCTGGAAAATAGCATCAAGGAAATGAATTTGAGCTGCACTCTAAGGAGAACTGAAAATTAATATAAATACCATCCCGGCAGTAAAGACCTTTCTTTTCTTTTTCTTTTTTTAAGATTTATTTATTTATTTTATGTACATGAGGACACTGTCACAGCCTTCAGACACACCAGAAGAGGGCATCAGATCCCATTACAGATGGCTGTAAGCCGCCACGTGGTTGCTGGGAATTGAACTCTGGACCTCTGGAAGAGCAGTCAGTGCTCTTAACCACTAAGCCATCGCTGCACCCCAGTAAAGACCTTTCTAACACTATTTATAATACTTTATTTTAGTTCTTTTTCTCTTGTCTGTGACAAAATACTTTGCAGAAGAAACTTACAGGAGGAAGGAAGTCTTCATTTGCTTTCTCTTGCTGTGACCAAAACTGACTAGGATAGGAAAGGGTTTGTTTCAGGTTATGCTTGAGAGTCCATTGCTGAGAGAATTCAAGGGAGGAACACAAAGTATGAACCTGGAAGCAGGAACTGAAACAAATACCATGGGAAAACACTGTTTGTTGGCTTGTTCCTCATCTCTTGCTCACCTTGCTTTGTTGTAGAATCCAGAACCACCTGCCAGGGATGGCGATGCCCTCAGAAGGCTAGCTCTTCCAACATCAATCATTAGTCAAGAGAATAACCGACAGACTGGCCTGCAGATCAGTCTGGTGGAGGCGGTTCCTCACATGTTGTTCTCATTTTGCAGATGACTCTAACTTATATCCACTTGAAAAAAGAACCTATCCAATCAGCACAAAGGGTCTGACTAGCAATTTCTGAAGATATGGTCCATTCTGGGGGAGAGGTATGGCAGCTGGGACAGCTTCATGTATAACACGGAAGAGCATGAGACAGTGGTTTCTCACATTGTGGGGAAACAGAAGCAGAGAGGGATAAACTAGAACCAGGGATGGACTATCTTGGTCAAGACTCATGCCCCAACAAACTCACTTCTGCTAGGTTGGCCATACATCCCAAGTGCCCCACAACTTTCTAGAACATCCCTATCATCTGGAACTAGCTGTTCAAGTACATGAGGCTCTGGAGGAAATTTTGTAATAAAACTATAACAAAATTGTTAGACTAAGGCAGAAAAAACATTTGAATCCAGACAGATGGGGGTCAGCCTGGGCTACATAGAATGATTTTATCCCTATTGTAGAATCTCAAGCTCTAAAATAAAATAAGATTATAAGAATCTTCTCTTTTATTTGTCCATTCCTAGTTTCATGTACCAATTCCCTTCTGCTGGTGTATTTTACATATTGTTTTATAACCTGAACTCCTCTGTTTGAAGGAATTGTTTGTATTTCTCTCTGTATTAGGCATATATTGAACAGAGAGTTCTCAAAGGAGAAATACAAATGGTAGATAAACTGCTTTTTAAAGGAGCTCAAAGTGTTCAGGGAAATGCAAATTAAAACTACTTTGAGATTCTATCTTATGCCAGTCAAAATGACAACAAATGCTGGCAAGGATGTGAAAAAAGGGGAGTCCTTATTCACTGTTAGTAGAAGTGCAAGTTGGTGAAGCCATCACAAAAATCAGTGTGGAGGTTTCCCTAGAGAACTACAAATAGTTATCATGAGACTCAGCAATACCACTCCTGAGTATAACCAAAACATTCCATACTCTATGACAGTGCAGACCATATTCCATATTCATACCCATGTTTATGGCTGCTCTATTCACAATAGCTAGGGAATGAAATCAGCTAGTTGCCCACCCATTGATGAATAGGTAATGTAAATGTGGTACATTTACACAATAGAATTTTATTCAGCTTTGAAGAAAAATGAAATGAAATAGATAAAACCAGAAAATATTATGCTGAGTGCAGTAACCCAGACCCTAAAAGACAAACATTGCATGCTCTCTGGCTTAGATTTCCATGCTTAAGTTGGAGTCGAGCACCTATAGAAGCCTTGTCAGAAACCTATGGCTATGGAGGTCATAGATCATAGAGTGCAACCCGCTATCATTGTCTCCGTTACATGGATAACAAACAAATTGCCTTCTAAATATGCATGTGTATACCTGCAGGTCAGTGCTGTTTTCGCTCTGGACAGTATCTAATGCAGAAACTCATACTAGTCAAAACGCTGAAAAGAAAGGATTATTGAGTGCTCTGCTTTAGATGGGGCCCATCGTAGTGCCTATGTGAAAGAGGACTAAACAACTGAATATTTGAAATGTGCTTAGACTGGTTGGTGGCCTAGGAAACCCTGTAATTATGTATCACTACGATTAGTTGACATGGACATCATTCCCCCCCTCCTCCCACAACTTTGGTTGTTTGGCCTTGGACATGCTTTCTGCAGAGTGACTGTTTGATACAGGCACAGTACAAGTGCTGATATGGGTTATGGTTTATCTGGACTCTCCAGTCTCAGTAACCCTTGGGTTCAAATGCTGAGTTATTCTTCCCTGTGATACAATACCCTGTTTAACTCTGACAATAGAATGAAGATGTGAAGTTTATCCTGGAAACTTGAGGCTTTTCTTCCTAAATGATAGTAAGAGCATGATTATATAATCATGTTTCTACTTAAAGGTTCATCTACTAAAAAGGTTCATGAATCATCCTTGATGGGAGACCAGAGCAAGAACCAAAGTAGTATTAAACTTGATAGTGAGGATCCAAAATTATTTGAAACATCCATTGTCTTTTAGCTTCGTATTGTAAGATTTTAGAATGTATATGTGGTCTTGGGGATGTAAGGATATATAACTCAGGGCAGGTTACTGTTTATCAAAAATTACCCAGAGCTTGAGAGAGGAGGAAGCTAGGAGGAAGCTGTCTTAGGGTTTTACTGCTGTGAACAGACACTATGACCAAGACAACTCTAATAAGGATAATATTTAATTGGGCCTGGCTTACATGTTCAAAGGTTCAGTCCATAATCATCAAGGCAGGAGAATGGCAGCATCATGGTGCAGATGGGACTAAGAGTTCTACATCTTCATCTGAAGGCTACTAGCAGAATCTGGCTTCTATGCAGCTACAATGAGGGTCTTAAAGCCACAGTGACACACCTACTCCAATAAGGCCACAACTACTCCAACAGGGCCACACCCTCTAATAGTGACACTCTCTGGGCCATATACAACCATCACAGAAGTGCTTGCCTCACAAGCTTGATAATGTGACTTTGATCGTACATGAAAAAAAAAACTGAATGTGTTGGTACCCATCAATAATCCCAGCACTCCTACTGTCGTGTAGGGGAGGGGATAGAAACACGGTACACCTGAAAGGTCTTGGGCCAGCTAATATGCTAGCAAGGAGTATTCAATAGAGCAGAAACACTATATAGATTTTGCATCAACAATGTAGATTAAAAGAACAAATTTCCAAAATGTGTTATCTATACAAACAAACACACACACAATAATAATAATAACAATAACAATAATATCACCATGGTCAGTAACCAGCTGGTAAAGACTGTTAGACTTATATCAAGGTTTATCTAGATGCCAATCTAAACAGGGTAACTGTTAGGTAACTGGTTTACGACAACCAAAGAATTAACAATGACCAACAAATAGACTCACACAGTAAATTACCAACCATAGTTCAATATGGGACTAGTCTGAGGAGGACTACTGGAATAATATTCACCTTTAATTTACTATAAATTGCTTGTGAGAAAAGATTACTGACACCCATAGCAATGTTTATTTGCAGGAACGAACCATCTGTGGGTGTCAAGATCTCCACTCACTAACTACAGTGTTAGAATAGATGAAACAAGAAGTATCCTTGTGGGAAGAACTAAATCTTGGAAATGACCACTTAGGACATAAAGAGCCATCTTCCTGTAATTCACCCAAGATAGCCAGAGATTTGTGAGATAGCTAGGCAGTGTCTAGGAGACCACAGGCCCTGCACAGCAAAGGCTTCTCCCCTTGACAAGTGTTTAATTTGGCCTTGCAAAGTGTGTGAAGTGCAGGCATTTAATTTGTTTGACAGAAGCAAGCCCAGAGCACCTTGTGTAATATGGTGCCACACGGCTTCGTGACTCCTACCACATGGTAGGCATAGTCTGGGTGTCTGTGTTGAAAAAAAAAAAAACTCAAATTGAAACAGTTTGACAAAGATCTGTTTTAATTAAAATACACAAACCTTTCTCCTTTGAGTTCAGTGGATGGAAATGAAGGAGAATATCACTGACATTCAGCCCAAGGAATAGTCACTCTTTCCTGTGAGAAGAAAAGATGCTTCAGGCAGGTAGGTAGTCTTTGGTGGGTCCTAGCCTTTCTGATAACCTCCACCTTCCAAAACGTTTTATTTCTTCCATCAGTGCTGGCCATCTGCCCCAACATCAATTGTTTCTTACTGAGCAGTGATGGTTGAGCATAGCAGTTCTATACTATAATGTTTAAACAACGGAGAACCAGGAAACTCTACCAAATTCTTCACTTTAACTTCTTGTGCATTGATATGCAGCTGCTCATAAAAGTATCCACATCTATCAAGATTTTTCTGCCTTCCATGTGTTAGGTGACCATCTTAAAAAAGTTAAGCAAACATTCTTCCAGCCTGAGAATTCTACCACTCCCTACTACCTACTTTAGCTGGGTCACTGTTTGCACCAAAGAGAAAGTCATGTCTACTTCCCAGCAGAGTTTGGGGGTTGACTCAGAGGGTGTTCCACTTGACACCTGAATTTTCTATTCTTTTCTCCCTCTTCCCCTCCCCTTCCCCCTCCCCCTCCCCCTC
>NW_021604760.1:3867527-3887625 GCF_004785775.1 Grammomys surdaster | reverse complement strand
GTGTGTGTGTGTGTGTGTGTGTGTGTGTGTGTGTGTGTATTCCTGTTCAGTTACAAATTTCTTCCATCATGTCTATGGCTAGCTTCCTTCTGTTCTCTATTTGCTAAATATATTGGCCTTATGGGTTCTAGCTAATGTTCAATATGTACTTCATGTACTTCTGCCCCAGGACTTTTGAAGAAGCCATCCCCATAGTGAAACACTTCCTTCAGTGCTAGCCTTGCTTCCTAAGCCCCTTCCACTAGCTCCTCTGCCTCTTCATTCATTTGACACCTATTGAAATGTTATTTCTTTTCAGTTAATAACTTTGATTACAGTATTCAATCACATTGTTGTGGAAATGACATTGTTGAACTTAGTACACTTCTTACAGTTTCTTACATTTGTACAATGTATGGTGACTATATTCACCCCATTACCTTATTTCATTCCCCCCTCTCTTTCTGACCCCTTTTAATTTCCAACTAGACCTCCACCTATTTCCATACATACTTTGACTCTCTGGGTTTTGTGGAGGTAGCCAGACTCTAAGATGCACGCCCCTATACATTAAACTGCATTTCTGCTTCAGCAGTCTGATGCCTAGGATGAAGTTCAAGTGGATGGGGCAAGCATTAAGAAGCATGGATGTATGACCCAGGTCACTTATTTTAAAAGCCCTGTGTCATTGTGACTGCCATTGATACCCAGGCCTTCTAAGAGCAAGGACAACTGTCCTCCCTTTTGGCTGGACTACATTGTTCTAGACCAGAGGGCACTGCCCTGGTACACCTAAGCTCCTTTTAAAAAATATTACAGGGCAAATTTGAAAGTAGGAAAGGTATATTTGCTCAGCTTTGGGAGTTGAAACCAGAATCCAACATGGTCAGTTCCTGTGAGAGCTCTTCTAGGCCACAGCCAATCTGAATCTCAGTACATTTTCATGGACTTCCATAATTTCATTTCTAGTTGCTATGACAACATACCCTGGCAAAAGCAACTTAAGAAGAAAAGGTTTACTTCAGCTCACTGTTCTAAGTTACAGTCAATCATAATGGGGGAGTCACAGCCCCCAAAACTTGAGGGATTTGGCATGTATGTAGAAATAACACTTTAGATCATAAATCCTCTGAAAATCTAAATAAGGCTATGGACCCCTTTCCTAGAAAAAAATATATTGATGCACACAATTCTGTGTCTAATTTTAAGGGGCTTATTAGCCATCTAAAAGATAAAGCAAGACCAAAGTATAGTTTAGGTAAGTCCCCCACCCCAGTACAAATCAGTATATGCAGTAGTTATAGCACAAAGGTATTTTTTTGCATACGTTTCTAAACTAAGCTATACTATGGAGAAAGACATATGTTGAAGGATAACAAGCATTGGTGAGGATATGGGAGGAAATAGAACCAATACAGACAGCTGATAGGAACATAAGTTAGCACAGCCTCTATAGAAACCAGTATAGGTTTTCTTAAGCGAACTCAATGTGGGACTATGTCATACACCTCACAGCTCTGACGACTGTCCTAACTGCAGTAGTGAGGGATGAAGAAATTACATACACACAGAGACACAGACATACAGATACACAGACACAAAAATACCTGGGATTGAGTGGTGTGGGCTCTCTGATGGACCTTAGAAACTCAGCAGTTTTATTATACTCCGCTGACATGGAGGTGGGTTTATTGCATACAGGTGAGCACAGAGGTAGGCTTAGCTAATGTTGGTAGGAACCATCCCTGTAGGAGAGCAGTCTTCAGATCATAAACATCCGGGGGACTGGGGTGGAGTGCAGGTATGGTAGACATTTTCAGCACACATTGTCAACATTCACACTAGAAACAGAGGAAGGCTTTGCCATTCCTTTGAGCCTCACCCAGGGAAAGCTTTGCCACCCCGGTGGGTCTAAGGCACTGGGGTCCTTGGCATAGATGTGTTCATACCAACAATAAACATTTATTCAGAACTTTACTCCCTTCCTACAGAGCTGCCATGCACATCAGCAATCCCAATACTGCATTTGTAGCCAAAGGAAATGAAACCAGTGTGTCCTTGTACCTAGCTCTTCACTGTGGCATTGCTAACAATACCCAAATAGAGAATCAATTCAAGTGTCCCTAACTAATGAATAGGTAAAGAATGTAGGCGTGTGTGTGTGTGTGTGTGTGTGTGTGTCTGTGTGTCTGTGTGTGTCTGTGTGTGTCTGTGTGTGTGTGTGTCTGTGTGTCTGTGTGTGTGTCTGTGTGTCTGTGTGTCTGTGTGTCTGTGTGTGTGTGTCTGTGTGTGTGTGTCTGTGTGTGTCTGTGTGTGTCTCTGTGTGTGTGTGTAAAAGGGGAAACTCCGTTTTTCTGATAGCCTTTGGTTTTTGTTTGTTTTGTTTACCCTTTGAATAAACCCAGAAGGTGTTACATTAAGTGAGCTCTGCAGGCAAATACCAATAAACACTATGATCTCTCTCATATATGAAATTTTTAAAAAGTCAAACTCCTAAGCAGAAAGAAGAATGGTAGCCACCAGGAACTAGTGTTGGGCGCTTGGGAAATGTCTGTCAAAGGATATAAAATTTCACTTAGAAGGAATAAATTCAAAAGATCTATTACACATTGTAATGTCTAAAGTTGGTGCTAGTCATCTGGAAATCACTAACACTGTAAGATAATACATATGTCAGTTAAGCTTGATATAACCATTTCACAATACATATGTATTTCAAAACAACTTGTGGTAAACCATAAGCACTAATATACACAATTTTCATTTGTCAGTTCTGAAGGAAGAAAATGTCTATGATGTATGATTTCACTGGGCTAAACTCCCATGAGGAGAGACTTACTGTATCATGACAATGAGGGGATGTCAGGCTCCCTGTCTCACTGTCTGAGATCAAGTTTAATAGTGAGAGAAGAAAATGGCTTGTGACAAAGTAACAAAGAAACACACTCAGGATACTCAAGAGAATCAGTCTGGAACTCAGAGGTACACATCAGGCGGACAAAAATTTCGAAGCAGAACTAGCATGATCGGACTAAAGGAGCGTTCCCAGAGGCACCAGCCTGCTATACTTTTGAGGGCTGCAGCTTCAATGGAATAGATCACTTTTGTAAAAAGCAAAACTCTAGAGTTTTATATAGTATCGTCACATTTTTAATGTCTGCCTTTTAAGAACATTAGCCTAATTTTAAAAATCCCAACTTTTATTAACTTCCATTTCTTTGTCAATAAAATGTAGAACACAGTAAGAGAAATTCTGTATTTTGTTTTTGAGAAGATCCAACGAAAGAAAGCAAGTAAGGGTATGGTCAGCAGTAGAGCACTTGCCTAGCTTGTGAAAGCCTGCCCGCGGGCGGGCGGGGCGGGCACCCCCCACCCCGTTCATTCTCTGGTGCCATAACAAAGAAACAAACAAACATTGTATATTGGGAAGTGCTAGACAGTGTTAAGAAAACTGTAATGAAAGGTGAAGTGTCCCTAGTGGCAGAGACGATGGATTTAAAATACCATACCTCACACACCTATAAAATCTATAAAACAACAAGAGATACCTTTGCAAAATATAAATCAAATTATGACCTCTTTGCCTTAAAACCCACTAATCGATTCCCTCTCAGAAAACAAACAAACAAACAAACAAACACCAGTTTTTTCATTGTTTACCTGGCTCTCAAAGACGTGCATGATGTAGGTAGTTAATCTACCTCACTCAAGTTCTTTGTCTCCTTCACTTAAACTAGTTCAGCCACGGCCCTATATCTCACTTGTCTCCTCTTATGGCCTTAACACTAAACAACTAATGACTGGGTACATCCCTGGCCCTGGGGCACAGTAGTCTCATTCTTAACATTCAGCTCTCAGGAGCACATCAAGGTGCCCCAGTCCCAAGTGCCTCTTTAAAACTGCTTAATTATTGGCACAGACTCTCAGCATCAGACATGGTCCTGGATTCTTATGACTTGTCTTCTTTCATGAATGTGTTGCTTCCTCTGGGATAAGGTCCAACAAGAAGGAACCTACATGATCTTTATAGCTATTGTACCCAACAGCCTCTGAAATGGCACATGGTTATACAAATTTAGTATAGTAGTAACAATGTTGCTTTTTGAGCAGATAGTTAGGTAGAATAGTGGCAAAGCCCTGGGTTAGGACCAGTGTAGTTTCTTGGACCTTTTTCAGGAGTCATGAATTAGATTCTCTAAAAAAGATAGCTCATGTACCTAGATTTTCATAAACACTTTAAGTGGGTAAAGATTGTGACTCAGGCGACCTCACAATATAATTTTTCATAATGGGTTTTTAAAACTGAATTCTAGAACAATTTTATTTTGTAAGGTTTCCATAGGGCTACAAGATTATCATGGCTAGCCAAGTTCTTAGCCTATTCTCAAACTTATAAACAGAGATGACAAGAGCTGTACAGTCGTTCTGGCATGAGCCTACAGTGTATGCATTTGAGGAGAAGTTCCTGTGTCCCAAGGCAGCCATGTGGAGGCCCACATGAAGGTGAGGGTCTTACACAGAGGTGAGAAGATTAAACTGAGAACTTAGATTTCCCTTCGTATTTCTGACTCTGTAGCAATTCTTAGGCACTGGGAACACAGATGTATATTTTTCCCACGCCACAAAGTTATATAATAGGGCAACTGTGTTAATGGGTTTTACTTTTAAAACTACCACTGGGGCTGGAGAGATGGCTCAGTGGTTGAGAGCTCAGGCTTCTCTTCTAGAAGACACAGGTTCAATTTCCAGCATCCATGTAGTGGCTCCCAAACATCTGTTAATCTAGTTCTAACGGATCAATCACCCTCTTCTGACCTCTTCAGGCACCAGGCATATCATGGTACGCAGACATGCATGTAAGCAAAACATCCACACATATTAGATACATAGTTTTTTAAGCTTAAAAATATCTTTCAGGTTCAAATAATAGTAAATTTGTCTCAGCTCATTCAAAAACTGAAGCAAGTAATAGGAAGTATTACTAGTAGAATCTCATGGAAGACTGGTCTAGAAATTCAAAAGACCACCAATACGAAGTGAAGAAATCACAATAGTACTGAATATGGCTTGAGCTTTGATTCCGGCCAAGCATATTACACACTATCTTAGTTAATACTCTCTTACAGATAAAACCTGTCAGGAATAGGAGTGTAGCTCAGAGTACAAATGTGGCTCAGTGCTGACTTGACTGTCTGTGGTCCTCCATTTGTTCCTCAAGATCAGAACAAAAGACAAAGCATTAATAACTTACTCCCCAAAATATATAACTTGTGTGTTTCAAGTTTGGTTTCAACACTAGGCAATTAGCTGACCCTGATGCTATCGATCGATCAATTTACCACCTGACTACACGATACACACATTTTTATCCTCAGTTGCCCTAAAAACCTGCACTCTCTGGCTTATTTGGCTGTTTAAGGAAGGGTGTCCTCTCTCCTTCAGACTAATGTCTTCTCCTTTTGGATGTAACCTCTCTAATCATTTCTAGTTTCACTCCTGTGAAACTAGAAATATACTTTTGAATATATCTAATACCATTCACTCTGCTTATTTAGTGACCCCATTCTTAAGGTCTGGGGGATGTTTCTTGTTGACATCTATGGCTTACTGGAATAATCAGCTAATACCTTGAAATATTTTCCAGTCTGATGACAACATGCTAGGGAGTAGTTTATAGTTGTGGCATTTTTAATCTAAATAGGTCTCCATATGCATGCCCATGGAATATGATGTGTAGTTTGGGACCAATATTCTAGGTTGCCAAGATTATTTTAAATCTTGACCCAATTACTGGCAGTTTTAGCTATTCAACCCTCCTCTGTGTCATCTGTAGATTTTATTCAATAAAAAGTCTATTCCTTTTGCAAGTGTATATAGAAATGTCAAATTGCAAAAAATGAAGTATATATTACATAGCAAGAGTGGTTTTGTGAGTACAGTAACACATCAAGCATGAGAATGAGAATTCAGTCACTACAATTCACCTCTAATGCACTACCCAATAGTACCTGGCCTATCCTTACCTTGGATCCTCTGTGATGCCACAGACAGGCAATATTCTTGTATTAGCATTGCCACTTCTGGTAAATCGTTTTAGAAACACCCTTACTCATTATCTTATAATCAACAACATCGATTAAGCAATGAGTATTCTGTGAAAAGTAAAGCATCATACATATGTGTTAGGATTTCAGAATTGGAACAAACAATCCAAGCATGGTGGAATAAAAGCTATTTGTGGAAAGTGTTGTGAGAGACTATGAAGAAGACACACACACATAGACATACATACACATGAGGCAAGAAACTATGAGTGACTTCCTGTAGGAAGGTCATCAAAGTTTAACACAGGTGTAAAAGGGGGGTCATTGTGTACCGTGACCACATTAGTAACTTCATTTTAACATGTGAAAATAGTTAAATGTTTGATCAAGAGCCACACCCGCAAAGCCATCTCCATGAATTTAGATTCTCATTGTCTCCCCTGACTTGAGGATACTACAGTTGTTTTCCCATCCCAATTAGCTTGCTTTTCACTAACATGAACTTTTCCATACTTCACCTTCATAGAAGCAAACCAAGACCTGAGAAATACTGACTCATAAGCATCATAGTGACAAGATCATATGTGTACTGTGCCCTCTTTGCTCCAAGTGGCTAGCAGAGTGCCAAGGTGTCTTTTGATGACATAGACAAGATGTGAGCTGAGATGGCTAAACAGGAGCTGTACCCGTGGGCTCCAATGCAAGGATAGGTTCTGACTCGAGAATTCTCTTTTTAGGCTCCGGCATCTGTAGGGTGGGGTTGGTCTTATGCATGGTTTTCCTGTCCGTGGCAAAGTAAAATGTGCTTTGTAGGATATATATAGCTGGGCTGAAACAACATAGTCTGGTTCTTTGATTTCTCTAACTAGTCAAAGAATGTAGAAGAGAAATGCAAAGTAGATCAGATGGCAAATGGAAAATTGATTGGAATTTCCACAACAAGGCAGCCGAGTCAATGAAGAATGGCTAGCAGGGATGTATGAGTGTATCACCATTTCCTGATGATGCCTAGTCACAGATGGAGGATGTGTTGATTGGAAACAATGCGGATCTATCAGCTATTGGTTATGGTCATCATCACTAATGTTTCTGAAAGTTTGGGGGAACAGTCTAAACGTGAACCACCGTTCTAGAGCCTGTGTACACAAAACATTTGTAACAAACACTACTACGGGGATGTATGTAGGGTAAGACACATGGACACCAGTGGCTGACTTCAACAGTTTGTCCTAGTAGGCATGTGTGATATCACCCAGTAAAGGAACAGTGACCAGCCAGCCGTAGGATGCCTCTCTGCTGTTGCTTTCTCAATGTTACCTTCCACAGACACCAGGGATCCTTTACAGCTTTCCACCTAAGTATTGCTAAGCACTGCAGTATAATTTCAGTTTGTGGGGTTTTTCCTCTCTTCTTTGCTACTTTATAAATTATATCATACACTACATATTTTTTCATGCCTGATTTATTTGGATTGTTAGATTAAGATGAGTCAATTAGTCTGCACATAGCTGTATCAAATTCTTTCTCTTGTATAGTATTTCAATGTCTGACTACTTAGCCATTTTATTTACTTATTTCATGTAGAGATGGTTATTTGTGTGGCTTAACAACTCCAACTACTATAAATTCTGTTGCTATAAATGTTGTTTCATTGTTGGTGTTGTGTGGAGAGCTATTTGGGGCCACTTGGTGGGAATCTGACAACTGGGCCAGGGCAAGGAAGTGAACTTCAGGCAGGAATTTGGCATTGGGCCATGACAAGGAAGTAAGCTCAGGTGGGAATCTAAATCTTAGGCTAGAACAAGGAAGTAGGCTTCAGGCATGAATTGACTTTGGGCTAGGACAGGGAAGTAGGCTCAGATATCTTGATCATCCTGACAAGCCCTTAGAAACAGTGATCACAAGACTTTGTTTATTGCCTTGCTTGTTCCTTGACTAGTTGCATTTATTGTATTGCTAGTTCCTCAACCTAGAGCTGACCTTAATACTTGCAGGTAATTAAAATGGTATAAAAGCAGATTGGGAAAAAATAAACCCCCCTCAGCCTCAGAACTGGCCAGAGTCATGCTGCTGTGTTGTCTAATTATCTCTCTTTTTAATCTTTGCTCCTGCCGGGGAGAACCTGTTGAATCTGACTGGGCAGGCTTGGTCAGTGTTGGGTTTTGTTTGGTTTTTTGTTTTTGTTTTGAGGTATTATCTCATTGTGTAACCGAGGGTAGTCATGAACATGTGGTTCTGCTGCCTCAGCCTCCAAGTGCTGGGATTACAGACCTGAGCCCCTACATCCTTGATGTTGCTGTGAACTGACACACTTCTTAAAGCATACCTTTCTACAAACAGGTGTACAGAGTCAGAATGTAAGTTCTGGGTCATAAGATGTTCATACTTTGATAATGCCAAAGTGCCTTCCACAGCAACTGCATGATTTTCTGCAAGTATGAGAACATGAACTAGTAGGTGTACATTCTTGCTAACAGTTGGTCTTGTCGGTCTGTTTGTTTGAACCATCTTGCTGCCTTTGTTTTATTTTATTGTGATTTATTTCCTAATGAGTGATGGGTGTGTTTGGTTTACATTTTTAATGATACAAATATTCTCCTTTTTGTCTAAGTCTCTGACTTATTTAACAGATTTACTACCTTTTATCTTTTTTTAGCATCCCAGCTACATGATTTTATCAGTTATATCTTTCATAAATATCTTCTGTTTGTGGCTTCTGTCCCATTTTTCTAATGACATCTTCAGAGACAAAGAAGTTCTTAGTTTTGCATAATTTGCTGTATTAATGTATACGTTTAGAGCTGTGTGTTCCTTCACCTAGTTTTCCTAACAGAAGTTTGTGGAGACATTAGCCTGCTCCCTTCCAGAATCCACACAGCTTGGCCTTTCACCTTTAACTTTCACTTTCAGATCTGCTGGAGGTGAAAGAAATCATGAGTAAAGAAATTTCCATTCTTGAGTCTGAGAAGACACTTTATGTCCATTCATTTTATTCTTCCTGATAGCCAACTGGCCCCTCTGAAAAGAACCATTAGGAAGCATCATCTTTGCTTTAATCAAGTGCCTACATATCCTGAACTTCTGGCACATTCCTTTTTTTTTATTTAGATGACTCTAGTGCACAGATTATGCAGTCTGAATATGGATGGATGAGTCCTCTTGTTCTTCTTCAGGTGTCCTGGATATTCGCAGCCATTCCTATGAACATATGCACCTAGAGTGATCCTTTCACCCTCCATTTTCAAATGCTCTTTGGGTTTTCTTTTTTTTTTTAATTGGATATTTTATTTGCATTTCAGATGTTATCCCCTTACCCCATTTCCCTCCCCCACCCCTGCCCAGGAACCCCCTATTCCATCCCCCCTCTTCCTGCTTCTATGAGGATGTGCCCCCACCAACCCCACACTCCTACCTCCCCACCCTCGAATTCTCCCACACTCAGTGTCCAGCCTTCATGGGATCAAGGATCTCCTCTCCCACCTATGCCAGACAAGGCCATCCTCCCCTATATATACAGGTGGAGTCATGGGTCCCTCCCTATGTGCTCCCAGACTGGTGGTTTAGACATTGGGGGCTCTGGTAGGTTGGTATTGTTGCTCTCCTCATGGGGCCCGCAAGCCCTTTCAGCTCCTTCAGCCCCTTCTCTCTATCTCTTCCATTGGGAACCCCTTGATCAGTTCAATGGTTAGCTGTGAGCATCTGCCTCTGAAAATGTCAGACTCTGGCAGACCTCTAAGGAGACAACTATTTCAGACTCCTGTCAGCATGCACTTCCTGACATCCACATCAGTGTCTCTTTGGTGACTGCATATGAGATGGATATCCAGGTGGGATGATCTCCAGACAGCCCCTCCTTCAGTTTCTGTCCCACACTTTGTCTCCCTATTTGCTCCCTTGAATATATTGTTATTCCTTCTAAGAAGGACCGAAGCACCCACACTTGGTCTTCCTTCTTCACGAGCTTCATGTGTTCTGTGAGTTGAATCTTGGGTATTGCGAGCTTCTCGGCCAGAAGATGCTCCAACATATAACAAGAACATATGCTCCTCTATGTTCATAGCAGTCTTCCTTATAATAGCCAGAAGCTGGAAAGAACCCAGATGTCCTTCAACAGAGGAATGGATACAAAAAATGTGGTACATTTACACAAAGGAGTATTACTCAGCTATTAAACACAATTAATTTGAGAAATTCTTAGGTAAATGGATGGAACTAGAAAATGTCATCCTGAGTGAAGTAACTGAATCACAAAAGAACATACATGGTATGCACTCACTGAGAAGTGGATATTAGCTCTTTGGGTTTTCACTGGGAGCATAAATCTACAGAATACTTAGAAATAACAAATGTATAGTATAGTACTGCACAGTTAGAGATATGACTTATGTCTTTTTTGTTTAGGCATTATTCTTGTACATGTTTATTCTGAGGTTTATTCTTTAGCAGTTGATAGTTTTTAGTTTGTAAAGATGTTTATTTACATTTCTAATTTACTGTTAATTGAGACTAGGAAATAGAAATGTAGTTGGATTTTTTTTCCAGGTAGAACATGTCTCTTGTGATCTTATAACTTACCTATTATTTCTAGTAATTCTTGTGCATTCTGGATTTTCTATATACTTGATAACATAATAGACAAAAAATGAGTCTGCTCTTTCTTTATAAGTACTCATACATTTATGAATTATAACGCTATAAACTCATACATTTTATTGCTATAAACCCATGGCTTCAATGGCCAAGATCAGCATGAGAACAGGGTCAGCACACTAGTTAGGATCAGAAGATCAGCCAGGATCAGCACACTAACAAGGTCACCACACCAGGATGAGGGTACTAGTTAGTTAGGATTAACACACTAGCTAGTATCAGTATATTGGTGATGTTAGCTAGCACCAGTGCAACATGAATAGAGGCAGTAGTAGCAGATAATCCTGTGTCCCTCTCACTCTCAGCTCTTTATATTGTATTATTACAGATGGTGTTTGCTATGGAGTTTCGCCCTATAGCTTGCTTCCTTTGCATAGCAAGTTTGCTAGGAGTGTAATAACATATATGAATATTAAGTTTCGTTTGATGTTTTCATGCATAGAGTTAAGTGATTATATTCTGTCTCCTGCATTCAATTAACAAAAGACATTGTTGAAGTTTTCCATGCCAAACCAACCTTGAATTCCTGGAATAAACCCATATGGGTAGTGATGTATTGACTGTTCATATCATTGCTAAAGCGTCTTTGCTACTATTTCATCCAGGGTTATTTTACTTAGACTTTTATATCTGTCTTCCTAAGAGAGATCGATGCGGAATTCTTGGGGAAGTTTTGGTACTGAGGTTACACCTTTGATGTGCCATAGCATGACAGTGTCTGCCCATATTACTCACAAAACATTAGTGATACCCAATTTTTTGTTCTCTGGCAGAATTCTTAGAAAATTGGTGCTAATTATTGACAGGTAGCATTTCCTAGAAGAGCCATTTAGTCGTAGATATTTTTCTTATTTAAAGTTCATCTTCTGTAATAATTTTCAATCTATTTATACTCCCTTTCTCTTACCATCCACTTAATAAATTGTGCTTCTTGGCGGATTTATTTACACTGTATACATGTTTAATATATTTGCATAGTTATAACATTTTAATATGTATAGCTTTATAATAATTCCCTCTTGATACTTATGATATTGACGTTTTGTGCTTTGTGCTTTATTTCTTATTTTTGTTGCCTCTTTTTTTGATGTATGAATAATTTTAAATAATTTTAAATAACTTTAATAATTATATTTAATTTACTATTTTTATTTTATATTTGTAGATTATGTATATTATTTCTAATATAAAATATTTTATTATTTTATAAAATTAATAATTTTATAAATTAACATATAATTTGATAAATTACAATAAAATTATATCATTTTAATAACATTAACCATGAAATATGATTAATTTTATTAGCTTGTAAAGTAAGCTTCTAGAATTTTGGTACACTATGCTCTGGTTTGTTTGTTTGTTTGCTTGTTTGTTTGTCTTTCAAGACAGGATTTCTCTGTATAGCCCTGACTGTCCTGAAACTCACTCTGTAGACCAGGCTGGCCTCGTACTCAGAAATCCACCTGCCTCTGCCTCCCAAGTGCTGGAATTAAAGGCATGAACCACCACTGCCCGGCTTCTGTTTTTTTTTTTAATAAGTTGCTGTTATTATGTTTCTGTCTCATGTTTTCCAATTTATTTTTTCTTAATTTATAACTCTGCAAACTTCTGAAATGAGTTTAGCTTTTCATTTCTTTCTCTTTTCTCCTATGTGACTTGGATGAGGTCTTCTAGTGCATGTACAAGATGTCAATGATTTAATCTACACATAGCTTTAGCTATATTATATTACATTTGTTCACTATTTTCTACTCAGACTATTTCCTATTCCCATTACTGTTACTTCTCTGAATGATGGGACTATAGAACTCTATTTGTTAATTTCAAAATATCTGGACTTGGCATGGTGATATATGTCTGTATTCCCAGCACTAGGGAGATCAGGCAGGCAGACCTTCATGAATTTGAGAAAGCCTACTTTTATACAGCTAGATCCAGGCCAGCCAGTGCTTCATAGTGAGACTCTGAAACAAACATAGGAAAATCAAAGGGGATGAGATTTTCCTATCTTACTGGTATAACTTCCAGCTTAAATACCTGAGAGGGAATTGTCTGAATTGCTTCAGAAACTTTGTTACATTTCCATGTTCTTGAGAAGAAAATACATATTTTGACATTATAAGATAACTTATTCTATAGATTCTTTTATCAAGCTCTCTATATTCTTACTGATTTGAGATTTTTTTAAAGTTCAATTAGATACTAAATTGATTACTGAAGTTTCTTGTTCTGATTATGAATAGGCATATTTCACTTTTCAGATTCTTCAGTCATTGCTTTCTATATTTTCCTGATGTGTGTGTATCATGTTATTAGACACACACACATAATTTCCTGTGAGCTAATTCTTTCTTCAATAAAAAGTGCTTTCCTCGAGTTCAATAACGTCTTATAATTTGTGTAACTATAATAGTATTCGAGGCTACTTATGTGCTTTTTGTTGTTCCTTTCAACCTCCCTACACTTCTGTAATCTAGGTGCATCTCTTCTGCACATGTGAGGAATATTAAACTGGAAGGTTGTGTTATATTATCTCTATATCCAGAGCCTGTGTGATCTGTTTCTGTTGCCTGTGGGGCTTGCTACATTATTTATATAATCTTGTTTCCCTGTATGTCTAGTTCTTTTTCTCTTTTTGTTATTAAACAACAGTTGCTACATTTGAGTGTTTGTTGATAGGATAAATTTGAAATCTAGGATGATGTTATCTTCCTTGGGGGAATTTTCACATTTATCTCTGCCCTCAAGCCATAAGCATTTCAATCCAATTTGAAGATAATTCAAAACTGACTTTAGCCTTTGTGGCAGCTATTTCTAGTTCACCTGTATAGTCAGTATTTATACACTGTGAGGCAGCTTCCAGTTTCTATCTTCCCATCAACCTCTCAGCCACACTCTTTAGATGTCAAATACTTCTAACAGAAAAGGAGGCCCAAATACTCACCTCTAGCCTGGTAATTGGTTTTTGTTGTTGTTGTTGTTGTTATTGCTTTGTTTTTGTTTTTGCAATCTTTTCCATTCTCCTAAGTCTTATATAGATATTTTAATCTTATATCAGCTTTCCTTGTCCTCAGCAGGATACAGCCCAGACTATATTGTCATCAACTGTAAGATGGGCCTACAAGGTTACTTCATAGTTTCTGCTTTTTGGTATAGATAATCATAACATTTTTTTCTTACTTTTTGTTGTGGTTATGAAAGCATCACATTCCTACATTTAAACATTTAGGAAATACAAGGTCAAATGCTATGGAACTAGCTGTTACATTGCTTTGTTGAAGGAAAGGTAGCAAGGGAAGACCCCAGATGTGTTTGCACACTTCTCACTTTTTGGATCCTCTGTTGGTTAAATATGCAAATGGATGGAGGGTTGACTGCTCTTAAACACTTTGATTATTTCCTCAAGATAAATTCCTAGACACATGATTTTATGAAGAAATAATGTAACTCATACATGGACAAGGCTTGACCAAGACCAAAAACTCAACATTCCCTGAACTGGAATCACTGGATAGAAGATAGAAAACATTCCATATGTTGTCTAGTTACTCTCCAGAGAGTATTTCTAATGCATGTTTCTACCAGTGGAAACAATGCTGTTGACCTCCAAATACCAGAACTTCTGAGCACTTAATCTAAAACCAAGATAAGTAAGATTTATCATTAAAATGTTTTTAAAGCATAGAATTATGAAGAAGAGTTTTGTGCCCTGGCTTGTGCAATGATTATAGCTTTAATTTTTTTTCTTTTGGTGTGAAAGATGAGGCATGAGCTTGAAGGCTACAAGATTCTAGGACAGCAATTAAAGAATAAACTCATACAAAACTTGGTTTCCTGAACATCACCAGAAGTGAGCACTGACCTCAACCCTCTGGTGATCAATGTAAGATTCCTCTTAGATAAGGTGGTCATATTCTTTCAAGTAAAATGCAGACATTATGAACAAGTTTAAAACTTTCTGCATTCCAGATGGCTCCATAATTACTGTAATAATGAAGTCTAAGACGGTCAATCTTTAGTTCTAATCCCATTAAATTCAGAGGATAGTCCAAATCCCGAAACAAAACCTTGTGAGGTCAACCCTATGCCTGTCTTTTCTGCTTGGGTTCTTCTTCGCTATCTTATATCGATGGCCACCTGACCTGACTTCCTCCTTTCTCCCAGACTACAACTACGTTTTCTTTTTTCCTGTACCCCATGGATCCATAGCTTACCAGCTCTAACTTGTGTTTCAAAATGCAGCTCAGGTGTCACCTCTGCTAGGAAACTGCCCTGCCATAGGATTAACATGTTCCGACTTTATAATATGCTGCATATCGTGGCTGCCATCATGCCTCTGTATAGCTATGTTCCTCTGCCAGTCACTAGCTGTTTCAGAAACTGGTGATGTCAAGAATTGTGTCATATTTCCCTTTATACCTTGAGCACTACACCAGAAAATAACAGCTATCAAAGAAATGCTTCCTAAATTAAGGCTTTCCCCTATAGACATTTTTTTTTCTGGTTAAAGCCAAACATCTTGGATTTTTCCTTTTATTAAGGAGAATGCAACCTAGTAGTCTTATTCCCATTTAAAAAAAAAAAGTTAGACGAGAAACAGCTGCATTACATCCAGAAGGATGGAGCTAGGAGGGACATGTGTGATGGGCCAGGGCCTTTGTGTTTTGGGTAAAGAAACTGAATTTCACGGACATCGGGTGTCTTATCCAAGGTCATTCTGCAAAGTCATAGTGGAAAAAGAAGGAGCATGCAGAGCTCCTGACCTCAAAGCTGAAATTCCTCCCTCTAAATTAAGGACTTAATGTAGGAGCAACTGTGGAGGAGATGGGCACATAACTCACAGAGGGAAGTCTCGAAGGGTGGCTGCATGCTGAGGAGACAGCTGGCATCTCTCATCTTATCTGTCCAAAACAACAAAAAGAGAAAAATCTATAATATCAACATGAAGAGAGAAAAAGACAACACTGTGTGTGTTTCGTACAGAGCACTGTGTTCTGGGTGTGTTATTGTATGTGCTTTAAAAAATACCAACAGCTAATATTATTCTTTGTTAAGTAGAGATAAAAGACTAAGATATACCTGTCTTTTAACTAGATTTGGGGGAAATGAAAATCTAGTTCTATGTGTGTGCTCTTCTTGGCTTGTTTACTAATGGACAACCATCCTGTATAAACCACAGATATTTTCCACTGGGAGGTATCATGGAAATAGATGAGAAATTAAATTCAACAAAGATATTTACCTGCCAAGTTGCATTAATAATTCAATTATTGCATATTAATTTTATTTCTAAATAGTATTAGAAAATAAGACTGAAATGTTGAATGACTCAGGTCCTATCATAACTAAGAGGACCATTAAATATAATGGTAAACAGTGTGGATTCTGTGGTTATGATGTCTTCGGATCAGTGACTTTGAGGAAATAACTTACCAGTCCTTACCTGGGCTCCCTCATTGAAGAAGGACAGTAGTCAGGGTACATTTTTGATAGCTATGTCAAGGATTAAATGAGATACCTGCAAAATGTTTTTAAAGATGTCTATGGTAAAGATGTCACATGGTAAGGCTTATAGTTACCTATCATTGCAGGGAACCTTTGAATAAATGCACATTGGCAATAATCCACAGATCTACTGGGGATAGGAATTAACCAATCATGCACCAAAAATGCAAGCCTTCCACTATGGGAATAATTTTGGAGGATATAATATATCCCCAATGACTTCTATAATATTATACCACATGAGACCTGCAAAGGAAAACTGACGAATCACAGGCATCAGATGTTATAATCATCTAGAACTTCTGGGTTTCCACAGAGCAGTTCTTCCAAAACCTAATTAAGGGTTTGAAAGTCAAATGATATAAGTGCTAGTTTTAATTACCGCTTGGTGAACTTTAGTGCGTTCGAATTGTCACAACTTTCCTTAAGGATTACTCTGAAGTCAGGCAATACAGTGGGAAATTATTAACTCCTACTTTGGTACAGCAATTATCTGCATTACAAGGTTTATGCAATTAGCTGTTTAAGATGTCATTATATTTTGCCATCTGGTACACAGGAGTTTATGCATATGAACAGGCACGTGTTGAAGTGATTTTCACTATATGACTTGTTCTCAACCCAAGCCATCTCTCTAATGAGGGAAGTTACGGTGCATCGTGCATTAGTGGCAGGTGCACACCATCAAGCTTCATTTTCATCGAAAACCTTCATTTTTTTCCATTCTAAAGTATTCTGCACAAGTGCTGGGAAATTAATTAGTCGCTCTCGATTCAACGCCTGCAGGCATGTTCCTTAGCAGTTAGAGGGGGCGAGGCTTCAGTCAGGGACCTCTCCTCCTTTCTTGCCCTGACATTTCCGCAAGGAACCCTCAGGTAGTGAAAAGACTGAGCATGAGCTCCTGTAGTTGTTCTTGCAAAGTGGGAACAGGGGGACCTGGCCTCGGGGCGCCCTACACCCCGCTTTGCGTCCAAGGCAGAAAAACAAAAAGGATGCCACCAGACGGGTCTGGCAGATTATCGGATCACACCATCAGGTTACAGAGAACTGGGTCCTTACCCGGCCTGTAAGTCTGCGCCCCCTTCACGGATCCCGGGCTGAAGTACATTAAAGCGGCGCCCTCTGGTGTCTGCTCACGGCCGCCAGGTCACATTAGAGGCTATGGGATGAAAGTTGTCACCCGATCTCGGATCACCAAACTGAGGCTCTGCAACTCTAAAATGAACCTTTCCATCGAGCACGCTGAGTGCGCCACCCCGCTGTCCAGAAAGTATGGGGCACGGGTGACACCTCCCGGGCCCTCCATACTGGACCAGGGTCCCAGGCCCCAGGAAGATGCCCTGCAGAAGCGGCAGGCTGCGGCACGAAAGCGAGTACAAGAGTCCGAGTGGGCGCCGCACAGACCCCCAGCTCCCGCATCTTCCCCTGGAGGGGCACGGGAAGAGGCCAGGGGATGCAGAGTGAGGCCCAGCTCCCCAGGCTGGAACCGCCTTTGAGGATTGGTACTCTTGAAAAGCTCACTGGCCATCCCAAAAAGGCTTACAGACTCAAAGAAGGCACCTAGCTGAGGCTGCCCCCGCCCCCCTCCCGTGCTGCCATAGTAATATGGCACTGACTAACCAGCTGGAGTTTCCTCTGCACGGTGGGCATTGTCATTCTTGGGAAGCATGGCTCTGGAGTTTCTGAGGAAAATGTCCTCCTCCGAACCTGCCCCCACTCTTGGCACCATAACTGTCTCCTCAGTTTTACCCTCCCTCAGCCCCAGATAGGCAAGTTTCCTCTCTCTGAGTCTGGGTGCCAGTCCAAGAGTTTAATTCATTCCAAAAGGTCAACAGGTTTGTGGCAAGCAGTTGAATTTATGGGGTTGATAAAGTCACCCCCTGAGGCTTTTCTTGGACACTCTTGTCCTCCCAGTCTTTCACCTTTTACATTTGGAGCAGAATCTGACTGAAAAGAGACTAAGGACAGAGACCTAGACTCTTCTCATTGTCTGCACTAGCTTTACCTCAGGGAGAGGGTTTAGGAAGGCCAGACTGGATGCTTTATAGGCAACAGGCATTCTTTTTGAAGAAGTGAGCTTATGTGTTGCACTGAACCAGGTCCCGTCATCACAGTTAAGAATTAAAAATCATAAGCCAAGAGGCAAGCTCAAAACTAGGGATGAAATGAATAAGGCATCCAAATAGATGTGGACAAATGAGACCAAGCAATTGGCTGTCATCTCAGAAGGTCTCTATGCCCACAGGACTTGCAATACAAATGAAGTCTGAGATGCCAAGAAAAAGAAGTAAGCCTCTGTGGGAAGACAGTTGCATAAAAAAAAAAAAAAAATCAAGCCCAGACTGAGAAGGCTGGGGGAGGGGCTAAAAACCACTAGACAAAATGGGGAGGGAAATGTACACTTTGGAGCTACTCTGGTCTGTCTAAATTCTATGTATGCCTCTTATGAGTTCTGACAAGCAATGGCCTTGACCGCTAGTGCTTTTAGAATTATTATAACCATCATTTCTCATTTAAATGATTTCAAAGTTGTTGCCAAGATCTCTAGACTTCTTGGGTGCAAAGGTCTAGGCTCCTCAAGTAAACTCTTGAGTGTGGCCCATTTTGTGTTCATGCCATCAGCTCTGCTGTGGCAAATACTCAGAAGTCTCTCTTTGTCCACATTTACGTAGCATTTAGATGATGTAAAAGCATGGAGGGTTTTACTACAAGCATATAGCAATTGCCTTTCTTAGCAACTGTCCCATGAAATTGGTCCTTCTAAAGCCAGTAACCTGTGACACTGTTTATTGGGCTCTCAGCAATGACTTGGTAGATGGTTCCATCCTTGGGATCAGGAGCTGGGGTAAAGAGTCTCCAATAAGCCTCACACCTGTTTGTTGTAAAAAGCTCTTTTGATTTAGTAACTATCCACTTTCTCGGGGCTTGTCTGCATTGACCGAGGGTCTTGTTCAATACAGGTGACACAAAGAAAGTTGACAAGTTTCAGAGTGTCTTAGAAGTCCCCCACTGCTTTGCATTTTCTTTACTAAAGACCACCGGAGACAAACTCACTTATCCTGACAGACATGTGTTTCTATAACGAAGACAAATGATAACAAAGTAAAGAGTAGATGCCCCCCTTCCACGGTGCTGTCCCTTGTAAATCTGTCTGTATGTGGCTATGCATAAAATGAGATCACACACTGTGACTCCCAACTTTCCTAACATGCTTTCTCCAGTCACTTATTTATGGAACAATACTGAAAGAAGACGAAATCAGAAACATTAAAATTCTAGGATGAAGGCTGTAACTTCAGGGAGGAAATGTCTGAGTTGAAACACATTCTCTTTGAGATTTTTTGCATTGTTTCATTATAGCAAAATGAAGGTCTGGACCCTAGAATGGGAGACAAGAGAAAGTTTCTAGCCTAAAACTTGTATCTTAAACTTCCAGGAAGACTCTTTTATTTCTTTGGAGTTCTGCTAAAATCTAGAATAATATGAATACATAAAGCACATTCTAAAAATCTATCAACTCCTGTTTCTCACCACAAAGGCCTCTTAATTACCAACCAGTCACCATAAAAGCAAATAAATAAATTGACAAGTTGGCCACCTAACCTTAATGTGATAACTTTAAAGTATTAGGTACCCAGTAGGGTTCTTCTGCTAATGGATTTCTTTGTGCCATGTGCTTCAAAATGAAAATCTATTAGAAACACTGTCACTGTGTGGAGAGTGAAGACAACTTGCCAGGGTCTGGGCTCTCAGTAATGTAGTAGCAAGTAGAAGGATCATAGTTGGAGCTGGCAGGAGGATGTGGACGGGATGCCTGTCTTTATGGACAATGCTCCAGCTAAACCTTTCTGTTGCTTAACTTTAGGGACTCATGTACGTGTGTGTGTGTGTGTGTGTGTGAGAGAGAGAGAGAGAGA
>NW_021604760.1:3854620-3867427 GCF_004785775.1 Grammomys surdaster | reverse complement strand
GAGAGAGAGAGAGAGAGAGAGAGAGAGAGAGAGAGAGAGAGGTGGAAGCCAGAGGTCAATGATAAGTGTCTTCCTCTCTCCACCATAGTTTTTGAGAGAGAGAGGGTCTCTTACTGAACCTGGAGCTTGCCAATTTGGCTAGACTGATGACCATTAGCCCTGGGAATCTTCTCTCCCCAGTTAGTTTTTGACAAGGTTATAGAGACTGAGCTCAGGTCATACTTGTTCACCAAGAACTTTATAGGCTGAGCCATTTTCTCAGCTTTGAGGCCTTTGGATAAGTCTGGTTATTCTACTAGTGTAAAGGAGGTGCTATGGGAAGGAATGGTGGTTTGGGTTTTACGCTTTGATGGATAAGAAGGGGAATTCATGCATAATTTTCCACAATGGTAACCCCAAAATGCTGAAAGTAGTATAATTTGCTTTTCTGTGTAATCCAAACCTTTCATTATGAAATGCCACTACCAAAAAAAAGAAAAGAAAAGAAAAGAAAGAAAGGAAGGAAGGAAGGAAGGAAGGAAGGAAGGAAGGAAGGAAGGAGAAAGAAATGTCAATACCATTACATGGATAAAAATCAGTGACATTTAATATTTAAAAAGTGTAGTGTTGGCCTTGAGCTATAGCTCAATGGTAGAGCACTTGCCCAGCATGTATGAAGCCCCAGGGTTGAGCTAGGGGCAAACTTAATGTATATATTTTCATAACAAGAGCAACAGAGCCCAACTGCTGTGGTTCAGATGCCAGGACAGCATTTTCTATATTAAGCTAAACTTTTCATTGGGCTGTTTGATGAGATTTGGCTGTGTGGGCCATGAGGTAAGCATAGACTAACTATATTAATAGAAGTATAAGTCAGTCTATCTCTGGCTCCTGAGGAAATACTGCAAAAATTACCACTACTCTGGCTGCAAGAGCCAACCTTTGCCACCCCTTCAGCACGGCTCAACCACTAAGCAGCCAATTCCCCTGCCCAGCTTGTCTTGATAACTTTTACAAGTGTCTCAACACAGGTGCCAGTAGAAGTCACTTACATGTACTCAGAGGAGAGTTCTCTGTGACCCTTCTCTGCCAATTCTTAAAATGACTTCCTTGAAAAACAGGCAGGGAAGCCAAGAGCCACTTTCCCCCATGGCTTCTGCTTCAGTTCCTGTCTTCAGGTTCTCACCCTGCCTTCCCTTACTGATGCACATAACCTAGAATTGTAAAATGATGAAACAAACCCTTGCCTCTCCACCTCCCACAAAAGTGACTCCCATGACCTCCCTGGACCTCCATTCCCCTTTGTGGGAACTCTCGGTTCTTCTTTTCAGAGGTGCTATGAAAAACAACACGTAACTTCCAATGTAAAACTACTAACCAGATCTCCCAGTACTTAATACTACACACCAAAAGCAGGTTCAGAAACGGACTTGAGTCTACTGAAGTTGCAGCCATAGCTCTCATCTCAGGACTGTATGTCCTCATCATGGGGATAATGTATATCATATACGGTTATGACATTCACGTGGTAATTAACAATTTATAAAGTAAAATGATAATTAAGTAGTCACAGCCATCCTTTGTCTATGAGGAGATTAGCTAGAGAGAATAGCTAATAGCCTGCGCTCAAATCAGCTATTGGGACCAGTTGGCTGGCTTTCTCACCTCTTCCTTCTAGAGACCTAATCTTTCATGGAGCAGAAAACACATATGCAATGCCTTTAAAGTTTTATTTCTCGGAAGGTCCCCCCCCCCGTTTAGAAATAAGTGGGTACTCTTAGCATGAGCAGTTTCTCACCTACTTTGTCTCATTAATTTAGAAAAAAACTGTCACAACTATAGTTCTAAAGGGGAAGAAAAAGGAGCGTGAATGACGGAGTGACTTATCCAAGGTCGCACAGATATTCTTCCTAATGAAATTGACTGCTGCTCTCCTTGGCTGAAACCTGGAGGAGATACTGGGATCAAAATCCAGCCAAACCATTAGAGCGCGAACAAGTCCAATCAGAGCTAGGACTGTTCTGTTTCCCAACTTCTGCACGCCCCCAACGCACATTTTCGGTGTGGTCTTGTCTGCTGCTGCCTGCCAACAGACCTGTCGGTCTGGATTGATTACAGAGATGAGAAGGCTGTGCCCCAAATCCGGCCTTGCTTAGAAAAGGATCACCAGCCTTCTCACTAACGTGCTAGTTAAAACTCGACTGTAGGTGGCGCCCTGCTTCGCTTAGGGGAACTTGAAGGTTGAGGACCCGGGTCACCAGCTGCCTTCTCTTGGAAAAAAAGAAAAAAAAAAAAGTCCTTTTCTCCCGCGACCTCTCTCCGGCTCCCCTGAGGTGGGCGGAGCGGAGCGGTTAAGCTGCACTTCCCAAGAAGTAGAACCTAGTGACCGACCTCTGAGCGCTCGCTGCCCAGCGTGGAACTCCTGAGAGGTGCTTGAACCCCAATCCTCCCGCGGCCCAGGCCGCCCTCATCCTTCTATCCCTTCTCCCAAAGTCAGCAATGGGACTAGAGTACGGAAGACAATGTGATCCCTAGTGTGACCTAGTGTGATTGAGAGGCGGGGAAAGACAACTTTACAAAGCTCTAAAAGACCAAACCTCAAAAGACTTGCAAGAGAAAGCAACAGGGTGCACCTGCAGGGCCTGCTTAGGGACCCAAGGGCCGCCTCCTCAGGACCCGGTATCGACGCTCTGTGCGGTCTCTTGATGGTCTTTCTTCCCTCTAGCCGGGTCCTGGCCCTGAGCTTTTTCGTTGCAAAGTTGAGTTCCCATATTCGAACCCCGGCCCACGCGCGTGGGGTGTACCCGATAGAGCGGGGTGTGGGGAAGTGATCACACCGCAGCTGGGCTGGGAGCATTTCGGGAGGCGAAGCGGAGCAAGGAAGGAAGGAAGGAGTGGGGTCCCACGGTGGCTGGGCGCTGAGTGACCCGGTCATCGGGATGTCCTGCGGGGCGGGAGGACGCATAGGGCGGCGCCAACCTCCGGCCTGGGTTGTTCCGCTGCGGCTACCGGTGGACAAGTCCCGCGCACCGGTCCCAACTTGAAGACCGGGCCGAAGTCCTTCCCACCGCAGCTGTGGAGGGAACTCTAGGTGAATGATTTCCTCTGACTGCGCTTCGCGAAGAAGACATTTTTCTCCTAGGAGCTTCTGAAGTCTAGATCCTTGTGGTCAGGGGGAATCATGAGGGTCCTCTGCTGGCTACCAGCGGCCTGGGACAGGCCAGGCCGGAGAATTGTTAAGTGGGGTAGCGAGGCTGTGAGGAGGAAAAGTGAAAGCGGAACTGGATGACTCTTAGAGGTCTAGGGGAAGAAAGACTACAGCTACTGAAAAGTGTTTTTTTTTTAAAAAAAAACAACACACTGCAAAAAGCTTATTCTTTTACTCAGCGTCTTTCTTTGATGGGGATAAAAAGTAAACCACACCTGACTCCGATTTTTCCCCTACCAACTAGAACCTGCTACACTTTCCCAAGTCCGTAAAAGAACCGTTGGGGTAAATTTAAATAAACAATGGCAACGGGGTATGTACCGTTGTGACGCTTGGTTGCAACACCATTTAATGACAGCTTTCATCTTGAGAAAAGTAGGGGTGTATCTATTAATCTCTGTGCTTCGGGAGGTGGGGTCCCTAAGAAGAAAATAAACCAAATAGAAAGTACAGTTATGGAAACAGAAAACTGGGGCCCATTTTAACAGTCTGGTTTTGGGATTCCAGCACTGCACTCTTCCCTAGCATTGACTTTAGCAGGAATATCACCAGGCCTAGTCTCTGTGTGAGTCTTAAGAGGAAACAAAGGGTACGCAGTGTTTTCCCTTTAGGGAACTACAAGCAATTACTTCGAGCAGAAGTGGTCTTCATACTCTCTGGGAGGCAGGAACTGGATTTGGCCTCTTTCAAAGGAACAGGTGTGTGATGTAGAGCTGGTGGGAAAAGAAAACCCACAAAGGCAGTGTGTGCTGGTACCCTACCCAAGCATTTAAGAAGAGAATGGCGGACGACATGTTGAGATTTTGCTTCCAATGTTAGCAAAGCTGATGGATGGATTGTGTCTTCTACAAACCTGCCCATTTTGCACTCAGCCCCCTTCCTCGGTAAACTTGATGAAAAGTCGCTCCCTCTTCCAGGGTTAACACCTGTGTCAAGGGTTGAACGGCAAGCTTGTAGCCCACACTTCGTGACTATAACTTACCAGGAGCAAGGGAGCATATACTGATTTAGTGAAAGTTGGTATCTTCTTCCAAAGAGATAATTTAAGACGATGTCAGTGTGGAAGCCACAGGAGGACCAGGAATGTTGGGGTTAGGTTGTGTTTCCTAAGAGGATTTGGGTGGAGGTTTAGTATGTTGTGTTATTTTAGACTCATGAAGTGTGAACAGTGTTATGCCCTCCACAAGCTTTCCTGCCTGAGAAATTATTAAAAAAAAAAAAAAAAAAACTCTGCCATTTTCCCCTTGAGTCCATTTTGTAAACCATGAAAAGCTGAGTATAAATGAATGAAGGTGATAGAGTGCTCTGCCCCCCCTACACCCCAACATTACATTCCGGGTTCATATTCTGTCAGCTAAAGAGCAAGGGCTTATCACACTTAAATATGTGGGAAACAGGCCTGACTAAAGGCCCAAACACAGGGAGATGGGAACTTAACTCTGGGCATTAGAAGGAAGGAGTGCAATCAATCAATCCATCAATGGGAGAGGAAAATGCTTGTTGCAGAGTTGCAGCAAGCAGTAAGCAGTAAGAAATAGCCCAGCCTACAATCCTGTCTGCTCCAGAGGCTGACACTCCAAGGCCCACAATACCCAAACTTCCAAAGTTGGAAACCAGGGTTTTTTAGTTGGGTTGGATCCAGCCTTTCCCCATTTCTGCAGGCAGCCCTCTCTGTAACCAGACATTCCATCCTTAGTGGCAAAGATGTTTCTATGAAACCTTGCCTCTGGAAAACGTTTTAACATGGTGATATACTGCAGTGTCATTAAGTCTTCCTCCAGAAGGCCTGGAAGAGCTGTGTTTTCCTGAAGGGTTCAAGGACTAAAATGACTGAGCAAGTGAGCTCATTTAAGTTTTTTGTGCAGTAAAAAGGACGTTTTTAATTTTTATTTTGGTTGGTCTTTGGTTTGGGTTTATATCTGGTTTGGTTTTAGTTTTTAGCTGCTTACAATACTTCAAATTCGTGCAACATTTTCTCTGTGAGGAGATTGATAAACTTGCTCCATCATCCTAAGCTACCGAGGACAAGCTGCTAACAGAGAATCAGTGAACAATTAGATCGGGTTTCCGGGGAGTTGGGGAGTCAGAACCCTTAGGACTCAAGCCTTTCACAAATCTCTAACAGGGGAAAGATGTAGTGCCAGGGAGCGCCTTCCGAAGTGCAGCTGTGCTTAACAGCTGATCTCCCTTAAGGCACTCAGTGGGCTTCAGCTTCCACGGGATCAAGAGCTGGTCAGCGACGGCTCTCCCTCCTTCCCATAGCATTGCTCCAGACATCAGCGGGTCCGAGGCATCCTCGAGGTCAGCTCCTGGGCCAGAGAGCTGCGCCTAGCTGCTACCTTCAGCAGCCGAGTGAGCAGTCATGACCTTGGCCTCAGCTTCTGTGCCTCCTGCTCCTTGCCCCAGACTTTGCTCTTCTCTGGGTCTAAAGTGGGAGATCCCCGTGGTCCAGATGGTTGGGGATGAGAATGAGAGGCAACATTGAATTTATATCCAAATTCTCCTCGGAAGCAGAAACCCCGCGGCTTCACAAAATCCCCACAAGAACTCTCAGAGGCTGAAGCTGAGCAAGGCCACACACACCGGCAGGTGTCAGGTCCTTAGGAATGGAGGAAATAGATTTCTCACCTTGGATTTCCAAAAACGTATACTTAAAGTTAAGTATACTAGATTGCCTTACTAAAACTTACAGTCTCTTTTGAGGGAAGAGTTGTGCTTCTGCAATAATGATGGGGAGTCCTGGGCTGCTGGAACAAAGTGACAGGCCAAAGGGCCAGAAGCAAGGCAAGCAGGCACACTCCACTCTGTATTTTTACTCATTTGTTTTGGAAACATTGTTAATGAGATTGACCAAGTGGAATTGTGGGCTCACACTAGCAAGTTGGAAGGCGTCAATTTTTTCTCTCCGACCCTTTCTGACTAAAAGGGAACTGAACGCTGGAGCATAAAATCCGGCAACATAGAAGTCCCAGGATCTTCCATTCCACTTGGGGAGTTCCAGGCCTACCAGACCTAAGCTGTCACACAACAGTCCCTGGTAAAGTAGTTAATGCACCTGGGGCTTCGAAGTGCACAGGCAGAAAAAAGTGGGGCATTACTTTCCAACAAGGGTGACCTAAGCCTGCCAGTGCCTACCTTGTTCTGGAAACACCTAATCCTCACTTCCTCTATAAAGCTTAAAAGCAGCTTGCCTGCAATCCCAAACTGCAAACACAAGCACAATTGGCCCCTTAAGCATTCATTCCTGTGACCCTTCCCAAAGCCTTGTTCAAGGATGCACTCTGGGGATACTTAAAAGGAGAGAGAAATTCAGGCTTTCTTCTTTTCCTTTAAACTAATAATGACACCAAGTAGCACGCCAGGGATTTGGGTCTGTTTTGGCTTCATAATTCAATGACAGAGATTGGGCCTAAGGTAACAAGTTGTACAGGAAAGAAAGCATCACAATAGGAAAGGCAGGAATTGGAGCCTTAGAAAGTTCTCTCCCAAGAAAACCTTGCCTTCCTCCTATCTGGAGAGTGAGCATGTCCTGGACATATAGATAAAGCCAATATTGAATATTTTCCTTGATCTGGTGAAGTAGGAAACTCTCCAGCTCATATGGTATTAGAATTTTTGAGGGAGGTTCTGGCCTACTCTTAAAAATAATAAAGAACTGCTGAGCTCCTTGCTTCATATTGACATCATAAAAAGATAGATTAAGTGCTTAGGTACCTTATTTGAAACCCAAGGGTCCTGCAAAGATCCATCTATTCTATCTGACCATTGTTTGTGCTGTGTATACAGTAGTGTGATAATAACCTCTAACATTCATGTACTTGTTTCTTATACCTTCCTTGTGGTCTAAGCACTTTCATGAGGTAAGTCATTTGATTATCACACCTCTGTGAATTAGTTGATGATATAACCCTACTGCTTCTATGAATTAGTTGCAGATAAATTCCTACTACAGAAATGTAGGAAACTGAGGCAAAACTAAACGAAGTAATTTGTCTGGGATCACTCAACTAACACACATCAACACTAGTAAGTGGTTTGGCCACAACCTTCACTACACAGATGAAAAACATCCAACAACAGTCCTTGCATGCAACCCTGCTCTGCCTGGAGTTGTTTTCTGAAACAGTAGGCAGAAAGTAATTAATCCCATTAATTTGGCCAGTCTAAACAGCCAACCTGGCAAAAGACTACTACCCACTAAAATGTTACTTGTTCTGAATTATCCAAGTGACCCTGTAAATTCTGTATATAGATTATTAATAAACAAAACATTGAGATTTTTCCACTCTGCAAATCCTTTTGGATGATCTAGTCTTTCTCTCTCCCCTTTCTCAAAAAAGAGAGCCATTTGCCACTAGCATTCTCAAAGGGCTAAGCACACTCAGAGCTAGTTCTTCACGTTGAGAATTGAGGCCCACTAGACTGACCCTTTCACCACCATCCTTCTGCACAGAGACCACCTGAAGAATGTGCCCTCTCTCTTTAGTAAACCTCACCACCTAGATGGAGTCCTGAAGCCACTGTGCCAAGAAAGACTATTTATCTTCTGCATTTTTACAGAAGAGGAAAGAGAGCCATTGAAAAGGGGATACTTGCTCTGGCCCAGGCTAACACAGAACCCAGGACTCTGCTTCAGCTCCCTGGCTTAGTCTTATGCCCACAAAGCCCATGGCCCCTGAGACTAAAACACACGTTGAAAACAAAGTTTTCACAACTCTTCCTTTTTCTTCTTTTGTATCCAGATGATCTGTAAAAGAAGGCTTAGTGCTTTCTTCATTTCAGATGTGTTCTTAGAATGTCTTCACCAGATGTTCACCCAGGAACTCTCCATTGCATTCTTCAACACTCAACTGCTCTGAGAAACATCGTTTTAGGTCTGACCTCAGTTAATGATACTCTTTTTTTTCTGCTAATAGTAATAATGATAATAAAGAATGAAAGAGAAAGAAAAAGAAATTTTGTTTTGCGTACAGAAGACCCCAGTCTTTACAGACTGTTCCTTAACGCTGGAGTCCCTCACACTACAGCTTTGTTCAGACTTTACTTTGCTCCAACTTGGATTACAAGTCACTTGCCCACGCTGCAAAAGATGCGGGTACTGGACTGGAGTGACAGGCTCTTTCGGTTTTCCCCTTATATACAAGGCTGAATCCTTCCACTTGATCCTGGCGCGCACGCGCGAGAGCACACACACACATACACACACACACACACACACACACACGTGTACTGTGCATGTGTGAGCGCCTATGGATCTGTGTGCGCGCATTTGTGATTTAGAATGGCACAACGAAGGGTTGGACTGAAGCAGCAGTGAGTTATTTTGCGTGATAAATCAGCTTTATTGTCTCCATACCGTACTTCCATTATTCACTGGGGCTGGACGGCTGCGGCGGACGTGCACTGCGGCAGAGCGCCCTGCAGCCCTGACTCCCGGCCACTGCGGCGGCGGCGGCGCGGGGTGTGAGCTCCGATTGATTTTTCCAGATCCCGTCTCCTTCAGCAAGGCTCGCCAAAGGGAATTGAGTTGACTGCGGAAGCTTCGCAGGATGCATGTGGATTGGGTTTAGTACCTGCGCTTTAATTTTTTTCTTTTGGGGGAGGAGCCGAGTTGTCGGTACTGGAAAGTAGATTTGTGTTTTCCCTCTTAATTTCCCTTTACTCCCTTAAAGAAAGAAATAAAAGGAGAAAGAAAATGGCCACCAGGCCTTTTGAGCCGTGGGAAGGCCAAACCTTTTCAGACCAGAAGACCACGCTGAGTGGGTTTGCCCCTTTCCCCTCTGCCTTCTTGGCATCTCCGCAGCGGAGAGAGCAGGGCTTCCGCACTCGCGCGGAGCGTTTGTCCTTACTCGCTTTTATTCTGCCAAGTAGTTGCCATTTTTTCCCCTTTAGGACTGATCCTTTGGTCTGGCTTTTGAAATAAAAATGTGCCCAGAATAGGCTTCGTCTGACTTGTGCTTAACCACCACGAGATGCCGAGGATCGCAGAGGCAAACTCCCAACCAGATCTGGGGACAGCACTTAGTGGAGCAAGAGCGAGAGGGCTAATTAACTAATTACTAGCTGTGTCCTGAGGGCTGTGAATTCTTAAGCACATCCATTTAGAACACTGCTTTCACTTACTGTCCCCTGATGTTCTCCACAGCCAAGCACGCGGTCACCCCAGACTGATCATTTACATTTTAAAAGTGGGATCCCAACCACTTGGGGACAGCTTTGACACCCTATTTTAGATTCAGGACAAAACCTGAGCGGATCTTTCAGGCATGAGAAAACCTTTTCCAGTCCTGCAAGAGTTGCCCTTAACGTCCTTACCCGAGGCTTCTGCCACTTTTCCTGAAGCTACTTACAGAGCAGTGTCATTTGTCAAATTGGGACGATAATTGTAGTATGGATGTGTGGATGTGTAAGTAATGTCACGGAGTGTATAATAACAACTTAAGCAACATGTCTTTGTTTAGACTGATGTAACTTTCCTGAAGTTTGTTTGTAGTTTTAAAGGGTTTAAGTGCCATGCAGACTACAAATGAGCGGCTTTGCACGAAGGAAGCCTGCCTGATCCAGGCCCATCTTTACTTGCAGCCCCAACACGTAGGTATATAGGCTTAGAAATCCTATTTTCCCCCAGAATGAGAGGAGACCCTGGGAAAGAAGAGACCAAGTTGATAGCTCTCATTTACTTGACAAAGTCAGTTGGATTGTCTACAGCTAATACCCCTGTTTAAGGGGAAGTGGAAAGGCAAATGAAACAATTCGACTGTGGTACTCAAATCAAATACACAAGGGAATGTATGCTGGGGGAGGGTCTGAATATAGATAGGATATTAATAATCATTTTTACAGATATATGCCCCGTACAGCAAGTTCTTCATTATAATCAAAATAGAGCTTTCTAACAGTGTGGTGAAAATAATACACACGAGCCTAATGATAATAAAAACAGTAACTATCAATTTTACTTACTCTAACACTTAAAACAGTTATGTTTGGGTCATGACCTATGATAGGTAGGCAGTGCACAGTTTCCATGCTTCTGTGATCTAGAGAGAGCTGGGCATTTTAATTCAGGTATAAGAAGAGGCACAGACAAAGTTAACATCTAGGATCTCATAAAAGCAATCTATCTGGATACTCAGGAAACCCCTGTGGTCCAGGGCAGCTGTACCTTTACTGCCTCTTCTCTGAAAACCCCAGATTCCAAGGCTCCAGACTGTATAGAACTCTCTAACTTACACCTCTGTGTTTGATACACACAAAATTGAGTAAGAACACACAAGAAAAAAAATGCTTAGAGAAGCCTTCGGTTTGTAAATGCTGCCCTGAAGTCAGACCTAGGGCTTTTTACAGTGTGTCAAAATAATTCACTACTATGAAGTTTCTAGCTACTCAGAAAAGCTAGCTTTAAAAACGTTTTTAAGGAGAAACTCTCCCCCCCCAACAAACTTTCTTTCTGTGGGACAAGTCGAGCAAGAGTCACAGAGTGCTGCTACTTCAAAGGTTTTGGGTAGGGAAAATGAGTGTGCAGTTCCATGGAGTTAAACACTAGCCTGGAAATTATAGTGTTTCTCAGTTGTTTTTATTTTTAAAATAATATAAATATATTATGTTCAAAAAGTCTTCAAATTTATCTTATGGAGACTGTTCTAATGACCAGTGACATGCTTTTTAATTTTCAACAAAGGTTCCAATTCCTACATCGGACCTCCACTGTGAGAAAGAAGGGAGGCGGCTGCCACTGAACTTGACATATACCCTGAGGCAACATATAGAACTGAGGCAATGGTGGAACATTTACTAAAGAAAAGTTTTGAGCACAGTGAAGTGACTGAAGTGATTGAAGTGTTATAGTAACAACATCAAATCAATAAAGGCAACTGTAAAACTCTACATCCTGTTTGGCTTTGAAAGAAAAAAATAAGAAAAAGGAGAATGAATTTCCTAAGCTCTTCAATACTTCTTCAATTAAAAACACCTAGCTTAGGAACCAATAGGTACCTCTGTAGATGTTATCTACTAAGAAAAACGTTATTCTGGACAAGCTACAAAAACTTCAAAAGCCCCAGGCAATATTCTAAATAACACTCGATATTACAATATGTTTTATCTGTAACATAAAATGCAGCTATCTTCCCAAATACTGACCTTGAGAAGCTAAACATTTTAGAATGCTAGGAAAATTATAACATACTCTACAATATACACATTACATTTTCTATACTGTTCAATAAGAGTTTCAACAGAGTATCACTAATAAAGTATTAGAAATGAAGAAAGAATGGGGGAGGCATGCAACTCACAATTTGGAGCAGTGTTCTATGTGATCTAGAGAGGGTTACTCTGCTAGTAGCCTTATGACTGATAAGATAACCCAACAGCCTCTGTCTCAAATTGCTTACTGTGTGAATGAAGGTCATGCCTTCATTCCTGTTTGTATCTCCAGGCCCTAATGTAACATTTGGCATATCAAAGACATTCAGTAAACATTTCCAAACTTGAATTTATTTGATAGTTGTCTGTTATAAAAAATTTAACAGTGAATGTAAATCTTGGTAGTGGTCAGGAATAGAAGAAATTGTAGTGGAAATGATGCCCCACAGTGGGACATCTGAGAACATTTTGTTTATAGGGCAGGAGAGATGGCTCAGCACTTCAGAGTACTGGCTGGTCTTCCAGAGGACCTAGGTTCAATTCTGAGCACCAACATGGTACTTCACAACCATCTCTAACTCCAGTCCCAAAGGATCCAATACTTCTGGCTTCCATAGGCACCAGACACCCACATGGTGCTCAGACACAAATGCAAGCAAAACACTCACACACATAAGAGAAATAATTTTTAAAATGTTTACAGTGGCTGTCTCATGACAAATTAAAACGTCTTTGATGAATTGTCAATAGCAGATTTCTTAGGAGGACTAGCAAATGAATAGGAATGTTGTTAAAATCAGAAGCACACACCACCTCTTAGTTTCTATGGAAATCCACTTCTGTTTTCACTATACAATCAAAGCACCTACCAAGTACATGACAAACTTGAGCTTTTCAAGTCCTACTGAGCCCCTGCTAGCAGCACAGCAGCCATTGCAAGTATGCTGGTCACACTAAGGCCTCTTTGTAACTGGCTTTCCTCGTTCTCTTTTGATTTTCTTTCCTTGGTAAACACAAAGCAAATGCTATGCCAAATAACAAAATGTTCTGAAGGTAAATGCTGTTCTTTCCAGCCTCATTTCACTGATTAGATGATTCCTAATATCTGCAATACAGCAAGGACTTCTGCATACTAAAACCTGGAGTGTTTCCTCTAAAATAACTCATTTTTAGAGAAAAAAAAGTTGTTTCTTGGCCCATTAAAACAGCAGCCTACCAGGATCACAGATTGTTTCCCTAGTTACAAAACTCTGTGGATGATATATATTTATAACTTTCAGAGTAAAGAGAGACGGGGTATATAAAAGGGGCAGACAGCATCACTATCTAGTTCTATGATTTTATATACTACGCTATCTCTTTATTTAGCTTTGAGATAGGAACTGAGTATCTACTCCATGCTGGATGGACAGAATATTCTCATATTCTCTCTCTCTCTCTCTCTCTCTCTCTCTCTCTCTCTCTCTCTCTCT
>NW_021604760.1:3828751-3854610 GCF_004785775.1 Grammomys surdaster | reverse complement strand
TCTCTCTCTCTCTCTCTCTCTCTCTCTCTCTCTCTCTCTCTCTCTCTGTCTCTCAACACTGGCCTCCAACTTTTGATCTTCCTGCCTTAATGTCTCAGATTACAGGTATGCAGCACTACCCTTGGCTTTAACAAGAGACTATTTATAAAGAATAAGTTGCAAACTTAGAGTTAAACTACCTCAATTAAGGAAAATTCCATTTAATGAAATACATATTTTATGATATTTAATTTGTGTATGTGTGAGTGTGTATGTGTGTGTGTGTGTGTGTGTGTGTGTGTGAGAGAGAGAGAGAGAGAGAGAGAGAGAGAGAGAGAGAGAGAGAGAGAAAGGGAGAGAGAGACTGGTAATAGATAGAAGGCAGGGCCTTGTTCATCCCTGGTAAGACATCTACCATTGAGCTATACTCCACAACAATATTTAATTTTTAATGTAACAAAGGAATAGTAATCTCCCATCAGAGTTGTTTATTCTAAATTGCTCTAGTGTTAATGGTACTAAAATATTAGTTGACAAATTAATGACTGAAAGGGCATATCTGCTTTACCAACTAGTAGTAGGCTAAAGGCATTACTGCACCACCAGGTAGGTATACAGTTCAGCAGAATAGTATTTACTTTAAGAGAAATGGCAACTTTCCCACCACTGTGCAGAGATGGACAATGTAACATTTTTTTAACCAAGCTGTTTACTAAGTATCTTTTACTTCAGATTAGCCCCTGGGTCATTTTGACTAAGTTTCCTTACTTTTTTTTTTTTTTAACAAAAAGAGAGTCAAGAATTTGACTCAGCTGGTAGTGCTCATCTACCTTCAAAGCCTAAGGTTTGACCCCCAGAACCCCATAAACTGAGCATAAACCGAGCATAAGCCTGTAGTCCCAGCAGCATGAAGGTAGGCTCACAAAGATAAGAATTTCAAGACTCTCACTGACTACATAGCAAGTTCAAGGCTAGCCTGGGATATGTGAAATCTTGTTTAATATTTTTAATTTATTAATAAAATTGAAAAGAGGAAATAATAAAATGAAGGAGGAAGATGACAGGTAGCTTGTTATTAGAACCCTAAAATCATTCTCCACATTGCTACTGAAAAAAAAGAAAGAAAAAGTCTTACTGCGACTTCTTTACATCTGTCAGTGACTCTTGAGTGCTGTGATAAAATCACAGCCCAGCCACAGGTCACTGTGCTGATTCTGCCTATGTTTTCCACCTGCTCTCCTCCCTGCAAGCAGTTCTGTTGTTTTCTGCCAACCATCATCCCAGCCTTCCTCCTCTTGGCTTCCTACATTCAGAAAGTATTTCTGAAATGAATGTATATATTTTCACTATGCAGAAGAATGGATGCTTAGAATTTCAAAAGAGATTAGATACCAAATAAATCAAAGATACTCTTCAGAGCAATGGCTGAGCTTAGTGGTAGAGTGCTTGCCTGGCATGCCTAAGGCCTTGGGTTTAATCTCCATCACTAAAAGTAAAAAGATTCCTTTTTGCAGATGAGGATATTGAGGGTGGTCCTGAGAAATCAAACAATTTTCAAAGCTCACAAAATCAGAGCATGTGGAACTAAAATCCAAGATGCCTGCTACTTATGAAGTTAACTTCATAAATGACAAAAGTCGCCAAAGAATTTGTTCAGTATATCTCTTCAAAGAAAAATTAAACTTAGTATTTTCTTCTCAAAGAAACGGAAAAGATATTTGCCATGTGATCAGGCAATTGCACCTCTCGGTGTATATCAGAAAGCATTAAAAAAAAAAGCATTAAAGCAGGGCCTTGATTACACATTTATGTACACCCATTTTTTTTAAATTTTTTTATTGGATGTTTTATTTACATTTCATATGTTGTCCCCTTACCCCACCCCCCGGCCGCCCGGGGACCCCCCAATCCCGTCACCCCTCCTCCTTCTTCTCTGTGGATGTAACCTCTATCTACCCCCCCACTCCCACCTCCCCACCCTCAAAATTCCCACACCCTGGGGCGTCCAGCCTTCATGAGGTCAAGGTTCTCTTCTTCCACCTATGCCCAGCAGGCCCCTCCACTCTTACATATTCAGCTAAAGCCCTGGATCCCTCCCTAGGTGCTCCCAGGCTGGTGGTTTAGACCCTGGAAGCTGTGGTTGGTTGGTATTGTTGCTCTCCTCATGGTGCCACAAATCCTTTCAGCTCCTTCAGTCTTCACTCTAACTCCTCCATTGAGAACCCCATGATCAGTTCAATGGCTAGTTGTGAGCATCTGCCTCTGAATATGTCAGATGTACACCCATATTTATAGTAGCCAAAGGTTTATAAACAACTCAGGTAACCAAGTATTCATCGACAAGTGAATCATACCCCGCCCCCACAGAGGCGACATTGTTTACATTATTTAGCTTTAACAAGAAAGAAAAATTTAACATTTGAGTAAAACTTCAAGACACCATGCTAAGTGAAATAAGCTAGTCACAGAAAGACAAGCACTATATAATTCCACTTATAATATGGTTCATCGAGATAGAGAATAGGATGGCATTACCACACACTGAGAAGAGAAGAGAAAAGGGAGCCACAGTTTGGGGAGATGAAAAAAGCTTTGGGGATGGAGAGCAGAGAAAGCTGTACACACTATAGATGTACTTAAAGTCACTGAGTTGCACATTTAAGGTGGTTAAGACCTAAACACTATGATACATCTAACAAAGGAGAAAAGACTGCTTTTTCCCTGCAGTTCCCAAAGCAGGGTCAGATCTTGTCTTGCCCTATTCCTATAACGCTTTCTGGGATCTTAGCCTATTTACTGGGCTTTGAGAATGATACCCCTACTTTGACTGATTCAAATAAGAACATGAAGGACAGTTTCAGCTCAACAACACCCACTCTTGGTGTCTTCCGTGCTGACTGCATTCTGTGAATTTTGTGAAAAAGAAAAGTCAAGAGAGGTTGCAGAGCTCTTGAACTTGGGTTGGAAAAGAGACTGAAGCCAGCACCCATGCCAATCTGGTCCCAGTTCCTATTTCTTCTCTTTCTACCTTTTGGTAAGTTGTGTTTTTAACATCAGTATGAATCTGAAAAACCATGGGTCAGAGGTGCCAAACTCCACCTCTGCTCTTGTTTGCTTGTTGCTGATGACCTGCTCTTACAGGCATCCATGTCAAGCTAGGTACATTTCACCTCACCACAAGGGGAGCACTGTTGTAGTTAAACCAGTCAATGAACCAAGGGCAGAGGAGTTCCTGGACAAGGTTCCCATCCATTCTATTTCCTTATCCTTTTCCCACACCCGGCGCATCACAGTGAAGACTGACCTCTCTGTGACCTCACTGTCTATGTTGGCTAGACCAGCAGTGGTGGAGGATGTAATGGGAGGTGTGTCTCAAACTTCTCCAGCATCGGAAAAATTTGTGTTGCTTTTGAAAATTCATTCTAGGCTTTTATAGTGTTTTAGAGATATTGTATATCTCATAAGTTCTCACCTTTTCCTCTTTTATTATTAAGAAACTCAAGATAAAAATCATTTTGTCTCTCTGTGTGTATGTGTGTGTGTGAGTGTATGTATGTGTGTGTGCAGGTTCATGTGTCTGTGTGTAAATGTGGAGGGCAGGGAAGGACATTGGCTAGGTTGGCTGGCTGGCTGGCTAGGGAGTTCCCAGAATCTACCTGCCACTCCTTAACACCCCAGTGCTGAGTTATACACACATGGGACCACAACTGTCTTTTATATGGGTGCTAAAGAGTCAAGCTGAAATCTTTGTGCATGCTTGCATAGGATCCACTGAGCCATCTCCCCAGTCCTAAAGGTCAATATTTTAAATCAATCTTAATAAAGGACACAGACTATCATTGCATGGACTTTAGATATGGTTCTCATTTATTTTTAATTGTGTGTCTGTGTGTCTGTGTGTGTGTGTCTGTGTGAAACAAAAGAGAGAGAGAGGGAAAGAGAGGAGAGAGAGAGAGAGAGAGAGAGAGAGAGAGAGAGAGAGAGACTTATTTCTATTCCAAAATCTAGAAAATACAGATTGACAACCATAACTGAATAGCAGCATTCTTTGTCCTCATATGCCTTGAGAAACTAACAGTTGTTGGTAGTTCAGGCCCTCCCAGAACAAAATCTCAGGTTTGGTTTGGTTTTCTAGTTTCTCATTCACGAGTTCATGGAATCCTCACCAGATCTTTTGAATAAAGTACGGCTGATGATATTTGTGGTTTACAGAGTAGGTTAGAGAGGCTTGCTAGAGAAATTGACCTGCCCAAAGTCACAAGGGGTAGAGACCAGAGTCCACAATCCAAAGGCAGCTTCCCATCTCAGGCTGCTGTCGTCCTCCTTCAGTGTCCTGAAAATTATCCCTTGCTGACTAAACATGCAGGTACAATTCTAAATACTAGCTTGGACTTTGTTTCAATAATTCAATGTTTTCTTACTTCCATTGGGTTCATTAACAATAGGTCTCTTTTCTCAGGCTTCTTTCAGACTTTGGTAGCAGACATAGTCACATGCTCTCTCCCTGGTCCTGCAGAGTAGCCTTTGCATGATGCAATGAGTCTGGCACTGGGCTAGGGGTTAATCCTTTACCAGCTGTGTGGCCAGCTCCTTAACTCTGCCATCTTCAGTTTTATCATCTGTAGAATATGGTAGCTGGACACGCTGGTGAGTTCCCCTTCAGTTCTCTCCTCCCTGGTGACCCCAGCAGTTCACTTAGGTAACATTCTGTTCAGTCTCTTGAGACTGTTGTGTTGTGTGCCCAAGATGAGACGGATGGGTTCACATGCTTACTTTTGAATATGATTACGGGCTGTAACAAAAAAAAATTATATTTTAAGAAATTTAAAGTCCACATTCTTTCCTAATGAAGACATCACAGGCTAAAGCTTTGAAGGGAAACTCTAAATAAATCAGATATTCTATTGAGCTGTTAACTAATTGTTAACAGCTAGAGTACTTCTCTACAGCCTGTTGAGCTCTCGTGTCCATGTAGTGGGAACGGCACCTATCCAGTAAGGAGGTCAAAGGTGATCAGCATGGCACCCTGTGAACTGCAAATCCAGTCTCTCTTAACGCTTGCAATTCTCCCTTGTGATAATGGTCTCTCTAGCAACAGCATACCCCGACTCTGTTTACTATCAGAGCACTGAGACTGTGAAAAGTAGCTAGTTTCTGTATTTATTCATCAATTTACAGCTATCTATTGATGGTCTACTCTGGGCACTTTGTAGAGACATATACAAGGACGAATAAAATAACTGCCTGTATGAGTATGTAAATAACTGATAGCTGACATATTGAGCTTTAGGTGAGAGTCAGATGTTATTAGAGAGCACAGGGGCTTTTGACCAAATCTGCCTGAAAAGAATGAAAAGCAGCATTACGTTAGCTTCTTATGGGGCAATCATCAGGGACTTCTGGGTAGATGGAATCAGAAACTCTCTCTCTCTCTCTCTCTCTCTCTCTCTCTCTCTCTCTCTCTCTCTCTCTCACACACACACACACACACACACACACACACACACACACACACACGAACACATAAACACATGTGGTATGTCAGAACGTGACAAAAGAAGAAAAAGAAAAGAAAAAAACAGGCATTGTTTGTGGTTAGGATGAGAAGACAAGAGGGAGAGAATGAGCAAACGGGAAATCTGAAAAAGAAAGCCGATGAGAAAAGTCAGTGTTACAATGTTACATACCAAGTTGGGGGAAAGCCTGAGGGGTTTCCAAGAGGTAACGATGGAAAGAAACTCTCCAATTTGGATACTCTTGGCTACTAGTACTTCAGTAATCTCAGTGCACAGAGGCTTCAGTACAACTTGAACAGAAGAAGCGGCTTCATTTCGCCAAGTCATTTAGAGATCCACATTCTCCCATCTTGAAGCTCTCTTGCCTCCTGGACATTGTCCAGCCCTTATACTCAAGGTTAGGTCCTCTCTTTAGCCATTGTGAAGGGCTAAGGCCAAGGCAAATTTCATTGAAACAAGTGACATAGGAGTTGTGTGCCACTCATGTGTGACTGAGAAGTTAATCACATGCCACGTACTTCCCTTAAAGGAGGGGTGATAAGTGTCTACTATCTACTATAAACACTTCATTCATAGATCCAAGACAAAAAGACAGATTGGGGATTGGGAAGAGGACAATACATGCCCAAACATGCTTGTGGGGGGGCCTTATTAATTGCTAGATTTAACTTTGCTTATAAAAGTCATCATTTGTAATGCTACGTTAATCTTTCAAATGCTGGTGTTAATTGGCTAGCTTTAAAAAGTCATTGGTTGATCTAGGACTTACACAGGGAAGTTGATAAAATAGAAATATATGCTTTTCTTTCAACTTCTCATTTTTTCACAACTTAGAACAAATTGATTATCAAAGCCTACTGCGATTTTGAACGGCATCTCTAATCCTTTCCGGCTTTGGTGTTGGTGTTCTCCTTTCTATGTCAGTACCTTGCAAGAAGATTAGAGTTCTATTTGGGTCAACAAAGCAGAATTCCTGGAAGAGCTGACTATTCTCAAGGCATAAAGCCAAGCTACATGGAACGTCAGGCTCGCCACGAGGTTAGCAACCCAGCTAGAGTCACCGTTCTTGATTAACACCGAAGTTACCTGAATGCAAACCAGTCCGGTAGAAACACTGATTGATATCTGAGTACTGCCATAACTGGTGTCATCTTAACATCATTGAGTCAATCATTAGGTTGAAGGACATGATGGAAATGGTACTATCAGGGCAGAGAGAGCCTCTTCTGCTTTTCTAGGTAGGAGCTTAGACACCAAGGGATGTGTGGAAAAGCTTTATTCCTGAATTGTTCCTGTTGATCAAACTCCTTGAAAACTACTGTCAGTGATGCCTCTCCATTGCTTTCTGTTCTCTGTGCCATTGTGTTAGCTTTGGCTGTGAACAAAATACCCGAGAGGAAAACTTTAAAAAGTGCTTTATTTTGATTCATGGTTCCTTAGCTATTGCTCCATAGGCCTTGGTTCTGCCACCGCCTTGGGTGGCAGATGGTCGGGGTAAGGGATGGGAAGATGGGAGTGATGATGGGGGGAACGTCAAGAAGAGGCTACTCACTTCATGATGCCAGGACCCAGAGAAAGAGAAGCCTAGGATAAGACATATCCACAAGGAAAGTCCTCCAGTGATTTGTTTCCCTAAATCTAGGCCTCATCCCCTTCCAGAACCTTCCAAACAGCACCACTAGCTAGCTAGGGGAATGTAGCAGAACATTCCACATCCAAACGTAAGCACACCATCTACTAAATCTTCTCCTGGTTTGCAGCTGAGCGTCAGCTTAGGTCTTCACCTTTGCCAGCCCCAGCCGCTTTGCCTTCGTTACTAGGGTGAGCTTCCTAATCACATTTTCTTTCTTTCTTTCTCTAGATAAATAGTTATGATGAGTTCCCAGTCTTTCAAATGAAAGTTTAAATCGCTCATAAATGTCTCCTCAATCTTGCCGTAACCTGACTTTCTTACCTGTCCTCTAGCTAAGTCAATACAAACTAATCGGCCACTGTCAGACGCTTCTATACATTACCTGGAGAGAAATGACCTGTTTGTTCTTCTGTTCTTCTCCTGTGTGACAAATGTGTATTCTTGGTTCGTTGCCAAATACCATTTGCTCTTTTTCTAGCCTTCATGGCTCTATTGTCATACCCATATAGACCTGGTCACTACTTCACTACTGTCATATATATATATATATACATATATATATATGTATATATATATGTGTGTGTGTGTGTGTGTGTGTGGTGTGTGTGTGTATACATACATATATGTATATACACATATGACCGTTCAGCTTTATATCTTCTTCCACCTTTGGACTAAAGCTTCTTAAACTAAGGCAACAATAACATCATATTATTCTCTATCCCTAGCTCTTAGCATGTCAAAGTATTTAGGACAGGGCTCAATATGATGGAGACAATTTATGCATATTGCATGAATGTTTCTTATCTTCTAATTGAGGAAGTTAATGCTTGCAGAGGCTAAATAATTTGTATAAGGTCACATGGTATGAGCATCATTAAAACCTAAGGTGGACTCTGAAATGCATGGTATGTTGCTGACTATATAGACATATGCAAGGTCACTTTTGTAGTGGCATTAACCTATATCTTTACATCGGAATAATAAATTACAGACAGTGCATAGGAAACACAGTTACTGACTGCTTACAAGGCCTGACTTGCTTAGCATGATGGGTTATTCAGATCACGGCAGTGTGGTGGGAACCTCTTGTATTTATCTGAAGTTCCTTTTAAAACATTTTTATTGATCTTTTGTGAGTTTCCCATCATGCACCCCAGTCCCACTCATCTCCCTGTTCCCTCATATCTGCCCTTTGCCCTTGCAACCTTCACAAATAAAATACACACACATAAGTAAACAAACAACAACAAAAACAAAGCACAGAGAACATCGTGGAAGCTGTAGTGTGTCACAGTGGGTTTCACAGTGTATCCCACTGTCCACATATTTTTACTTGTAAACATTCATTGCAACAAGTCAGTGGTTTGTTTTGAGATTTCTGGCTTTTGTGACACAATCAATATTGGATTCTCATTGGGAGTCCTTCTGGTCATCCTGTTGTCCTATATTATGGAGATATTGCAGCTTTGGGACAGCAGGAGTGGCTCTTACATTTGTCCACTCACTCACAGCTTATATAGATTTTGGGGTGGCCCAATTCTGAGCTGTGGATCTGAGCCTGTGTGGTAGCTGACCTAGTCAGTCTGCCAGCTCACCAAGGCTTGTTACCCAGCATTGCTCTGGCTAGGCCATTCAATGCAGCCATTAGCAGGGGGCAGGGTCAGCTCTCCTGCTGTCATGATCCAGATGGTTCATCTGCACCTAAACCTCTAGAGTCAGCTCTACTGTGCTGCTCTAGAGTTAAGGTGTGCTTGCTCTCCCAATTGATGCAGCCTGTGAGGGGCTGGGCCAGCTCTTCTGCTCTTCCACCCTCATGGCTGGCTCACCAGTGCCTTTGCCATCAGGGCCAGCTCGACTGTGTTGCTCAGGCAAAGTACAGGGCTTACTTTTCTGATTGCTTCAGTCACTGGGGATTGGGGGCAGGGCTAGCTCTCCTGGCTACTGCTGGTGGCAAGATCAGGGAAAGGAAGGACCTTCTCTCTCTCTCTCTCTCTCTCTCTCTCTCTCTCTCTCTCTCTCTCCCTCAAACACACACACACACACACACACACACACACACACACACACACACACAGCTCTCCAGCCCAATGGGGGCTGGTTCACACCCTCCAACAAGGCCAGCTCTACTGTGCTGCCCAGATGAGGGGCAGATGAGGGTCAGGGCCCACTCTCCCCAGTCCCATGACCCCAGGGGTCAGCTTTTCTGACTGCTTCGGGTGGGTATCCCCTCCCCCCAAACCACCTCTTATCTGAAGTTTTTAAGATTTATTTACTTATTTAATGTGCATCAGTGAGATTTTGTTTTTGTTTTTTGGTTTGTTTGTTTCTTTGCCTATATGTATGTCTGTGTGAGGGTGTGGAATCCCCTGGAACTAGAGTTAGCTCTGAGCTGCCATGTTGGTGCTTCGAATTGAAACTGGGTCCTTTGGATGATCAGCTAGTGCTCTTAACTGCTGAGCCATCTCTCCAGCCCCCTTATCTGAAGTTCTTAGCCCTTGACAAAATGTCATTTCATTCTCACAGCAGGTCAGTGTCCTGTTTTATAGGTGTTATAACTGGGTGGTGGCAACAAAGCCTGGTACCAGTTGAACTAGGACTAGAATACTAAACTTTTATTTAAGTATTTAACTATTATTCATCATCAATATCAACATCATCATCACCTAAGCCATTCTCTTTGGTTTATTTCTAGGTGAGGGTACCATGCCAGGTGGAAGTGGGAACTGGCCCACAAGGCCTGGGTTAAATGCCACAGGCCGTGTAGACGAAAAGCTTATCCCTAGTCTATGGAAAGTAAACCAGAACTGCAAAGCTTGTCTAATACCAAGGACAGCCTCGGTAAGATTCCTCCTAGCAGTGCTGCGTCAACTGACTAGCTGCTAAGTGCACAAGTAAAGCCAAAATCATAATTCAAAATAAGATGTGAGAGTCCTCTAGCCTTTAAATGTAAAGGGTCTTATTAGTTGGTTAGATCTTTTCATCAAGGCAAGTTATAGAACTCAGGATTCTTTTTAGACTTCTTGGCTGGATAGGATTGGGGTTTGTTTGTTTGTTTGTTTTTAATCAGGTGAGCAAAGTACACAATTTCCAGTAAGTAAATTATTACACAAAATATTCTAAATTACTTAAGAGACACAAAGCAAACACATTTAACAATAACAACAACAACAGCACAATAACAAAAAGTGTAAGTCTAGTTGTGTGTGACGTTTTCCATTTAAAGAGATACTCCCTTAAAGGCCATTGGTCCAAGCTCTGCACCAAAGACTGTTCTGATAATTAAAACGAACACATAAAACAAGTTTGACGGTGAACTATCCAGATGACATGGTCATAAAGAGTCTGGGTTAGTAAAATAAGAGGGTCATTGGTAGGAGGACTTCACAGACTAGTTACTAACATGCCCCTCCCCCGTCATCAAATGTTCAGTTCATTTCTTGGGGGTAAGGGGTAAAGGGGACTGCTTTAGACTTTGTACTATCCAGGCTTTGCCAGAATATTTATAAATTAGGAACGTGGCGATCAAATTAGAATGCTAAAATATCAATTCTTTAAAGGAACTGTATTCTTGTGGGAGCCCACCCTGCAAGAATACAGTTCCTTTAAAGAATTGTTTGGTCCTCTATATAGAACAGGGCCACTCTCTTTTCTTCTAAACTCAGGACGAAAGCCTTATCTCATTGAAGTCTCTGTGACATTTTGCTCCGTCTTGATTTAATGCACCAGAGAGGATCTTTAACTCTCAGTCTACATCAGTGCAAATAAAGGTTAAATCTCTCACCAACCATCATGAACTAGTCTAATAATTCACAAGAGGCTCTGGAAAAAGAAACCGAGAAAGCAGGTGTGCAGGCGTGATTCAAACATGCAAAACCGGCATGACTGCAGGCAAAGGCACTATAATCTTCCCATCTCTAAGAGCCTGCTGCAAGCTCCGCAAGCAGGGAAACTTCCCCTGCGCCAAAACCCGGATCCCAGGAGCCGGGCCTAGCAACTCGGAGGCGGTTCTGCAGCCGGGAGTCCCGACCCGAGCTTGCGCTGAAGGCCGGGGCTCCCATTGGCCACAAGCCGTGGGGGAGGAGGAGACAGCGCGGAGAAGGAGGAGGGGACGCCCGAGCCTGTCCCTGCCCCCTCCGGCCCCTCCGCCTCGTGCGTGGTTACTATGCAAATTGCAGCGATTGCGGAAATAAACAAGGGGGTAGGGAGAGGAAAGAGGGGCTGCTGAAAGGATCGCAACTTCTGCAAAGTCTCTTTCAAGCACACCAGGCAGATCCAGAGAGAATCTGAGAAGCAGCCAGCTCGGGTTAGATTGGATCGCTTTCAAAGACGAGAGAGAGAGAGAAAGAGAGAGAGAGAGATCGCGAGAGAGGAAGAGAGGGAGAGAGGGAGGGAGAGAGAGAGAGTGGGAGAGAGAGGGACAGAGAGAGAGAGAGAGAGAGAGAGAGAGAGAGAGCGCTCTGCCATCCTTGGTAGAAGCCTTTTGATTTGGAGTTAAAAAAAAAATTATCCAAGAAGCCTGCAATTGGCCAGCAGCTTAAAAAAAATCTCTTCCGGGTTTTCAACGGTTCCAAGTTTATTTAGCTATTTTTTTTAATGCAAAAAAAACAGGGACAAGCGATGAAGCAATTCGTCTGAGCATTTTAAAGTTTCTCACGTACTCTTTTTACATTGCAATGGTACGTGGTACATCTTAAACTTTCTATTTTACATTTATAGATATGCGTTATATAAACAACGGTAGAATGGTTATGCTTAACGGTTAAGACTTTAAAATTTTTCTAGCTCGGATATTCACTTAAGTGATTGCTGGGTAAATGTCTATTGTGATGGTTTTCTTTTAAAGATGCAGCTTTGTGGATGGTGTTTTTGTTACGTGCAGCAAAGATCGGGTTCCTTTTTCTTTCTTTCTTTTTTTTTTTTCAGGATTTGAAAAAATTGCTGAGCTTAACAGATTTCTTTCCTCCTAGCGCTTGCTCCGTTCCAGAAAAGGGGGGAGGGGGAGGGGGATCCTGTACGTGCTCTGCTCTGTTAAAGACGTCTGGCCTCTGCTGCAGTCAACCTAACCCGAAAAGAAATGTCTGGACCCGAGAATAATTGACTATTCGATCCTCTAATCAATGGGACAACATGCGAGATTGACAGAAGTTCTATCCAATCACGACAAAGCTTGGGCATACAATGGTTCGTAATAGCCATAGGGGGCGGGGCAAAGGAGATCTGAAGTTCTCTGCAGTTCTGAAGGGGATGGTGTGTAGTTCAAGCTGTCAAAGATACTAGCGCTTCCGGATTTAACAATTACAATAGAAAAGAAGGGTGGTTTTTTGGTTATTGTTGTTTTTAGTTTAAAGGAGAAAAAAGGCTGTTGGGGGTTGCATGGATCCTGTGTGGCTTTTAACTTTGCTGTTTTGGAAAATTCTGCTACAGTAATATTTAACCTTGTATTAGTTGTTATTTTTAGCACTCAGGGAAGTTGGTAACTGGTAGAAGGAGCGGCGATTTAGCTTCTTTGAGAAATATGCCTCAATTTGGGACTGCACTAAGTCCTTCAGAACTTCTCACTAATTCTTTTAGAATCTTTGATGTATCAAAGAAAGACAATGCTTCATAGGTAGATGGACAACTGATCTATAGATTTGAAAAGGAGGAGGGAGGGACTGGATTTTCCTGAATTCTACTGTTTCGGATTATGGTCAGTAGCAAGGAGCATATTAAGAACCGCCAAGTTTACATTTCTTTGTGTTACCACAACAGCCCTACTGGTGGGTATATCCATGGAAGAAAACTGACTCTGGTTAGCTGCAGTCTGGCCTCCTGTTCAAGTCCTTGCCATCTGCATGGTGGAAACCAGCTGCCTTAGTTTGTCTTGGGGATGTAACTTGCAGCCTCAGGTTCAAATCTATCAACCGCCTCCTAATTCTGTAGGGAATACATGGAAAGTAATATGGATTCTTTACTTTTCAATGTGGAGTTAATTCTCATCCAACCATTTCCTGAGGCTTTGGGCCTTCCAGACAAACCTTGTTCAGACACTTGATGTGAAAACTCACTGTGTGCTCAACTCATCAGCATGATTCAATTTGGGATTATATGGACATAAGAGAAATCTGCACACAAGTGGCCAGCAAGTAAAAGGAAAAAAAAAATCAGTGAAGACAGATGCTGGAAAATGCTAGTTAAGAGTTAGTCTTGGTGATAACTACAGAGCAAATGGTATTGTCACTTAGGGGTCCCGGTCATTTTCACTACTTTGGGCATTAAAATCTAAATCACATTAATACAATTTCCCAACTAAATAGAAAGGAGAGGTATTTCAGATGTATGTAGAAGTGAAACTTTATTGACGTAATTTATACATCTAAGAGGATTTCACTAAAGCTGGCAAGGTAACGTTTCTGCAAATAAAACAGTAAATGCAAGGCTGGGCTCTGTGCCAGGCAGAATATGGATAGCAGAGAGCATGGCAGGAACCTCTTTTTTGCAAAGACAATCCGGGTTTCAAGGCAGCCTCCTACCACTTGCAGAATAAACGGTTGGAGTAATGTTTCCAATAAGGCTTTACCCTTTCTAACAATGGGTCACTTATATGATTGCAATAAACTAGTTTTCATATATCACCTGTGTTTCCTACACTCTCTCTTCTCCCTTCTCTTTGCCCCTCCCATCCCTCCCCCCTCTTTCCCAGATCTTCCTTCCTCTCCCTCTCTTAGTATCTCTGTGAACTCTAGACAAGGATTTACTTTTGCAACCTAGAAGAGAGGAGAAAGTTAGAAATGCTTTTTATCCCGGGTCTGTCCTCTAAGGAACATCTGTTTCTTTGTGTGTTTAAATTTATGCCTGTTGGAGAGAAAGTTACCAGAAGCCATTCTGTAACTGTAACTCTTCTACGGTATTTTTCTCAGTCTAGTTTGCAAAGGCTGTAGTTGGAACTGGGCTTTGTAGTGTTTCCCCCGCCTTCCACCCTCCTCCGGAGCGGGGGAGGGAGCGGAGCTGGCACAGATAGGAGAGAAAGCAGGAGCGGATGTGGAGGGCTTTGGTGCTGAACTTGGATCCAGCCCTTGCCTAGAGGGCGCAAACAATCGTCCCATATCCAAAAGTCTTACGAAGGGCGCCAAAAGTTACTTAAGATAATATTGCTAACCGCAGAATGCTGGAAATCGCGGGCACATCCACTGCTGCAACAAAAGAAGTTTCTAAAGTGGAAATATCAGCATTCAATTACTTTCCCCCATTTAAATAAAGAAGACATGGCGACAGGCAGTTATTTAAAAAAAAAATCCCCTTGAGAATCAAAAGTAAAATTCTTTACTGTTTTGAAAAGAGGCAGATGTGAAGTGTATCTATACACCAAAAAAAAAAAAAAAATCCAGTTTGGAAGACAGCTTCCCCAGAGCACACACACGGGACAATAACTTGTCACTGTGCCTCAGTTACATGTTGGGTCCCTCAGCCAGAAACTTCTGTCGAGGAAACTTGGAGAGTCTTGAAGTTATAGATCCCAGCAAAGGGTTTCGTGGCCAGGAATGTTTCTCTAACTCCTCTTAGCTTGGAGGACATTTCTTCCTTACTGAAAGCCACGAGGAACCAAGGAAAGGCGGTTGCTTACTTTGGGAAAATGGACGTCCTAACTAAAGGTTGAAGTTATTACTTTCCTTCAATCCTTAATATGTAATCGGAATAATATGTATTCCAAGAATATTCGAGAGCAGGGGGTGAGTGGGAAAGAATGGATTCTTGAGCATAAATAAGTTCTATACGGACTAAAGAACAAACAAAACTTTAGACTGCCGGCTGCCGCAGCAGAACATTATATTTGGCCTTCTCTAGTTGCATCCTTGCCCACCCCGGAAAAAATCTGAATGAAAGTGGTCCTGCTCCTTCACTCTCTTCTGTCCTTGTCATCTCCACCAGGGAGCAGATCCCCGGTCTGTGTGCCAGTGTCGGAATCTGGGGAGTTTTAAAGAAGGGTTGATAAATACAGAAGGCTGCAAAACTTCTGGAAGGAGAGAAGGAGAAAATGAGAATTTGGAGAAGACAGGTACACTTTTTCTCCCCCTCTGGGAGAAAAGAGAGTCTAGAGAGAAAGTGTTAAGTTTAAAAAAAAGAAAAAAGAAAGAAGGAAGGAAGGACGGAAGGAAAGAAGAAAAGGAAAGCTGGAGGAGCAGGCTTGTTGGCAAGGTGCCAAACCCTAAAACCGTCCCCCCCCCCTGCCAAAACAATACTTTAGCAAACCTAAAATAATTGCAGGAAGCTCTTTTCCATCTTGAGAACTATTACCTGGGGGAGGGAAAAGTGAGGATCCACAAAACGCACCTTTCTAGAGTGTGTCTGAGGAACAGGGACTCAGATGTTAGCCCTAGTCTAGTCCTGGGCTCCCATTTGGGGATACAAACATATTCCTTTCCTAAGGGGGCGACCCTTTCACAATTTTCCTTCTCAGTATACAGAAAAATGTCCCAGTGAAACCACTGTTGTTTCTGATGTGACAGAACTTTTCGGGGGACGTTTGTGTTCAAACCCACCAGCTCCTGAGTTCTGGGAGAGAAGAGCGGTCGCTCATGACTCTCGGCTTTCCTTTCTCCAGACACCCCCCTCCCCCGTAATCTGGGGAATCTTTGGGGTGATCTTACTATTCCCCCCCCCCGCACCCAGATTCTGACTGCTATAGGGCCGTAGCTGTAAAGTTAGCAGGCTTTTGTGCATATTACCTCTGCCGAAGACACTATTCCCACAGAAAGCTTTGCAGGAAAGATTACAATGCTTTGAGCTTTACCGCATTTCAGAGGAAGGGGGGAAAAGTTACCTAGAAGGTCTGATTTTTTACAAGAAATTTGCATACATGCAAATGTACCGCGCGCCCTTCTCTGGGGTTCCTAGGGAACCCACCCGGCGGCCCACAGGGGTGCGGGGCGCCCCGACAAAGTTGCCCCAATCCTCTACCGACGTCCGTGGAGGGCTGCGGCGCGGGTGGGGGAGGGATGGGGAGGAGGAAAAGTAGTTTTGTTTGCTTAAGCACATCCTGTGGCAGCCTATAGCCGCCCGGAGGACACGCTGAAAAACCGCTCCGCGCCGCGTTCCCGGGACCGCGTTGAGCGGGGCGGGGGCGGGGGCCGCGGGGAGGCAGCGGGCGCGGAGCAAGCGGCGGGCGGGCGGGCGAGCGAGCGGGCGAGCGAGCGGGCGGCCGTGCAAGACTGGGGACCGGTGTCAGCTCCGCAGCCGCCCCTCCCCCACCCGGCTCCCCCCACCCTACCCCACCCCACCCCCACCTCCACACCCCCCCCCCCCCCCCCCCCCCCCCCCCGCGGCGGCGGCGCGAGCGGGCGGCGGCCGTGCGGTGCGGTACAGAACGCGGCGCAGGCGGGCGCGCGGGCAGCTCGCGGGCACCCGGCCGGCCGGCGCGGGAGCGGGAAAGGGTGCGCTATGCCTTTAACGCCCGCGTACAGTAGACAGTATAGTGGAGTGTAGGGAAACTCTAGGCGGGGTTAAAGTTCAGCGCGTGGAGCGGCAAGAGCGCTGGCTGCTGCAGTTGAGCCGAGTTGGAAATGTGAACGCAAGAAGCAGGCTTGATTTTTTTTTCCTCCCCCCCCATCTCCTAGCTCTCTCCTCTCTCTCTCTCTCCCTCTCGCACCCACACTCACGCACACCTCCAGCCCGCACACAGACGTGCACGCACCCCCCGCCGCCCGGCAGTTATGTATTCTCCGCTCTGTCTCACCCAGGTAAGAAGCAGCTGCGGGGGGCGCGGGGCGGCCGTGTGCCTCGGCGGGAGCCGTGTCTGCGCGTGTTTCTGTGTGTGTGTGCGCGCGCGTGTGCGGGGGGTGGGGGTGGGGGGGCTGCAGCTTTAAGAAAGTAACTTTGTTTCCATGCGGGTGCATTCCTCCTGCTCGGCCATTTGTGTGGGCACATGGCTAATGGCGCCCTCTTATTAATGCGTTAATTAATATCGGGGAGCCGGACTGCGGAGCGCCGGGCTTTGCGGGCGGGCGCCCCGCACGTGTGTCCCCGGCTGCAGCCCCTGACACGCTGCAATCTGGACTCGGCGGCTGCGGCGCGGAGCGGAGCGCGGTGCCCGCGAGTCCTCCGCTTCCTTCCAGGGAGGGGCGGCTGAGCCCCCCGCAAACCCCGCACGCCGGCTGCACCGGGGCGCCCCTGGTTGCCGGTGTCCTCCCGCGCCGCCGCGCCCCCCACTCCCGCGCCGACGCCCCGAACTCTTACTTTTGTTTAGTGCCAGCTTTGCGGGCCGCCCCGGGGCAGCGCCCCTCGGACGCGGCGGGCGGTGCGAGCATTAGCCCATGGGCTGCGTAGACGCACGCCCCGCGCCGGCCCGGGACCTTGCTGTCCCCGTCTCCTGCCCGCGACCCCCAGGCGAAAGTTTCGGGGTCCGGCCGAGTCCACGCCGCGCAGGCCAGAAAGCCCCCGAGGCCGCGGGTCGGGCCGGGCCGGGCCGCTGCGGGCGGAGTAGGGCTCCGGCTCCAGGGCGAGCAGCGGCCAGGGCCGGATCGGCTGCCCCGCCGCCACCGCCGCCACCGCCTAGGCAATCCCGGGGCGGCTCAGGCAGCAGGACCCCGCAACTTTCCCTGAAGCCCCACTCGCAGCGTGGGGCCTGGCGCCCCTCCGCCTGCCCCTCCTGCCCGAGCCTCCCAGCCCATCCCTCCCGGTCTAGTCTGCACCAGCAGCAAGGAAACACTATTTTGCGGCTCCGGATCTGGTCCCGTTTGAATATATTATTTATTTTCTCTGACTAAAAGGCATAAAGTATCAGAGTGATTTGCGCTAATTTTTCTCTTTAAGCACGAGTCTTTATATGGCTTTAAAATGTTGCACCCTGACCAGTAATCACCTCCATGAAGTTATATGCTTCGAGCACAAGGTTTCTTCATGACTCCCTCAAAAACCCTGCTACCACTGTGTGCCTTCAAAGAGCTGGAGCTAACGGTTTACCGGGAATACTTTGGAAGGCTGGAAGAATCAGTAGCTTTTCCTCTCCACTGTAGATTCTGGATTTATTTCCCATATGACCTCCCTTCTTACTGCAGTATCTAACAGTAATAACACTGGCTATTTGATCTCAGAAGACTCTTAAATGCATCTTTTATGTGGAGATGGTCTGTTTGGGATTTAGGCCTCACATTAATAATGGATAGCAGTTGTTTTAGTTATTGTAAAAGTCCCCCCCCCCCCGCAACTTCCAAAGTTACTATTTTAGTAACTTGTGGAAGTATGGAATGAAACTTCTCCAACCACTTCTGGCAAGGTTCACAATTGCATATGGATAAGATGCAAAGTGTAAGATAATTTGAATGAATTATAGTCTGCAGTGAAAGTGCTGAGATTCAAAGGCTGAAATTCTAGCTGGCAAAAGTTTGCAACACATAGAACTTGTAGATAATACCAGCATGCTGCAATGTCGAGAAAGACCCTCATGGACACAGCGTTGTCTTCTCGAGTGAGATTTGAAAAGATAAAAGTTCTAGTCTTGGGTTGTGTGTTTCAGGAGCATACCTGCGATTCCATGCAGGCCTCAGGCACAGTCAGGTATTTAACAAAGTTAGCTTCTCTTGAGTTATTATCACGTTAAGAAAGTTTTTTTTTCTTCCCCTTTCCCCCCTCCTACACACTTGGCAGCTTTGATTGACGCATTCACTGGGCCTTCACACCACTAAGAGAAACGCTTATTTGGTGTAGTAGTTTGTGAAGAAAATGTACAATAAACAGGGAATAAAGGCTCATTTGTTTTATGAGAGGGTCTTTAAAAGTTGATTTACAATTTATTTAACTTTCTGGAATATTTATAATACGTTAGAGCCAGTTTCAGAAAGAAAAACTTGGGCCGTTTATTGCTCATTTAAAAAATAAAAAGATCCAGTAAGCATGGTGATAAATGCTGTAACTGAAAGAGTAAACTCAGCTTGCTTGTGTGCACTTTGAAGGGGCTTTACCTTGAGAAGGCCAGGCCTCTTCTTTTGACTGAGGATGGGCACATCACAACCAACTCATGTACCTGCCTAAATACTGACAGTTCAGCAGAAATTTATGAGTAAACCTTTCAAAAAAAGAAGTAGTTTCCAGCACTGCCACTATTCTGTGGCTCTTAAACTTGGCCTGTTTTCAAACAGATCCACATTTTAGATGCTGGTTCAAAGTAATGCGGCTTTGAAGCAGGGCCACAGGTTTATTTTTACTAGTGGTCTGTAACGTTCTCACCAACTATGTATGTAAAATACTACTTTTTCTCTCTTCACTATCTTTTGAAATATTACACACTTCATGGTGTTTTGTTCAGCAACATGATCTATAAGGACACACTCCCCACCCCCTTGAATCATTTATGCTTTCCTTGAACATTCCCGTAAATTTTTTTCTTTTCTTTTTTTTTTTTAAAGTTTGAATGTTTGGGGAGATATTTCTGTCAATAAGTTGATTAAGTATAATTGTCATGTGAGTAACGTTACATAGAATGCTGTGTACTTTTATTTGCATCCTAGAAACCTTTGGGGAATAATATATTGTGAATACCTCTGTTGTAAAACTGGGGACGTAGACTGTCCATGATGACTAGCTGACCTTATTCTCAGTTTTTGTCTTTTTTTTTTTTTTTTTTTTTTGAAGTGATACTATGGGCATTTGGTTGGCAGGTGAACACAAAGCTTCTGAGCGTGAACTGATGTAGTTTGCATTTTTTAAGAAGTATTTTGGGAGTTATCTTTGGGCCAAGAGCCACAACTGTTTATTTAGCGTGTTTATTATCATTAATAAGGTAAAGTCTTAGCACAGATATATTATATTTGGAGCTATTTGCACTATAAAATGGAGCTGAGTCTTCAAAATGAAAGCCTCCTTTTGGAGAAGGCTCACTGTGTAATTTAAAGTCGACTTCAGGGACTCTTTCTGTAATGCCACAGAATCATGGTCTCTAGTATATCCTGTATACATCTGGATGTCAGTCAGTATGAAATACATAAAGTTTGTGTGCTTTAGAACATTTTAAGGATGAGCTCAGAATTTGGTAATGTTTAAAGCTTTGTGGTTTGGCATGCACCTTAGCGGATAAACTGCGACTTTTCTTCCAAAGGAATAAAGATTCTCAAACATTACACAGTTTTAAAATGCTAATGGTTTATAGTAAAGAATAATATAATTCTTGTATTTTGTTCTTTCATTCCCAATTTGAAGAATGCACACATGTTAACCAAAGCGCACTACTTTTTTTTTTTTGATCCTTATTTTGAAAAAGACCAAGTTTCAAAAATGAACTTGAGCTATGGAGCCTAAAATTTGTGCAGAAAAAGGGAAAAGGCCAAGTATTATAAAAATTAAATATTCATTATATTATCATACACTTACTTTAAAGAACCCTGTTATATATAATGTTTACATTCTCGGTTAAAATTTATAAAAAATAATTAACAGTTTTAACTATTAAAATATATTACCTTTAGTTAACATTTGACTGTTTAAATTTTTAATAATATTTTGGTAGTGATACTGCCTTTGGTATAACAATTTCTTGTATCTCAACAATGTGTATATGCAGATTTCTCTAACAAACATAAAAAAGAATATATTTTGTATTTATCCACCTTAACTCTTCTTAGGAAGTCGCCAAATGTTCCTCTAGTTTCCTTATCTTCATTTATTTGAAAGTAAATAATTTATCTCGAGGGGCATTTGTGGCAGAAAGCCGTTATATAATATTGGTGTGGTCTGGTTAGTCAAGAGTTGGGTGTTCTCTCTGAGCATTTGTGAACGTTACTGTTTAACTTTTTTTTTTTAAATTTTTATACTTGAATTTTCTAACCAGCATCAACATAAGAGTCACGTATTTTTTAAAGAAAACCGGGTAGCAAAATTCAAATGTTTTAAATTCAATTTCTCTTCAAATTATCCGACTTCTAAAGAGCTCTGTAACGGTTTTCCTCGAGTCTTCTGTTTGCTGATGGGAAAAAACCTGAATTGTTATTTTTAAAAATGAGGCGACATGGTTGGTGGAGCTGACTGCTTCTGAGGGCGTTCTACAGTCCTATCAGAACACTAAATGTGTTCAGTCGCAAGAGTACTGTCACCGTGAGACACCCTGTTTACTCTTGAGCATGGAGCTTTGCTTTGTTTGGTATCCCCCCCCCCTTTTTGTTCTCTTCCCATAGTTCAGTAATGATTTCTTGGGAATAGATCTTTTATTTTAGCCAAATGAATATCAAATCTTCCCTTCTTTTCTGTAGAGACCTGACACATTTTTTTTTTCTAAAATTTTTTTGACAAATTATCTGTAACTATAATATTCAGAAACATAATTAAGATATTACTAAAACACATGAGAGGCAGATCAGAGCCTACATAGACTCTTCAGAGGGAAAGCCTTTGTTTTGACGGTAGAGATGGGTCTTACTCCTAGACTTCCATAAACATTGACTGGCACCTGACTGTTTCGAATTTGCCAATCTGGCGGCCAGGCCCTGGCTGTACTACAAATGGTGAGGTCAAGGCTGGGACAAAATTAGATATGGCCTCCTTGAAATAGGGTTAAAAGTATATATTTCTATAAAGATTTAGATACACAGTGCTTGCTGTGTAAAGGATTTGGGAAGTAGGCCGCACAATAGAATGTACCAAAATGATTAAAAATGCTTAGCAACTTTTTCCTTTCAGATCATAAGCTATGGTACTGAGAATGGATTCCCCTTCCCCTGGTTGCCTTTAGGGATTTTAAGTATGGTTTTTAAAGGTAATATAATACTTGGACCATATTTCATCTGAAATGAGGTATTTCTTTAGGGTAAGTTCCAGAGGCAAGTTGTCTCATTTTGCGTTGGCCGTATTCGTATTTTTGTTTTTATTCTTCTTCCTAGGATGAGTTTCATCCTTTCATTGAAGCACTTCTGCCCCATGTCCGCGCCTTCGCCTACACATGGTTCAACCTGCAGGCCCGAAAGCGAAAATACTTCAAAAAACATGAGAAGCGCATGTCGAAAGAAGAGGAGAGGGCCGTGAAGGATGAACTGCTAAGTGAGAAGCCTGAGGTCAAGCAGAAGTGGGCTTCCCGACTTCTGGCCAAGTTACGGAAAGATATCCGACCCGAGTACCGAGAGGATTTTGTTCTTACAGTTACAGGGAAAAAACCTCCATGCTGTGTTCTTTCCAACCCAGACCAGAAAGGCAAGATGCGGAGAATTGACTGCCTCCGCCAAGCAGATAAAGTATGGAGGTTGGACCTCGTCATGGTGATCTTGTTCAAAGGTATTCCGCTGGAAAGTACTGATGGCGAGCGCCTTGTAAAGTCTCCACAGTGCTCTAATCCAGGGCTCTGTGTCCAGCCCCATCACATAGGGGTTTCTGTAAAGGAACTCGATTTATATTTGGCATACTTTGTACATGCAGCAGGTAAGTGTAATGGGAAGAACCCCTTCTACTTTCTTGTGTGTGTCTCTTCTGCTGGCCTCTGAGAATGCTGAACCATTCCCGACCTCCCCATAGTGCAAACTTAGGACATCATCCAGCCAGTGAGGTTTCAGAGGTATACCAGAGTCAAAACTGCTTAAACAACCTGCTGCCCCTGTTCTGAGGTGCCAGCCTCATTCAGGTATAAAAGCAAAGCTCTCAGAATTCCCCACTCAGGTCACGTATGGTAAGTAATGCTGTCGGAGGTCTTGGGAATCCAATGGATGAAAAGTTGTGGTCACATCTTTTTTTTTTCAAGTCATGGTAAGAGGCTCATGATGACTCTCGTAATAAAGAGTAGGTTTTAAACTGGATTGTGACCTTATTAAAATACATTTAGTTTGTTGTTAGCTGCTTTTCTGTTGGGACTGTTTTCAACCTTCTGAGGCCTCTTGCAACCCCTGCCAAGTAAGAAGTTAGAGGCAAGGTTCCTATCAAAATGCTGGTCACTTATGAAAGAAAGATAATCACATTAATATACAAGCTTAGCAGCTTCGTGTGTGGGAGCTCTCAGTGTTCTCTCAAATGGCTAAGGGAACCCAATCAACTAAATTCTAAGCAAGTGACAGAGGGGTTAATATTAAATGTGACCAGCTGGCGTAGCCCGTCTGAATGCATTGAGAAATCACTATTGGTAATTGATCCATCGACCTACGTTGATTTGTATGAGATTCACTATTGATTTTGAGACATGTCTTTTCCGGAGCGTGCTTCAGAACTTGGAAGAGCTGAATTCAGGAATCAACTGTTGAGAGCTGGGTGAAATAATGCAGCTTTACTTTGTTCTTTTCGTCTTGTTTTAGACAAAGGCTCATTGTGTTACGTGAAAGCTCAGGTCTTGTGTAACTTGTTGACTTTTTATATGTACATATCAGTCTTGCTAGATTGCCTTCATGGCAGTTGCTCAAGCCAGATGGGAGAAAGAAAGTTGTGGAATCCAACCAGTGACTTGTTTAGGAGCACTCTTGTTCTCTCTGTCTCTGTCTCTGTCTCTCTCTCTCTCTGTCTCTGTCCCTGTTTCTCTCTCTTTATCGTGCATGTACATACACACCAGACACACACTCACCCCCCCACACACACACAATGAAGAGAAAAAGATAAAAAAGATACTGCCAGCAATGTTGGCACGATTTTGCAAAAGATTCTTAAAAAAAAAAACCAAAAACAAAAATAACAATAAAACAAACAAACAAAACTTTCAAGGAACCTGGCTAACATTCCACTCTCTGTTTTTTCAATATATGATTTAGAAAGAGAACTTTTGTTACCCATCTGTCCTTACTTAAGAAACTGGAGAAATTGACTTTGCAAGCCTGTCACATCATCATTTGTGTTGGGTTGGCAGGGGCTAGATGTGTGTGTATTTCAGAGGATGTGCTCGGAAAAACGTTTCAAATATTTGGGCTTATTGAAAATGTATATTTGATTATAAGGCATGCCTGTTGCTTTAGCCAGTCCTAGGCAGCAGAAGTTCTAAACAGTTAACAAGTGGCCTTTCCTTAATCCTCCTTAACCTTGATATTCATTTTTCTTGTCTGTAGTAAAAGCAAAGTTAAAGGATTTTTTTTCCTTCTTCATTATTTGTATGTGTTAAATGCCTGAGGGTGTTCCCAGTGCTTTCTTAGTATACCTTTTACATTGGGTATTTATCTTTGCCTATTTAAGAAAAGGCTTTATTAATGATAGTGAATGTTCTGATGGGGCAACTTAGAAACTTGAGAGTGGCAACGATTGATGTAGCATGTGTGCATGTGTGTACTTCCTCCAGAAAAGAACAAAACGGACTTGTCTGTGGAGTATATCTGTCAGTTTGAGCAAGACCCACTCTGGGCTTTTAAGTAAAGCATTTCTCTGAGAATCTCAGGGAAACTACCTTTAAAGACATTTAGCTGTCTTGCTCTTCCCATTCCCTGGTTTACCTTTCTCTGTTGGTGGGTTAGTATTGTGCCGATGCTTCCTTAAGCTAACCGGTTGCTTGGCTGGTGCGATGCTGGAAGGAAGGATGCTGCCGTAATGCCATTTGGGAGGTTGCTTAGGAAGGTTCACATTCTTACAGCTTATGAAAGATTTATTGACAGCCACATGGATCAGACTACCTTCAGTTGGTTTGGTGCTCCTCATGTATCCCAGAATCCCTCCTCAGGCCTGAATACCAGCCAAATGTCTGGCTGCCCAATCCATTGGTTTCCAGAGCACTGCAGTAATGGCTGCCCATGTGCCGGCAACAGAGGCCTTACAAAAAGAAAGTAGTAAAGGCCTTTCATCAGAATATATTTCAAATCTGACTTAAGATATTTTGAAATCTCTTATTTGTGGAAGAGAAGCTGCCAATGCCAATATGAGGTAGATTGGTCAACCTATGTACAGCTGACTTGACAAGCATCTGTTATAATGCCGAAGATTTGTAAACACTAAACAATGTTTTTACCTCCTTAAAAGTTTTGAGAACTTGCCAGTACTGGCAAGAAGCACAGACTCTGAAGTGTTCTTCCCAATCCATGCCAAAACCATTGTGGCCTTTGCACCTGTAATGCATTTTTATTTATATTTCTTTGAAAATGTTCTTTTTTCCCTTCCAAAATGCCTCCCCTCCTCTACACAGCCACCAAACTGAGATTTTTTTTCCTTTTTAAAATATGCACATTGATTATAACTTCATGTACTAGCTGCTTTTTTTTTTGTCAAAACATTAGAATGTGAATACTGGAAGCAAATGCATAATCAAATATTTGTTAAAAGCAGAGGCGATTTTTTTTTCTTATGGCTTAGATATAATAAAAGCCAATGCTTTGACCAAATCCCTAAGTCTGGTGGTATTAGAACTGTGTGAATTTTGTGGCAGATACACAGTAAGAAGCAGAGTGAAAGCAAGTGATTCCATGAGCCTGAGACTTTCCTCTTGTCTATAAAATAACAAAACCATTTTATGTCTTTAATTTGGTCTCTATTTGCATTGTCTTTCCCATGTATTATATGATGACTTGGTGGTATTATGGTATCATGGCAAATGGTTTTCTTTGTGGGCGTGTAACAGTAAAGCTAATTTATGACCAGCCTTTACCAGATGATCTGTATCAGAATCTACAATATACCCGGCACGTGGCAAGGTCACAATTTAAGTTGTTAAGGTCATAACCTTAGCCACCAGGCATTTGACCTTTTAGATAAAGTTAACCTTTGTTCATTAGTAGGCACTCAACCGAGAACTTTCTGGAGAGTTTTTTCTTTCCTTCTTCCTTTCTCTCCCTCTCTTTCTTTCTTTCTTTCTTTCTTTCTTTCTTTCTTTCTTTCTTTCT